>NC_136477.1:11635268-12145268 GCF_902686455.1 Sciurus vulgaris
CCACACAGCAGACGGTTGTCTTTGTGAAATGTAAATCATGACATTTAATTTTATGATCACAGTGGAAATTAGATCAGGAAAATTCAGTCAAGTAGGAGAGAATGAGATGAAATGATCAGAGAAAAACATAAGTCAGCATTGCATCAATTGCTCTGAGTCAAAGAATGAGAGGCTTTGTGAGAATTGCCAGGGGAAATAAATCTGACACAGGAAATGTAGCAGGCAGACCTTGAGGAGGAGGTGGCTGAGGCCCCAACCCTGAATGGAGATCTGGTGGGTGATGCTATTCTGGAGGAGACAGATAGGAGCCCTGCCTTTGAGCTTCCAAGGCTTAATCTGGTGAGACAGATGGTCAGCTGGTACACAAAGAAATAAAGGTGATTTCTGAAAATTAATTGCCATGGAGGCACCACTTGCCCCCGTCAGCTCCTTGACCTCACTTCTATGTTCCAGCCATGGGGCCTTCATTCAGTTGTTCAGCAACATCCACATGGTTCAACCTCAGGGCCATTGCACTGGCCCTTCCCTTTTCCTGGAACACTTTTCCTAGATCTCCACATGGTTTATTTCCTCATTTCCTTCAAGCCTTTATTCAAATGTCACCACTTTAAATCTTCCTTGTCACTATTTAAAATTATAACTCCTTTTATCTCTTTCCTGTTGTGTGCTTATCCTGGTTGTTGTCTCTGATCTCACCAAGATTTTCACTCCATAAAGGCAGGGGTTTTGTCTAGTGTGTTTGCTGCCATGTCTTTACTACCTACAATAGCATCTGGCATGCACTAGGTGCTTAATAATGTGCCATGGCTGCAGCCTGATCAGGCAAAGCCTCTTTTTTGTCTGTGTTTGTGTGAGGGGGTGCTGAGGATGGAACCCAGGTCCTCAGGCATGCCAGGCAAGCACTCTACCACTGAACCACACTTATAGCACCAATAATACATTTTACATGTAATAAAAAACAAGCTCAGCCTGGGAATGGCTCAGTGGAGAGCATCTGCCTGGCATGTGTTAGGCCCTGGGTTCCATCCCAGCTCCATGAGAAAAAAGAAAAGAAAATGATTCTGAGAATTGAAGATAGCAAGTACAATGCTGAGAGGTGGTTCTTCCAGTTGTTCATTGAATGAGAATGTTTCTGTCGCCATGGTAGGTGTTCGTGGATACAGTGGGGCTGCCAGAGAAGTACCAGGACCGGTTGCAGCAGTGCTTTCCTGGAATTGATGTGACAGTCAAGGCCAAAGCAGATGCCCTCTACCCTGTGGTCAGCGCTGCCAGCATCTGTGCCAAGGTCAGTCCCCCCCACTGCTCATTGCTGACTTCCAGCATCTCTCTGGGCAGGGGCGAACCATGGCTCCCATGGGGGACGGAGAGTCCATGTCCCTGTCCTGCCTGCAGGTGGCTCGAGACCAGGCAGTGAAGAACTGGCAGTTTGTGGAGGACCTGGAAGACCCGGATGCTGATTATGGCTCAGGCTACCCTAATGGTGAGCAGGCGGCAGTCAGGCCTGCTCTGCAGCTGCCCTGAGAACCTGACTGTGGTAGAGCGTTGACAGAGCTAGGCTGTGCACACTTCTGAGGGTTTCTGAGTTGTTCTGCTCACCCCACTCCACAGCAGAAGAGGCTGAACCCCAGGCACGAGTACTGTCTGATCATGACCACATGGCCAGTGAGTGGTAGCTGAATTCTAGCTCATAGGCTCTCTCTTCTCCTTCTTCATTTTGCTGTCTCTGGAGCCCCCAAAGAGTGAGGGACTGAGTCAGGTGTGGTGACTCACACCTATAATCCTAGCGGTTTAGGAGACTGAAGCAGGAGGATCTAAGTTCAAAGCCAACTTCAGCAACTTAGTGAGTCCCTAAGCAACTTTGCAAGACCCTGTCTCAAAATAAAAAAGGGATGCTGGGGATGTGACTAGTGTTAAGTACCCCGGGTTCAA
Organism: Sciurus vulgaris; assembly: GCF_902686455.1. Lineage (NCBI taxonomy): Eukaryota > Metazoa > Chordata > Mammalia > Rodentia > Sciuridae > Sciurus > Sciurus vulgaris. The sequence continues at coordinate 11,637,198 of NC_136477.1, forward strand.
TCCCCAGTACCCCCACCACCAAAAAAAAAAAAAAAAAATGAGGGTCTGAGACTGAAGGTGGGCACATGTCTGCTTGTTAAGGACAAGGAGGCAGGAATGGGGATGGGATTAGTTCTGTGGCCTGAGCTCCCATCTGTGGCTTTTTCTCCACCATGAGGCTCAGTGTTCTCATCTACACGATGGAAACAGTCTCCTTCACACTTCGTGCACACACCCAAGTGCAGATTTGAAGAATGAGCGGTGGGGGGCTGGGTGTGGCTCAGTGGTAGAGCGCTTGCCTGGCATCCACAGGCAGAGCTTTCCTCCCTGGCAGTGAAAAGGAAAAGATAAAGTAGTTGGTAGTTGGGTTCAAGGAATTCTCCAGTCCTTTTGAAGCTGGGAGTTTCAAAGGTTAGGTGGGGAGCAGAGCTGCTCAGGTGTTTAGAACTCACCGTACCTGGTACCTGGTACTTGCCGTGCAGGGCTGAGCCCTGGGGGGTACAGCAGTAAGACAAACAAGGACCTCTGACCTCTCAAGTCCCCACTGAGCTCACTGTGGGGAGAATGGGCATTACCCCAGTGTCCGCAGATGCTGGACTCACAGTTGTTATACTTGGGGGTCAGGGGGCTGTCTCTTAGTCTTCTCAAGCTGCATCTTGAGCGTGGCTCAGCCAGGCACAGAGTGGGAGAGATCTGCCTGTGCCAAGGGCCTGAGGCACAGAGTGCCTCAGGTACTCAGGAGGAAGTCAAAGATGGGTGGACCAGGAGCGTGGGTGTTACCTTGAGACTTGGGCCTGCTGTCATTGCCCGTCCCACCCCAGATCCCAAGACAAAAGCATGGTTGAAGAAACACGTGGAACCTGTGTTCGGCTTCCCCCAGTTTGTCCGATTCAGTTGGTGCACAGCCCAGACCATCCTGGAGAAGGAGGCAGAAGATGTTCTGTGGTGGGTGAGCTGTGTGCTATGGGGGGGCAGGTGGCAGGGCCAGTTCCCATGCAGAAGTGGTCATTGTCACTCCTCTCTCCCACAGGGAGGACTCCCCAACACAGGACCGGGAAGGGCCTGAGAGGATCACATCCTACTTCAGCAAAGGCCCCCGTGCCCGCCCCCACGTCCCCCACCGATACTTCCAGGAGCGAGGCCTGGAACCAGCCACCACCCTGTAGGAAGAGCCTGCCTTCCTCCCCAGGCCTGCCTCCCCTCACCACCACGTGGATTAAAGTTGTTGAAGGACAAGCTAGTGGAGGGCTTGTACTTTGGGCCAGAGGTGGTGTGGAAGTGCCCTCAGCAGCCGGATGCAGCTGCTGCCTTTCGAAACCTAAACAAAATGGGTAGTATTGGACTGATTTGATTTTTAAAATACAGCCCTGCCCTGGGACTGGGGGTAATTTAGGGGTAGAGAGCTCGCCCCACATATGCCCTGGGTTTGAGTACCAGAAAAAAAGTCCCGTGCTGCATAAAGGTGTTTGTGTCCAGATGGACTGCACGTACAGTGGCTGTCCCGAGTACCACAGTGAAGCCGAGAAATTCCTCTCACCTGGTGTCATCTGACATGCGAACACAGTACATTCCTCAGCCGTGTGTGGTGCTATTGGAGTAAACAAGTGGACTGTGCTACGAAGGGAAAATAAACAGCACAAACTGGGCACAGCAGCGCATGCCTGCAAATAATCCCAGTGATTTGGAAGGCAGGAGGATCGCAAATTGGAGGCCAGCATCAGTGATTTAGTGAGACCCTGTCTCAAAAAATAAAAAGGGCTGGGGATTTAGCTCAGTTGTTTGAGTGCCTGCCTTGCAAGCACAAGGCCCTGGGTTCAATCCCCAGTACCACAAAAATAAATAAATAAAAATAAAAAGGGCTGAGGGTGAGCTCAGCAGTAAAGCACCCTGGATTCTGTCCCCAGCGCCAGAAAATGTATGGCTTAGCCAGGTGCACCTCATCTGGGGTCCCAGCTACTCAAGAGGTGGAGGCAGGAGGATTCCACATTCAAGGCCAGCCTGAGCAACAGCAAGACTCTTGTCTCAAAAAGTAAAAAGGAGGCCATGCAGGGCCAGGCAGCATGCCTAAAGGTACAGTGGTAGACCTGGGTATGAGGCCAGGGGGGTACAGTCAAGGTCATTCCCAGCAGTCTCTGTAGTTGTTGTGTCTTGGCTCCATAATCAGCATTCTCTCCCCTCTCTCCTAGTTCCAGCACCTAATTTTTGCTTTGGAGGGAGCTGCCCCTTGCCCATTTCCAGTTCATGTGGTTCAGTTGGAACTAAACCCCATCATCAGGCACCAGCCCATAACCCAATTAGGCTAATGGCGCACAGCATACCCTGAGCAGTGATTGGTTTGGTAATGGCCTCATAAGTTTGGGTCCATGACAGCCAGCTCTGAACATTCCTGCCAATTTTAGAGAAATTAGCATGTTGAACCACAGAATCATGGAGTTGCTGGTCTACCTTTGCTACTGTGAAGACATCCTGTCCAGAGGATAGCAAGAAAAGGATTTCTAACATTTAAGCACCCAGATATTACTCTTCCTGAAGCCTACCAATGTTTTGGTACTGGGGGTTGAACCCAGGGGCGCTATACCACTGAGCTACATTCCCAGTCCTTTTGAGACCAAGTCTCACCAAGTTGTTCAGGCTGCCCTCCGGAGTTGCTGGGGTTGCGGGTGTGCACCCCTGCATCTGGCACCACTGTTTCATCTTGAAAGCACTTTGAACTGGTTTGGTTTCAGCTGAAAGGGGCCTGCTTGCTACTCCCCCAGTAGGGCACTTCTCTTTTTATGTGACTCTGTCTTCCCTGAGGACAGGGAATCGGCCTGAAATATCTGTATCACCTGGCACACAGTAGGGTTCCAGTAACCTGGCTCTGGTGAACAACTGAAAGGAACATTGCCCACCGCCCCCATTTTTTTTTTTTTTTTTTTTTTTTAAAGCAGGTAGGAAAATGGACTCTCTTGGGGCCTGTGGAAAGAAGGAGGATTAAGAGTGATATTTAGGGCTGGGGTTGTGGCTCAGTAGAGCACTCAGCATGTGTGAGGCACTAGGTTCGATTCTTAGCACTGCATATAAATAAAGGTCCATTAACAACTAAAAAAAAATTTAAGAGCAATGTTTGCTGCCGGACACAGTGGTGCATGCCTGTCACTCCAGCAGCTGGGGAGGCTGAGGCAGGAGGATTGAGAGTTCAAAGCCAGCCTCAGCGATTTAGCAAGGCCCTAAGCAACTTAGTGAGACTCTTGTCTCAAAATATTAAAGGGCTGGGATGTTGCTCAGTGGTTAGGCGCCCCGGGTTCAATCCCTGGGGCAGAGTGGGGGAAGAGGAGTGTTCACAGCAGAAATCCTGACCCTGGATCTTTGCCTTAGGAGCTGGGATATAGAGGAGGGTCCTCTGTATAGGAGGAAGGAAGGGGAAACTTGCCAGTGTTGGGCCTGCTTGCTCAGAAGGGAAGTCTGTGAAGTGGATTTTGGTTCATAACTGTCAATGTACATCTTGGCAGGCCTGGCGTCACACAGTGGAGGGCACGCCTCTTTCCTTCCTCAGTTCCTCATGCTCTCCCACGTCCAGCCATGACACCTGGGTATTCTGAGTTGTCACCACACTCCAGGATATAGGCTGGCAGTCAGTCTAGTCCTAAGGATTAGAGTTTAGACACATGCCCGATGTGGTGATGCACACCTGTAATCCCAGTGGCTTGAGAGGCTGAAGGAGGAGGACAGTGAGTTGGAAGCTAGCCTCAGCATCTTAGTGAGGCCCTCAGCAACTCAGCGAGACCCTGTTTCTACATAAAATACAAAAGAGGGCTGGGATTGTGGCTTGGTGGTTATGTGCCCCGAGGTTCAATCCCCATACCAAAAAAGTTAGACCTGCAACTTTCTGGCAATTCTCTATTTCCCCAAGAAGGACCCATACCACGTGCTCTAGCTAGAGACTTTATTCGGGAAGGAGAGGGAAAAATTAGTTGGAAGTTGGGTCGTTCTGTTACTCAAATAACCGGGAGGGGGGCCGTCTCAGAGCCCCAGGGTAGGAGGGACGGGACTCTGGGTATTAGAAGGCAGAGGGGCCTGTGCTTAGGGAAGGGCGCCCGCTAGGGGCCGCTGCCGCTTCCACTGCCACTCCCGCTGCCCCCGGCGTCCAGGACCGAGGTGCGAGGGCGGCGGGAGCTCCGGGAGATAGTTTCCCGGGCCCATCGTCCTGATCTAGGACGCGGCAATAATGAGGTGGAGAGGTTGAGGCAATGGCGGGAGCCAGGAGCTGCCACCGGCAGGACGTGACCCAGAAGCGAGCGACAAAGGTCCTTTCCGTCAGCGAAAGTCTAGGAAGAAAGTGGCGTCGGCGCTTGGGGAGTAGTCCGGATCCGCTGGGGGCGGTGTGGTCAGAGGCGTGACTTTGGGGGAGGACGGTATGGACGTTTTTTGGAGGGTGTGGTACGAGTGGGGACTTTGGAGTGGGTTAGTGGCGGGACTGCTGGCAGGTGCAGAGTCTGGGCCCGTGGGAGACCAGGGGAACATTCCAGTGGGGAGGGGAGACTGAAAAGGGGGTAGGGTGGGGGGCAGGGTCCTTGCGCATGCCAGTCCGGACTGCAGGGTCTGGGCACTTAAGATAGGACCGCAGCCTCCCTCGGCCTCTCGCTCACCTGCCCGTAGGTGCGGCAGCTAGCCTCGCAGCCTCTCTTTTTTGAGGACCACAGCCAAGTCCGGCCACAAGTGATATCAGCTTCGCAGGTGGCGAACCTGCAGGCCATGTGTGCAGAGAAGGTGGGTCAGGACTTCGCAGCCGTTTCCCAGCACCCTTCCCCATCCATGCGCCTCGCTCAGATCCAGGCCCTGCCTCTCTGGACCACGCCCCTAAAGCCCCATCCCTACTAACTGCCTTCCTTCTCTCCTTCCTTCCTTCCCTTATTTATTTATTTATTTATTAGACCTCCTTTATTTACTAGCTGTACTGGGAATTGAACCCAGGGTCTTGGAATTTCCAAGCAGGCTCTCTTCCACTGAGCTACATCCCAACCCGCCTCGCTCTAGTTTATCAGCTTTTTGTACACAGACCCAGGGCGATCTTACAACTGCCCTCATTTCTGCTGACCTCAGACCCTCTAGTTTCCACCCTTTAAAGTTTCCTTTTCAATCAACCGCCCCTAAAAAACTCCGGGTCCATCAGAGGGCACGCCCCATAGTGTCATCTTAAAAGCCCGGGAAGCCGCAGGCTTAGCTTCTTTCTGCCTGACTCTAAACACTAGGCCTCATCCCGTAGACTTTGGTTCTGTTGGAGGCCGGTCACACCTCTCCAAACCCAAGGTCCACCAGGCCATATACCCGACCCTTTATACCGCCCAAACAATAGGCCACGCCCCTAGTGCCCCGCCTCTCGTACCAGTTCTGGCAGAGCTCCTGGCAGAGCGGCTGCGCCTGGCGTACCCCCAACAGCAGCAGGCGGAAGCGATTGCGGAGCGCGCGTTGGAGGTGTCCCAGGAAGGATTCGCATCTGGACATTGCGAGAAGCAGGCCTGGTTGGGTCAGGATCCGCGGGGCGGAAGAGGGGTGGGATCAGGCCCTAGACCCGGGCATCTGGGGCAAAGTTCACGAGAAAACGCTAGAGGGCGCGGTACTCACCCTGGGCTGGGAGTCCCGCAGCGCTGTGCAAAGATCCCAGGGCCTGATGCCTCTGGTGTGTCCATCTCTGAGGGACAACAAGGTTCTGGCAACAGGGACGCCTGTGAGCCAGGGTCTTGGATCATCAGGTAAGGTTGGGGAACTGAGGCCTGAAGGTCCCCTAAGCAAAGACCACGATTGCATCATTTCTCCAAAACATCAAATTTAAGTAAAGATACTTCTCTTGGGATGCAAGTGCAGCTTCAAGTAGAAATAATCATATATCACTTACAGTAATCAGTTTATTATTTGCCATGTGCCTGAAATGATACAAATGCTCACATGCTTAACCTTCACAGTACCTCTATAAGGTAGGTCTGTAGGTCTGTTACCCACCCCCAACCCTTGTTTAGTGGTCCATGTGAAGCCCAGAGGTTAAGGGACTTGCTCAGAGTCACATGAGCTGGCAGATTTGGGATTTAAACCCAGGCAGTCTAGCATCCAGAGTCTGTTCTCTTAACCACCATTCTTGTTCACTAACACTGGTTACCCACCCTCATGGTCACCCTATGCCCCTCTCATAAGAAAATTCTGGCATTGCCCTGGTGGAGTGGGGGCTCCTGTGTGTTGGGAATTAGGCATGGTCCGACGTACTCACCTGCCAATTGCAGTTGGCCTGTGCCCAGATTTGCTGCAAGCCCAAAGTGTCCCTGGGACCTAGCTTGGAATTGGTGGCTCCCTCCACAGGCCCCTAATATGATCCATGCCAGGGCCAGTTGCAGGGTGCAAGTCAAGTCGTTGGGCCGGATGTGGCTCCTGCAGGCCATGTCCACCTGAGAGAAGAGTCAACTGGGGTAAGGAGTGAGTCTCGCCATGACTTTCTAGGAGCTCAGAGTGGCACCCTCAGATGCACACCCAGGAAGCAGTGCCAGGGGGGATGGGCAATGATCAAGGACCCTCAAATACCAAGGGACTGGTGGGGGTCAGGTTTGGTCTTTGACCCAGAAGCTCCTCCCATCAGACCCATACCCTTTCCTTCCCTTCAGTTCCAGGTGCCACCTGCCCACCAGCTTAAATCTGTCCAGCATATATCCCATCCTGTCCTCCCTTAATCACCCCTCTTTCCTCAAACCCAAGAGGACCACCCTAGTCCTTCCAGTCCCCTCCTGTCCAGTAATTCTTCCCTTTCTTCTGTTCGGCCTCCTCCCTCCCTTCCGCTGGCCCCTCTCACGGTCACCTTCTCTCGGCTCACAATCAGCTTAGGTGCTGCTGCCCATGGCCGGGTCTTTGGCACCAAGCTTATCTGTGGCAAGGCTGGGGTTCTGCCGCTAGGGTCCCAAAACTCCAGCACAGGGTAAGCTTAGGGTATGTGGATACAAGTCTAATCCCTTTCTGTCTCCCTGTCCCCCTGCCCCTCACCTGTTAGCAGCAGGACTGGGGTCTAGGGGTTGCTGAGACACCTCAGGATCAAGTCCAGAAACCAGTGGCGGCGGAAAGGGGCGTGGTTTGACACAGGGGCCGGACCTCCCACAGCCCCGCCCCCACTCTCACTGAAAGCCCTGGGCTGGGGCTAGTGTATGTATGTGCTCATGTGCTACCCTTATGTAGAGTTTGTGACATAAGCTCTGTATCTATATGTTTGGGGCAGTCTCCGTGTGCGTGAGAGACAGTCGAGAGTGTTTGTGTTGACTGGGTGTTAAGTGCATCTATAAGTCTCATTTGTGTATATGTGTGTGGGTGTGCTTTTGTGTATTTTGTGGTTGAGTGTGTGTGTGTGCTCAGAATCTGGGTAAGGAGGTTTGTATATGTCCCCAAGTCAAGCTTGTGCAGTTGAGGATAAGTGTCACAGCAAATGTGGGAGAAAGGATGTAGAGGGGTGTACAGGGAGGTGTCCTTGGGGAAGTGTTGTGTGGTAAATGAGTGAAGAAAAAGGTTGCTGACCATGAACCCTGGACATACATGAACAAGAGAATGTTGTCATACTGAACAAAGTCTGTGTCTGTATCTGAAGATACGTGTGTGTGCTCCTGCATGCTCCTGCAGTTTCTGTAAGTGTGTATTCCTTGGGAACATTCTCTCAATTCATTAATATACTCACTTATTTCGGTGGTGCTGGAGATGAACCCAGGGTGACCTACCACTGAGCTCCATCCCTAACACTTTCTTTTTTCAGTGCTGAGAACTGAACTTAGGCCCTCACACAGGCTAGGCAAGTGCTCTACTGCTGAGCTACATTACCAGCCCTTAAACTGTTAAAAAATTGGGACAGGGTCTTGTTATGTTGCTGAGATTGATCTTCAATGTCTCAGTCTCCTGAGTACCTAGGACTGCAGGCATGCTCCATTGCACCCAGTGACAAACACTTATTGAAGACTTACTGTGTGCTAGGTCCTGGGGATGCAGCAGTGAGCAGAAAATGAAAATCTCCACCTTCATAGACCTGATATCTTAGTGGGAGAGTTAGACAGGGGAAATAGCCCTGCAACATGTGTGTGTGTGTGTGTGTGTGTGTGTGTGTGTGTGTGTGTGTGTCAGGAAGATAATGCGTCCATTTGTTGGATGAGATTTGTGTGCACTGGGCACCCCTTCGTTTTGGAATTGTGTGGATATACTTGAATGTGTTGTTTGCATTTGATGAGCATGTGTCTGTCTGTTTCCCATTGTTTGTATATTTGCAGTGTGAGTTGTATGTATATGTTTGTGGGTATCTGTGTTTGCTGAGTGCATAGTTGCAAATGTTTATTTTTTTTTGTGAGTTCGTGTTTATTACGTATGTGTTTGCATGTGTGAGTTTACAGAATGTGTGGGTCTGTTTTTGTGGTGTATGTGCAGAGTGCCTGTGACTATGTACTTTTGTGTTTGCTGAGAATATTTGTAGGTGTGTTATGTGTTTATAGAGAATATTCACGTTCTGTATTAGCTGAGTGTGCATCAATATGTGCATGTGTATCTGTGTGTTGTGTGTGGGTATGTTTTGCTGAATGTGTTTGCATGTTCATGCTCCTGTGTGTGTTTGCTTGTGCTTGCAGAATGTGTGTGTGTTTGTGAATGACCACCACTACAAATCCGTCTCCCTCCCATCTCAGGGTAAGGCAGGGTTTTTTTTTTTTTTTTTTTTTTTTTTTTTTTTTTTGTCTGTCTCTTTCACTGCTGTGCTCTCAGATCTCAGAACACTGTCTGACACACAGTAGGTGTTGGACACTCAAGTGTTGAGTAAAGGAATAAGTCAGTAGACATCATCTGATGATGTCCTAGAGGTCTCATTGATCAAGACCTACAGGACCTAGCCTTCCCTGGTTAATTTCGAGGTGGACCAGGATGTTCATGGGCCAGATCTATCCAGTCTTTGGGCTTTGCCTCCTGCCAGACCCTCCACACCCTTTCGTCTCCCCTGACCTCAGTCCCCGACTCTGAGCTCGGATTTCAGCACCGCGGACAGGAATGCGCGTGAGACCAGCACCACGGAGAGCTCCTGCGGACGCGGACGTGAGCAAAGTCCAGGTCGTGGACAGAGACAGATGCAAGCAACGGACTTGGAGAGACACCTACACAAACATGCCGACAAACAGAGATAGAGACAGATAATGCAGAGCAAAGCTTGGAGAAGAGGAGACAAGCTCCCTGGAACACCCGGACCCAGACTTCGCTGTCACCCCCTTTGTCCGGCAGGGGTCGCTCTCGCCCGACGGCCGTGCCCTCCAGGACCTTGGGACCAGCTACAGGTTTAGACACTTGGGAAGCCATTCCCCAGTCTGTGCCCAGTGCCAAAACTTGTAGTGGGGAGGATTTCGACACTCTCCTCTCCAACTCCAGTACGCATGATCGGTTTGCCTCAGCTGTATGGACACTGGGGGCGGGAGTGAAAATCGCCTCAACTGGCCCCCTCCCCGAGTACCAGCTAATCGCTCTTATAAATATAGCCCGACCTGGCCTGGCTCTTTAATCCTGACCATGAGGGAAGGGAAACTAGAGAGACTGCAGGGTCCATGAGGAAGGTCTGCTTGGGAAAGTCAGGGAAGGGGGTGTATGTGCATGTATATGTTTTTGTGGGGACATCTCCTTCGTGACGAGTCTCCTTCGTGAAAATCCCACTCTATAAGAATGTATTTCTTGGGATGTGAGTGTCTCCTGAATAGGGACAATTTCCCATAGAGAATATGGCTTTCAGGGGGCTCTCATTGGGGACATCCTCCCCAGAGTTCCCACATGATGTCACCCATGGGATTCTCTTCGGGAAGAGAGACGCTTTGAGATGAAGCATCACCTTTCAGACAACAGCTCTCCTAGGATTGATTTTCAGGGTGAGGGACTGTTCTTGATTGGAGAGGGCATCCCCGTAGACACTGTGTCCCCGTGGGACTGTCTCCCCAGGGAATCTCTGGGGGGATGTCCGCAGAGGGAATACATCTCAGAGAGAATGCCTCCCTTGGGGTGTTCCCTGTGTTGGGAGTCTATGCGTGAGCTTGTCTCTCTCTTGGGGTGTCTCTCTTTATAGGGGTCTCTCGGTAGCAAGGTTCCCTTGGGGACATCTGGAGACTCCACCTCCCCCTCCGCCCCTTCCTCCTCCCAACGCGGGCAGCGGTGGCCGAGGCCAGGCTCGGGCGCCCAGACGCAGTGACGGCGCGGGTCCGCCCCACTTCGCTCCGCCCCCGCCACCCCCCCCTTAGCCACCGCCGCCGCCGCCGCCGCCGCGGTCCCCGCGGCTTCTCCCTCCCTCCCTCCTCCCTCCTCCCGCCGCCGCCGCCGCCTCCCTCCTCCCTCCCCGGGCCGAAGCCGCTACCGCCGCCATGGACGATTCGGGCCTGATTCGCCGCCGGAGGCTGCAGGTACGCGGCAGCCCGGGCCCGGGTCCAGGGGAAGGGGTCGGCGCCCTGGGGCGGAGTCAGGTAGGAGGTGGGAGAACTTGCGCCTGGGTTGGCCGGGGCAACCCCTCCCAACGCCTCGGGAAGCTACCAGCAGGGAACGCGGTGGCCGCGCGTCCCGCTGCGCTGGGGACCCGCCCCTCAGGCGCCGCCCGGAGATCCAGGGAGCTGATGGAAGGGGTGAAGCCTAGCGCTCCCCCTCGAGGCTGGCCGGAGGGGCGCCTGGACCGCGGAGGGGGAGGGGCGCGGGGTCGAAGTCATCGTCCTGGAGTCTAGCCAGTCTGGGGGTGAGGGGGCTCCAAGCAAAGTTATTGCCCCAGGGCTCGCGCCCCTCGGGGCCACCAGCGCTGCAGCAGCCGTAAACATGTTTGTGCGGTGGCCTCGCCCCTGACCACCTCGGGAACCTTTTCGGAGGCTTGGGACCCCTGTACTCTCAATGAACCTGTGCAGCCACCAGGATTCTTCCTACTGCCCTAATTGGACCAGCACCTAGGCAGCATCCCCACTCTTCCTTCATTCCACCACCCTCCACTACAACACCCCTCCCCACGACCGAGAGCCTCAAGTCCAGCCCAGCTTGTAGGTGGGCGGGAGCGATTTTTAGCTCCTTGCAGCCTTAGAAGATGCTGGTCTCCAGGCTGCGCAGGCGCAGGAGGCGTGGGTCCACTGCACGGAGTGGGACACTGAGGATTGTGGAGTGAAGGGGAGTGGGGAGGGAATCCAGACGTCAGGAGCTCCCACTTCAAATGTGGGTAGGGATTCTGAAGCTGAGAAGGGTCCTCTGCTCTTGTCTTGGGCATGGGCTTCTGAAGGCTTAATACGAAGGTTCCATGTGAGTGTGCTCCCTCAACTAACCTCGGATGGGAGAATGATCAAAGCTTTGCTCCAAGGCAAAACCTTGGGGTCTGGTCCTTCTGAGCCTTCTTGGAGATCAGCCCCATGCTTGCTACCTTTGAATTTAGATAAAGCCAAGCACGGGCCCAGACTCAAGTTCCAGCTTCAGTCTGGAGCTTGGGAAAACAAGGGGAAGATTCAAGTCTTCACCTGAGGTCTTGTCCATCTTTAGGCACCTCTAATCCATCATCCCAAGGTCGGAGACCAAAGGGAGCTGATCAGTCAGTGCAGCAAGAAAAATGAAGGTTAGAAGGCAGGAAGAACTTCCTAAGCGTCTGGGTGATACTGAAGCCAGACAGGGTTGGAAAGCTAATTTACTTTCAAACTGAGATCAGATGACCTGATCTGCAGCCTAGGCCTCTCAGAAATCCTCCCCATGGATTCCATCCCACTCCCAGGGCTGGGTTAGGAGAATGGGTTCTGAGAATAGGGAGGGAGCTGCGGCAAAGTTAGATCAAGTGCTGCAGCAGCAAGGCTGGGTCGACGCCGTCGGGTCCCTCGGAAAAGGGAGGAAAGGGGCGGGGCGTACATGTCCCCGCCCTCCGAACCGGCTCCGACTCCTATTGGCTCAGCGCCACGCGGGACTTCTGTTTCCCGCTCCAGACCCCTCCCCCAACCCTGCAATCTTCCACTCACCCACCCACCCAACCCACACGTGCACTTGATCTGGCGAACCCCGCGGGAGGGTTGCCCCCTCCTTATACCTTTTGGTGGAGTTAACTATTTCGGTGCCTGGATACACTCACACGCACGGGTGCCCCCTCTTAGGAAATGTCCCACCCCAGCTGAGCGCCGAAACTTCCCCTGTGTGTGCTGGGATCAGACATACGAACAGCTTTCGGATTTCGAATGCCTCCCTAGTCCGGGGTGCCAGCCATTCGTTAATCCCAGGGAGAAGCAGAATCCGCTCCGCAGAGCGACTTTTAAACTCTGTCTTCACTGACAACAAAGGTCTGAAATCCGCTGCTTCAGTTTGTATTTTCTTTGGCTCTAGAATGTTTGCAGGCGCTAGTGGATGAGGCTGGGTTTGAGGGCTTCTTCTGGTGATTCTTAAAGATCCCCCAGGGGCTTACCTTCCAAGGTCGAGTAAACCTTGTCTGGAGCCCTGAGCTCCGTTACCAGAAAATCCAGGTCTTGATTTTGCCTGGGCCATTGCGGGACCAGCAGCTTTAGTCCCCCAGGTCTAGGAAGCGTCTCATTCACTCCTATCCAGCAAAAACAGAGGGAAAACCGGGTCTGGATTTCTAGTCATTCATGGCAGGGGAACGCAAGGCTGCCCTTTGACCCCATCCATAAGTCTGTCCTTTGTACATGGCAGTGGGAAGACACTCTGACTCAATTCTCTGTCATGCAGCATGTCTATCCAAAACTCCTGTTCTTTTGATTGAAAATTTATTAAGTACATAATATGTGCTAGTCACCATGCTAAGCACAGGCACCTGTGTTGTCTCACAGACTAACTCTCTTGGAGACATGGTAGACCATATGCCAAGGTCACAAAAGGCAAAACAGATTTTTGAACTCAGATTTTCTGTTTTCAGAGATCCTAAAAAGGATCTAGAACATATATCCCCCCACCTTTGAAGTCCCCTCAAAAGTCCTTTACAACACTTTTCCTTTTTCTTTTTTCCCCTAGTGCTGGGAATATAACCCAGGACCTCCTTCACGGGCATGTGCTCTACTACCACTGAGCTACATATTCAGCTCAAAAGACCTTCTGAAACTCACCCAAATCTTCCCACCTGCAGCCCTACCCAACCCAAACCACTCCATCTCAGCCTTTGGACACATAACTGGCTGGATTGGAGCTCCTTATCCCCATAGCTGGCCCCCCAAAAGTGCCAAGACACTGTAACTTCTGAACACTGCAGTGATTTCCTGAGTGCTAGAAAAATAGAAAAAGAACTTCTTCAAATATAGATATATAAAATTAATAGCCAGTGATTACTACCATTTGCCATTATCAAAAAGGACACTTGGCCACCACCAGATTCTCATTTCAAATGTGTTTTGAGCCACCCTAACTATCTACCACCCCCAGCTCTGTGACTCTCGCTGCGGAGGCGTCATTCATTCATTCAACATTTCATGCTTGAGCATACTAAGCTTATTCCTGCCTCCAGTCCTTTGCCCTTGCAGTTCCTACTACCTAGTATCCTCTCTCCACTGATTCCCCCTGGTTCTTATATTTCAGACCAACTTGAAAGAGATGCACCCTCTGGCTGTCTGTTCCCTTCGAGTCATTTTCCATTATATTACTCTGTTTAGTTTTATTCATAACACATTTTCTAAAATTATTTCTTTTGCATTAACATTAATCTTATTTGGTGTCTGCTAGTCCCTCTAAATGCTACCCCTAAAAGGACAGACTTTTTTTTTTTTTTTTCATTCATGGCTGTCACTCATCTAGCTAGGATAGGGCCTGGCATACAGTAGGTGTGTGTGAAATATTTTTTGAATAAAGACTCCTGTTTTACTTGCATAAACATGCATTGAGATGCCAACCCAGCAGCCCTATATAGGGTCCCTTCTGTGTACTTGACCCTGTGTTGGACCTTGGGGATCAGGAGAGGAGTCACCCTGGGACACTCTGCTCAATGCATGGCCCAGCATGAAGGTGAGGATGCTGATGAGACTGTTCCGCATTACTTCTGTTCCTTGGGGTTGCTCAGTGGCCTTGTGGGCAATGGCTACAGGTCCACGCTGACCTCCATCTTTTTGCCCCTTTCCCTTCCAGAAGGATTTGCCCCTGCCCCGGAAAAGCAGCAGGTGAGCCTTGGAAAGAGACGCACTGTTCTGGCTGCCCTTTCTTCGGCCCGGGTGGGGGCGCCAGGCGCGCGCGCAGGCGGGGCCGGGCGCGCGGACACGCAGCAGCGCCCCCTCCCGATCGGCTGCAGCCGCAGGGCCCTCCCCTCCCCCGCCCTCCCCTGGCCGCTGCGGCTCCAGCCTCCGCCCCACGCGCTCGCTCCCCGCGCCGCCGCCGCCGCCGCCGCCGCCGCTGCTGCTGCCGCACCTGCCACCATGTCGCCGCCGCCGGGTCATGTCTGACTCTCTCTGGACCGCGCTTTCCAATTTCTCGATGCCCTCCTTCCCCGGCGGCAGTATGTTCCGCCGCACCAAGAGGTAGACCCCGGAACCCCCAGACCCTGTCCCGGCCCTCCGCGTAAAGCCACCCCTCAGCCTGCTGCAGCAGGGCGGGGCCCGGGATGCTGCTCCGGGTCCAGCTGCGCCAGAGGTGTCCGCGCTCCGCCTTCCCGCCCGGGATGGGATTCAATTCGGGCGGTGCGGGTCGAGACCATGGGGACTGCAAACTGGATAGGATGGCCGCAGGGGGAGGGGGTTGCGCCGGGTGGGGGGTTGCAGCGCCTTTGTCTACTGGTGCTGAGGTCTCTGCCAGCCTGGTGGGGGTAGGGGAAGAAGGGGAGGGTGGGGGGTTTGGCACCCTCAGAACAATAGCCGCAGTCTGGCCTCCCCCCTCTCCCATGCCGCGTGCTCCTGGACGCGCTAATGTGCTCAGTCACTGCGGCTGAGGGTGAAGGGGCTGCAGGGGCTGGGGGCTCCCTCTTCTGGAGCTGAGATCTTGAAGGGCAGAAGAAAAGGGGGGTCTTGTATCATAGCACAGATCCCCCCCAACATAGCCTCACACTGAATATAGTGACACAGCGTCACACAGGACATGATGTCACACACACATACACACACAACAGCCCTAGTGGCCCAGATACGCTGGGAGGTGCCACGCATACCCACCCATGCAACCAGGCATGCATCAGCCACAGGTCAAAGCCTTGCACGAATGGGGGGCACCAGCCGTGTCACACATAGACTCTAACCCCACAGACACAACATCATGTACCCCTAGTAAAATGTCACAAGCATCACCATCAACAAACACAGTCTTGCCATCCAAGATGCACACAGATACATGTGTGGTGATGACATCCATGCACCTAACAATGTCAAAACACAAGATATCGCACCCAGTCATGTCATTTGCTGTGTCACAACTGACATCAGGACAAACAGGGAATCTTGCAGAGATAGAGAAACACAAAACCATACTTTATCCCATTCAAGACACATCACGGAATGTCATACATGGTGGCATACTTGGACATGCCCAGTGTCACAAGATGTGAAACTCACACACAGAAGATGCTAGACATGGTGAATGTAACACACACAGACACAAGGCCTGTATCTCTCAAAGACTCAGAATGCTGCACAAAATCGTAAACACATGAAATCATTCATCACACACACTTTACAGAACACAGTCACGGACAAGTCAAATTTCATACATAGACACACAAAAGCACAATTGGGTTACACACGATGTCACTCTTGGATGCATACATTGTCACATAGTGTTGAACTCATACAGTGGATGCCACACATGGATACACACTTGAATGTCAAGCACAAAGCCAAGGACACACACTCAGGATCACCAGTGGTATCACCATGACTGTCACACCATAATTGACACTGGGCTCCAGAGGGTCATACATGATCTACACTGGGAATGTCTCACATGGATAGGTTCCATGTGCATCCCCTGCCATACATGGTATTGCCTCCTCTTCCGTGAAGGCCTCCTGGGGCGCCTTCAAGCACACATGGATGGGAGAGAAGTGAGGATCTGAGATGGGAGGGTGGCTGGATGGGCTCAGGAATTCGGTGGGTTGCATTCTGCCCCCCACCCCCTCACCTTCCCCACAGCTGCCGCACCAGTAACCGGAAAAGCCTCATCTTGACCAGCACTTCACCTACGCTGCCTCGACCCCACTCCCCATTGCCGGGCCACTTGGGTGAGACAAGTGGTGCAGTTTTGGTGGGTGTGGTGGACCAGATTATAGGAGACATAGTCTAGGGGGCGTGGTTATGTCGCAGGCAGGGGCTGAGTCTGGAAAGAGGAGGACTCGGATTGGGCAAGGGGCGGGGCCATCCTTGTATGGGCGTGGTCAGTCCGCGGAGGGAAGAGCCTTGGTGGCAGAGGCTCAGGAGAAGCTGGATTGGAAAGAGGGTAGAGATGAAAGGAGGAGCCATAGCTAAAGGGCGGGACCATCCCAGATGACAGCTAAACTGAATGGGTGCGGAGCAGGCTTGGCTGACTGTCCACCCGAAAATGTTTGGAGAGGCGGGGCCAGACCACCTTTGGCGTGGCCTACCATATATAGGTGGGACTAGACTAGAGGAGATGGGCCGCTGTTTGCCACCCACTTTGGTGATCAGATGGCCGAATGGGAATCACCCTACACCCCAGTCTGAAACATCCTCTCTTTCCACCACAGGTAGCAGCCCCCTGGACAGTCCCCGCAACTTCTCTCCCAATACCCCCGCCCATTTCTCATTTGCCTCCTCTCGAAGGTGAGTCCCTCCCTTGAGGGTCCCAGAACCCTGTCAGGACCCTCCCCACCCACCGTCTGCTTTGCCATCTGTTCTCCTCCTGATTGAACCCGATTTGGGGCCTGAGGGGACCGGTGGAGTGTCCCAAGGTCCCAGTGGAAAGGAGCGCCCAGACTGCGGGGCGGGACCTATTAAAGGGCGGGGCCAATCGCTGATCCCGAATGGGAAAGGGTGCCGAGCCTCCTTTGCATCAGCATGAAAGCGCGTGCGCTCTGGGCCCAGGGTCTCCTCCCCAGCCTTGCTCCTGGCCGGGTGTTTCCATAGCAACAGGACAGGGTAGCTGAGATCAGGTGCGCAAGCGCAGACTGCATGATGCCCGTCGAGGGACTTGGTTTCTGAAGTGGGGGAGGGTGGCTAGGGCCATTTCTGTAGGTTCCAACTCGAGGAATCTCGGGTTTCCCTTAGGTTTTCTGAGGGTCTGTGTCGCGTCCTTAAATGAATTTCCTGGGGGTCTTTGCCAAATTGGGGGAAGTAGAGAGGGTCATCTTTTTTGAAGAAACTTTTTGGGATTCACCAGGGATCGGGGAGGGTCTCTTTTTCTTTGAACTCTGTTCGTTCTAAAAAAACTGTGCTACGCACGAGCTACACATTTGGGGTGAATGACACCTGTCTACCTTTAGCGTTGAGTGGGCTGCGCAGAGAACGGGGATCGTTGCAAAAACTGGCAAAGTCTGGGGGAAAGTCACAGGGACGGTGGGGACAGAGGACAACTCCCAGGAGAGGGAAGGGATGCGATTTAACTGAGAGCAATACGGAGCCAGGAGCAGGCTCTAGGATTGTCCTGCTGTGCTTATCTGGATGGTGGGAGGCTGAGCCAGGGCATGTGGGGAGGAGGAATACGGAAGTGTGTGTCCATGTGACTGTGCCATCTGCGTGGCCGTGGGGTGTGTGCGAGTGTATGTGTGAGGACGCACGTGCCCATACATGCATCCCTGGGCATGTGCATCAGTGTGTGAACCTGTGTGTGTCTGTAGACTTGAATATGTGTGTGATTGTGTGTGGCCAGGAGAGTGTACAAACTGGGAGTGTGAATGTGTGTGTCATGGCAAACACATGGAAGCGAGGGAGTCCACGCCTGTATGGATCTATGGAAACGCACATTTGTGTGTGTATGTGTGTGAGTGTGAGTGTGTGAGTGTACGGCTGTGTGAGTATAAACATGTGGCACTGAGAGAGTCTTGGGTGTGCATCTGCATGTACGTGCAATTGTGCGGCATGTGTGAGCTGGTGTGTATGTGTGAGTGTGAGTCTTGAAGCCAAGAGGTGGTCTTCTGGCCATGCACCTGGGTCTTCTTGCAAGTGTTTGTGAGTGAACGCCTGTGCTTGCACGTGTATGTGAGTCCATGCATGTGAGGAGTGTGCTGAGGAATGCTGTTTGGACCTGTGAGCGAGTGTGTGTGTTTTAAGTAAGAATGTCTGACTGTGAATCCATGAACTTGACCACACTGGTCACACTGCCCTTGAGGCGGTGCGTACGTGCAGGAGAGTGACAGGCTGGAGCCTGTTGGTGGCGTGTTGGAGGGAGGGCTTTCTTCTCTGAGAAGACCAAAGGGTCTTCCTCTCAGAGCTTCCTCATGGGGGCTTCCCTAGAGGTGGACTTCTTGGACCCTGGGGGTTGACTTCCTTAGGTGGGCTTTTCTAGTCTGCCTGGCTTTTCCAGTCTGCCCCTTCTGGAGGGCTTTTTTGGTGTGGGGATGACACCAAGCAAGGGAGGGACAGAGGAGATGGGAGCTTCTGAGAAGACCCAGGTGCATGGCCAGACCACCACCTCTTGGCTTCCTTAACTCCGAGGGCTGTCCGTAGTCACAGAGCCCAATTAGAGTCCCCCACCCCATCCCCTGGCCATAGCTAGCTCAAAGAATTGGGGAACTGTGGGGCCTGGGGGCCTCTGAGCACTTGGTTGGGTTCCAGGGCGGATGGACGTCGCTGGTCACTGGCCTCGCTCCCTTCATCTGGCTATGGCACCAACACGCCCAGCTCCACCGTCTCGGTGAGTGTGGTGGTGAGGTGGCTGCGGGATATTGGGGCCCTGCAGGCCAGCACCAGGCTTCATTTTCTGTTCTTCATGGGTGTCCGATGTCATCTGTTAGAGAGCTGCAGCCCCCACCTTGATAGCCCTGGTCTCTGCCCCACACATATCTTCCTGGGAGTCCTACAGCTCCAACTCATTTGTAGATGGTGACGAGAAAACCTCAGTGTAAAGCCACTCACCCCAGTGCCTGCAGCCAGCCTGGGCCAAGCCACAGGTTTTGCCCAGAACCCGTTTGCTACCCCCCCCCATCAACCACTCAAAATCTCTCTCCACCTGCCCTCTTCCGTTAGCATACCATGTCTCTGGTATGCTGTTGAGCAAACAAAGATCATGTATCTCTCATGTGGTGGGGAGGCGTGTGACTCGGCTGGGAGGAGCTGCATGGAAGACTTCCTGGAAGAGGTGGCACTGGAGCCAAGACGAAGTGTCAGCATGAGTTTGGCAGGTGGAAGAGAGGGAGAAGGCTGTTCCAGGAAGCAGGAACTGCATGTGCAAACCCAAGAGGCTACAAAAAACTTGCTGTATTTGGAAAGTTGAAAGTAGTAGCCTTGTGTGACTGGAGCTTTGGGTTGGGGAAGGAAAAATGGAGGCAATGCAGACAGCAACCTCAATCTTGCTGGGACATGTGGGTCAGGACATGGAGGAGGATTTTATTCTAGGTCAAATAGAGAAGCTCTAGAACAACTATATCACTTCATATTAAGTTGTATTAAAATTCCAGTTTGAACAACCTAAAATTGTCACTCAGTAGTTCATAGATAATGTGCATTCATTCTGTGTGTGGTGCTGGGGATGGAACCCAGGAATGTTCCATGGGTTCCGTGGAATGTGCTAAGCATGTTCTCTACCACTGAGCTACATGCCCAGTCCCTAATTTTTTAAAATAGATATGGATAAAATGGAAAATTTCCCCTGGTACTAGGGACTGAACCCAGGGGCTGCTCTACCATTGAGCTACATCCCCAACTTTTAAAAAAAAATAATTTAAGTTTTGAGACAGAGTCTTGCTGAGTTGCTTAGAGCCTGGTTAAATTGCTGAGGCTGGCCTCAAACTTGCTGGCCTCAAACTTGCTGCCCTCCTGCCTCAGCCTCCCAGGTATCTGGGATTAACAGGCAGGCACCACGGCACCCAGCTAGATATGAGGAGTTTTAAGCAGAGAGTGAGCAATGTGAAGTATAAAAAGCCTATATGCTGAATGCAGACCAAATCATGTGGATGTCCTTGTGTGTACCCACTGGTGATTGTGCGTCGGTCTGTTCCAGTCGAATGCCAGGCCCTGTCCACCAGGGACCAGTCAGAGCCAAATCCCTGTTTTTAAGGAGTAGACAGCAGTAATGAGTAAATAATAAAGGTGTAATATGTTAGGAGATAAAGCAGTAAGACCCAGGATAGGACAGCACTTAAGCAAAGACGTGGAGAAGGTGTGAGTCAGAGCAGCAATGTTCCAGACAGCAGGGACAGCTCTGGCAAAGTCCCTAGGGCAAGAGACTGCCCAGTTTGCTTAAGGATCAAGGAGGCCAGTATGGCAGGAGCAGAGCAAGCAAGGGGAAGAGCAGGAGGAGGCAGAAGCCAGGGAACTGGCCAGATGGGGCAGGATCTGGGGGAGGACTCAGGTGGGAGCCATGGAGAGTTTGAACAGAAGAAGGAAGTGACAGGCTCTCTCTGACCCTTTCCATGTCTGTGCCAGTGGACTCATGTGTGTCTGTCTCTGTCCATCCATCTGTTGCCAGGAGTCCCAACCAGGTCCTGGGATCTAAGGATCATCAACCATGAGGCCAGGGTCGGGATCTATGGAGTACAAGGATCCACATCCTGGCCTTGTCTAGAGGCTGGTCCTCCCCAAGAGTCTTAGCCCACTGTGGTTGCTCCTGTGACTCTGACCCGTCCCACCTTTCCCCACAGTCCTCCTGCTCCTCCCAGGAGCGCCTGCACCAGCTGCCCTACCAGCCCACCGTGGACGAGCTCCACTTCCTGTCCAAACACTTCGGCAGCACTGAAAGCATCACCGATGAGGATGGCGGCCGCCGCTCCCCTGCCGTGCGACCCCGATCGCGGAGCCTCAGGTGGGCAGGCAGCCCCCTCTCCAAGCCGGTGGTCCAGGGGCTTGTGCACTGAGGAACTCAGGTTCCCCAGAAAATAAAGCGGACCTACAGCTGGGCGCGGTGGTGCATGCCTGTAATCCCAGCGATTTGGAAGGCCGAGGCAGAAGGTCGCAAGTTCGAGGCCAGCCTCAGCAATTTAGCGAGGCCCTAAGCAACTTTGCTCAAAATAAAATATATATATATATATTTTTTTTTTTTTTTAAAGGGCTGGGGAGGTGGCTCCGTGGTAGAGTGCCCCTGGAGTCAATCCCCAGTACCAAAAAACATTTAAAATGCAATAAAAATGCAGTGAACCCAGGTCTGGCTCGGAGGCAGGGGATGAACAAAATAGTCTTCTCTCCCCACAGCCCCGGCCGCTCCCCCTCCTCCTACGACAACGAAATCGTGATGATGAACCATGTCTATAAGGAGCGGTTCCCCAAGGTGAGGCCGGACACTGGGAGGCCAAGGGGAGGCGGGGCCGCCGGGCACTCGCTCGCTCGCCTTGGCTCCGCGCGCCCCCTGGTGGCCCAGACGCTCAGCACAGTCTCTGGGCGGCGACAGCCTCCGGGCTTTGCCTGGCAATGGGACCTCCGCCCTGTCTTGGTCCCTCCCGCAGGCCACCGCGCAGATGGAAGAAAAGCTGCGCGACTTTGCCCGCGCCTACGAACCTGACAGTGTGCTGCCGCTGGCCGACGGTGTGCTCAGCTTCATCCACCACCAGATCATCGAGTTGGCCCGGGACTGCCTGACCAAGTCCCGCGATGGTCTTATCACTACCGTCTACTTCTATGAATTGCAGGAGAACCTGGAGAAACTGCTGCAGGACGTGAGTGTGCGCGGAGGCCGGCCCACCATCCCCGGCTCTGAACTCTCAGATCAGGCCCGATGCCCCGCCCCACTCAGGGAGCCCGGATTCCGGAGTAGAAGAAAAGGACGTGGTCCCCACCCTAGGTCTGATGCGGGATGCGGGAGTTTAACCTTCCTCACCTCCCTCAGGTCTTTACGCAAACGCTCAGCGCACAGTAGAGACTCAATAAACGTTGGTTAAACTGCCCCGTCAGTGATCACGGGCAGCGTTTATTGAACACCCATGCTGTGTGCTGGAGCTTTGGAAACAGCTGATAAATATTCCTGCCCTCCCGCAGCTGGAGATGCACAAGAAACAAACAGATCAAGGAATGTGATGATGTCACCTGACACTAGGGAACAACTGGATGAAGTGTCAGGAAGGCCTCCCTGGGGATGTGAAATTGAAATTGGGGCAGCTATGGGAAGAGTTAGAGGGAATGTGCGCTGAGCAGAGGGAACAGCTATGCCAAGGTCCTGAGGTGGGAAGGTAGTCTGGGGAGCTCCAATACTGAAGGGCAGCACATTGATGCCATTACCTGCTCTGGTGTCAGATCTGAGGTTCACCCTATATACTGCTGCTATGTCCACAGGATTTGAGAGCACAAACTCTGGACCATCTGGGTTCACTTTCAGCTCATCACTAACTTGCTGCGCAATCTTTGCCCCACTACTTATCCATTCTGTTCCTCAGTTCTTCTATAGAAAATGGGGTTTACACATTCTTTTCCCCCTCGGATACTGACTGGGGTTGGAAGCCAGGACCTTATGCATGCTAAGTACTGTGCTCTGCCACTGAGCCACACCCCAGCCCTTTCTTTATTTCTTATTTTAAGACAGTGTCTTGTTAAGTTGTTGAGGCTGGCATCAAATTTTGAGTCTCCTTCCTCAGCCCCCTGAATAGCTGTTCAAACGTGGACCACCACACCCAGCTAGAGGGCTGTTTTCAAAATGAATAAGTCAAAGTTTAAGGGCAGTGTTTTCTATAATCATTAATATTTACTGTTGTCATACTTATTATCATTATTTTTACTGAGTAGCTGGCCTCAGTTTTCTCACCTGTAAAATGGAACAGAACCAGCAGTGCAACCTGTGGGGCTGGGAGAGGTGCCCTGCCGAAGCAGGGTGCCTGTGAATCCCAATCCCTTTTGTTCCCCACCTCAGGCCTACGAACGCTCCGAGAGCTTGGAGGTGGCCTTTGTCACTCAGCTGGTGAAGAAATTGCTCATTATCATCTCACGCCCTGCAAGGCTGCTGGAGTGCCTGGTGAGGGGCCGGGTGTGGGTGGGGGCTGCTGGGGACCCTTTAGGAACCCATAGCAAGCCTGCGCCTGATTTCCCCAGGAGTTCAACCCCGAGGAGTTCTACCATCTGCTGGAGGCAGCTGAGGGACACGCCAAGGAGGGCCACCTGGTCAAGACAGACATCCCCCGCTACATCATCCGCCAGCTGGGCCTCACCCGTGACCCCTTTCCAGGTGCCAACTGGTGGGCTCTGGGCACTGTGGCAGGACAGGCCTGGCCACCCGCCCTTGCCCAGGCTCACTCTCACTTCGTCCTTAGACGTGGTCCACCTGGAGGAGCAGGACAGCGGGGGCTCCAACACCCCAGAGCAGGACGAGCTCTCTGAGGTGAGGCCTCAGGCTGCTGCGAGAGCCAGCCTGGGTTCCCTGCCTGGTCCTCTGCCCTCAGACTGGCTGCATCCCCTGGTCCCCTTGCACGCCCGGGTCTCCGTTTCCCGCTCTGTAGGACGACATTAAAATACTTCGTCCTCCATGAGCTTTTTCCCCTTACTTTTCTTTACTTTTTAAAAATTGCTTATTTTTTATTTATTTTTTTGGTCAGAGAGAGCGCTGGGGTTGGAGCCCAGGGCCTCAGGCACGCTGGGCAAGCGCTCTACCACTGAACCACACCCCCTGCCCTGCGAGCCTTTGGATCATGGCGAAATACACGTAGCCTAAAATTCACCTTTTCCATTTTGAGACAGGGTTTCACAATGCTGCCCAGGCTGGCCTTGGTGCCTAGGCTCAAGAGATCCTCCTGCCTCAGCCTCCTGTGTAGCTGGGAACACAGGCTTGCACTGCTGTGCCTGGCAAAATCACCATTTCATTCATTTTGTTTATTTTTATTTTTTAATTTTTTGGTGGTGCTGGGGTGGAACCCTGGACCTCATGCATATTATGGGCGTGCTCTGCCCCTGCACTGCATCCCCAGCCACTTTACAATGAACAGTTCAGTGGCGTTTAATACATTTATAATTTTGTAAACCATTCCATTTGTCTAGTTCCAGAATGTTCTTATCACCTCAAAAAGAAGCATCACACCCATTAAACAGTCACTCTTCATTCCCATCTCCCTGCAGCTCTTGCAGCCACTGATATACTTTCTAAATCTATGGATTTGCTTTTTCTGGATACATATATATATATATATATATTTTTTTTTTTTTTTAATTTTAAATTTTTAAAAATTGTTGATGGACATTCATTTTATTTATTTATTCATATGTGGTGCTGAGAATCAAACCCAAGGCCTCACACATGCTAGGCAAGCACTCTGCCACTGAGCCACAACCCTGGCTCCCTATTCTGGATATTTCATAGGAATGTAATAATTCACTCCATGGCCTTTTGTGTCTGGCTTATTTCACTTAGAACAATGTGTCAGGATTTTTTTAAAAATCTTTTTTTTTTTTTTTCTTAATCAGAGATTGAATTCAGTGGTGTTTAAACACTGAGCCACACCACCAGCCCTTCTTTTTTAAAGTTTTTTATTTTGAGGCAGGATCTTGCTAAGTTGCGGAGACTGGCTTCGAACTTTGGGTCTTCCTGCCCCGACTTCCTGAGCTGCTGGGATTGCAGGGCTGCACCCCCCACCCCTCACTTCCCTTCTGGTGTTTTGGGGAATTTCCTTGTATGGGCATGATTGCTAAGAGAGTTCTGCCTGCTGAGAGTCTTCTCTGCCTCTCTGTGCAGACTTCCTCCCTCCAGGACACAGGGCAGGACCCCTGGGGTCTCCAAGTGTCTTCTGACCTCAGGTGTGGGTCAGCAAATTTCCTCATCACCAGCTCCAAGGCAGGTAGACAGGGGACTATGAGAGTTTCCTGACCCACCCTGGGGAAGAGAAATTCTAGTTTTTATGGTCTGCTTCGGGAGGGAATTATGAGCCAGGAACTATGGACAAAAACCAAGATATAACCAGGCGTGGTGGCGTAGGCCTGTAATCCCAGCAGTTTGGGAGGCTGAGGCAGGAGGATCATGAGTTCAAAGCCAGCCTCAGCAACTTAATGAGGTTCTAAGCAACTTAGCAAGACCCTGTCTCAAAGTAAAAAATAAAAAGGACTGGGGCTGTGGCTCAGTGGTTAAGTACCCCTGGGTTCAATAACGAATACAAAAACAAAAACAAAAACCCCAAGAGATGTTTATACACAGAGAGGCATCACAGTCTCACAGGACAGTGCATTTTCCACCTTTGAGGTTGTGAGTAATGCTGCCATGAACATGTAGACACAAGTATTTGTTTAAACAACTGATTTCAGTTCTTTTGGGCATGTACCTAAGGGTGAAATTGCTGGATCTTATGGTAACTCTTCATTGAACTTATTCCATGAGTTTTTTTGACATATATATTTTTAGTTATAGATGGACACAATACCTTTATTTTATTTATTTACATGTAGTGCTGAGGATCCAACCCAGTGCCTCACGCATGTGAGGCAAGTGCTCTGCTACTGAGCCACAATCCCAGACCCTGCATGAACTTTTGAACAAGTTGACTGGCTCCTCATGTTAATGGCAGCTCGACATGATGAAAATTGCCCACAACACCAGGCACTGTGGCCATCCCAGCTACTCTAGAGGCCAAGGCAGGAGGACCTCAAGCCGAAGGCCAATTTGGGCAAGTTGGCAAAATAAAATTAAAGAGAGTCGGGGATGTTGCTTAGCGCACTTGCCTAGCATGTGCGTGACCCTGAGTTCACCCTGGGTACTACAAAGCCAAACCAAACCACAAGTTCTGCCAGTGCTGCGGTGGAACTGGCAGCACGGAGGGGGGCGGCCTGTGCTCTGGGGTGATGCCCCTCATTATGATCTGTTTCAGATTGTTACTATGCATTTACACACTATACTATCTTTACTTGCTAGATATTTTTTAAGTATTTTGTTTGAGTTGTAGGTGGACATGATACCTTTATTTTATTTTTATGTGGTGTTGAGGATCGACCCTGGGCCTCAGGCATGCTAGGCGAGCGCTCTACCGCTGAGCCCCAGCCCCAGCCCTATTTATTATTTATTTATTTATTTTTAGTACTGGGATGGAACAGAGGGAAGCACTTTTACCACTGAGCTGCCTTACCAGCTCTCAATATATCTATTTTGAATGAATCCTTCTGTACATGCCAATTGTTTAATTTTTGAATAGGTTATAGAATGATATCACTCAAAAGTCTAAAACTTTAAAAAGGTATGTCTCTCTAATTGTTGTTTGTAGGATTCCATGTAATGAAACTTGTTAATTGAGAGGTTGAAATCTTCTATTTCCCTATTCTTTATTTTTTTTCCTGATTGATTTGCCACTTCCTGAAATATATGTTAAATCCTTGTTTTGAGCAATTTCTTCATGTAATTCTGTCGTTTGGGGGTCAGATATTTTTAGGCTGTATCATTAAAAGCGTACCATATATATATATATATATATATATATATATATATATATTTTTTTTTTTTTTTTTTTTTTTTTTTTTTTTTTTGGTGATCATACCGGAGTCGAATACCGGACCTTACACATGCTAGGCGAGTGCTTTACCCCTGAGCTACACCCAAGCCCCTTATTCTGAGACAGGCTCTGAGTTGACCACAGTTAACCACATTGGCCTTCAACTTGCAATCTTTGCCTTAGCCTGAGATTAAAGGCCTGTACCACCATGCCGGCACTCACAGGTTTATTAAGCCAGTTTCCTACAGATGGACATATGCACTGTTTCCAACCTTGTGATGTGCAAGATAGTCTGTGTGTTGTTCTTACATGCGCACGCATATCTGCAGCATAAACTCAGAAGTGAAGCTGCTGGTCAGAGGACAAGTGTTTGTAATCTCACGTATACCAGGGTACTTTCCATAGGGGCTGTACTTTTTTGGGGGGTGCACTGAGGATTGAACCTCGAGGGATTCTACCATGGAACTACATCCCCAGCCATTTTTGTTTTTGATTTTGAGACAGCATCTCACTTAGTTGAACTTTTGATCCCTCTGCCTCAGTTTCCCAAATAGACAGGCAGGCACCCCCGTGCCCAGCAGTTGTATGACTTTTATTTTTGCTTTTTTTTTTTTTTTCCTTATTTATTTATTTATTTATTTTTTGTCGTGCTGGGGATTGAACCCAGGGCCTTGTGCATGCAAAGCAAGCACTCTACCAACTGAGCTATATCCCCAGCTCACATGATTTTTTTATTTTTATTTATTTTTGGTAGTGCTGGGGGTGGGGAACCCAGGGCCGCATATATGCTAAGCATGTGCTGTCCACTGAGCTACTCCCCTAGCCTGGTTGCACTAATTTACACCCCCAACATCGAGGTGTAAAAGTGTCGTTGACCCCTGGCTTTGCCCATATAGCTCGTTAGTCTGTTTTTTGTTTTTTTCTCCTCTTTCATCTGCTAGCTATGGGATGGTGGTATCCTAGCTGGGGTGGTTGTAGTTTGCCTTTCTGTCATTTCACTGAGGCTAAGCATCTTCCATCAGCTGATAAGCTCTAGCTCCGCATCCCTTGCCCATCCCCTCTACGATTGCTAGGCTTCTTGGTCTTGATTTCTGGAGCCCCTCTCTGTGTCTGTTAGTCCCATATCCATTCTGCAGGTGTTCTCTTTCCTAAGGTAAGAGGAGTCCCAAACATGTCTTCAGAGCCAGTCTTGGGTTCAAATCCTGACTTGGTTCATTTCTGAGTGTGGCACTTGGATAAGAGACCCACCCACCTTTTCTCCGTGCCTCAGTTTCCCCATGTAACTGCATGTAACGGCAGGTGTCCCACTGTCAGGAAGATGGCCATGGTGACCTCCTGCTTCCCCCTGCAGGGCCGTAGCAGCACCAAAGCCAAGAAACCGCCCGGGGAGAGTGACTTCGACACCATCAAGCTCATAAGCAATGGTGCCTACGGGTGAGCCACCCGGGGCTCTGGCGGGGGAAGGGTGGCGGAGGCCGGGTGTCTCGGAGGTGACGGCCGGTCCTCGCTCTCTCCCCCTGCAGTGCTGTCTACCTGGTTCGGCACCGCGACACGCGGCAGCGCTTCGCGATGAAGAAGATCAACAAGCAGAACCTGATCCTGCGCAACCAGATCCAGCAGGCCTTCGTGGAGCGCGACATCCTCACCTTCGCCGAGAACCCCTTTGTGGTCGGCATGTTCTGCTCCTTCGAGACCAGGCGCCACCTCTGCATGGTCATGGAATACGTGGAAGGTGTGGCTGCCTGCGGGGCTGCTGGGCTCGGGGCTGCCGCGGGCCGTTGGACCCACGGTCACCATACTACTGTCTGCCTGTATGTTTTCCCATCCATTTACCCATCTGGACAATGATCCATCCATTCATCCCCTTTATTTATTTATCCAATCATCTCTTGGTTTATCGATGTGCTTTTTATTTCATCAATATAGATACAGCCACCCTGCGGTCTATTACCCATCCATCCATCCTTCTGTCTATCCACTTGCATATCCACTTTTCTGTCCCTACCTGCATGCACTATTAGTTAATCCAGCTCTCTGCTCACCCATATCTATTCAATGGTTCATTTATTTATTGGAGATGCGGTCTCACTGTGTTGCTCAAGTGATCCTCCTGCCTCAGGCTCCGGAGTAGCTGGGACCACAGCTGTGTGCCACCATGCCTGGCCTTCATGCAGTCATTTATTCTATGACCCATCTGTTTATCACCCTTAATTGTGTTTACTCATTCTACCTTTATTTAAATTAAGACTTTGCTGCCTCTTTTTTTTTTTTTTTTTTTTCCTTTTGTGGTGCTGGGGATTGAACCCAGGGCCTTGTGCTACATTCCGGCCCAAGACTTTGCTTTTTGAGAGGAATTTTAGGTTTGAAGGAAAATGTATTGGAAAGTACACAATTCCCACATACTTCCTCCTTTGCTTCCTCCTCATTTCCTCATATTATTTCCATCTTGTATAAATGCGGTAAATTTATTACAATTGATGAACCAATTAACTAAGGCCCACAGTGTGTAGTTCAGGCTTTGCTCTGTGTTTTATACCTATTATCCACCCATCCATCTTTTTATGTGTCTATCCCCTCATTCATTCACCTGTTTATCCACCGCCTCAGTCATCTATCAATCCATCCATACCTGTCTGTATATTTATTAATCCATCATCCATCTGTCAATCTACTATCTATATTTTTTATTTATTCGCCTAAACTTCCCTTCCAGCATCTATCTCATCATCTATCTCTGCCTTACACTGGCTATTCTCTATACATTTGTCATCTACCTGTTATATCTATCATTTCTCTGTCTACTATCATGTCATCAGTTTCTTTACGATTATGATACTGTTATCTATCATCTATTATCCAATCATCTGTCATCTGTTCTATCATCTCTCTACTGTACTATTTACCTGTCTGTTCTATCTAGCTAGTCAGCTTCCTCCATAAGCCACAGTTCATGGGTCCACCAGTTTGTCCATCAGCCCTCTCATCCATTCATCCAACCATCAATGTGTATATTATTTTCTCATCTGTGTATTCATCCATTCTTTGGATTCACCCCAGGAGAAACCCTTCCACCCTGGGAGCATATACATGTTGTGCTCATCAGGACAAATACACCATTTCTTAGGGCCAAATACACCATTTCTTAGGGCCAAACCATGCCAGTCCTGAGCCTTACTCCTCCATTCATTTATTCAACAAATGTCCTCATTGTGTCCCTTGTGGCAATGCTGTGGTAGCAATGGTGGCACAGAGGGAAAACAGTCCTCTCCCTCATGGAGCTTCCATTCTGGCCCATGGAAACAGACTATAAACAGACCAGTGGAGACAAGGTAATTTCAGAGTGAGGACCACAGGGAGGATCATGAGGCTGGAGGGGTGAGGGAGATATGGGTGGACAGGGGCCTCTGGGCCTGGATTATACCAGGACATGTGATCTCTTGGTTCACAAACTTAGGACCGTGTGTCTGGATGTGGAGGAGCAGCAAGGAGGCCAATGGGGCCTAGTGAGGAGAAGGGTGTGCTGAGCATGCAGGGCCTTGGAGCCTGGAATGGCATTGGATTTCATTCCAAATGCAACAGGAAGCCACTGGAGGGTTTTAAGCAGTGGTCTGACTTATGTTTTAAGAACATCCATTTAGCTTAGTGGCAGGGAAACCAGGGCAATGGCAGCTGCATTAGTCCAGGCTCATGGAGGAGGAGATGGAGCAGCAGGTGCAACCGGGATCTCTAGCCAGTGGAGCATGCTGAGCCTGGCCCAGCCCAGAGCATCATTTGAAATCAACCCACTGTGGTTTCCAGCAGATTTGTGTGTTAGAATCAGTTGGGGCTGGACATGGTGGTGCACTCCTGTAATCCCAGCAGCTCGGGAGGCTGACGCAGGACGATCTTGAGTTCAAAGCCAGCCTCATCAACTTAATGAGGTCCTAAGCAACTCAATGAGAACTTGTCTCTAAATAAAATATTAAAAAGGTCAGGAGATGTGACTCAGTGGTTAAATACCCCTGGGTTCAATCCCTGGTACCAAAAAAAAAAAATTAGCTGGGGTTGTGACCGGAGGCAGATTCTGGTACACTGACTTCAGAGTCTCACTTGTCAGTATATGAAGCCTAGCTAAATAATCTAATTCAAGCAAAATAGACAAAGGGGGTGGGGAGAAGGAAGGACAATGAACTTGGCTCGTGTGCCTTTTTTTTTTTTTTTTTTTTTTTTTTTTTGGTACTGGGGATACAGGATCTTGCCAAATCGATCAGGCTGGTCTCTAACTTGTGATCCTCCTGCCTCAACCTCCCAAGTGGCTGGGATGACAGGCATGTACCACCACTCCTAGCTGGCTCATGTGACTTTGCAAAAAATATTTTTAGCTGTAGATGGATACAATACCTTTATTTATTTTATGTGGTGCTGAGGATCGAACCCAGAGCCTCACATGCACTAGGCAAGCTGCACTACTGAGCCACAACCCCAGCCCCCTCATGTGGTCTTAAAATCAACAGCACTTCTGCAGTGGCCGAATGTCGGTTCTCTCACCATTCCAGTGGGAATCTCTCTGTTTCTTGGTCTGCTCTCCTCACAAGCCCTGAGGTAGCAAGAGTGTCATTCAGCAGATCCCAGATTACAGTTAGGAGCTTAGGAATCTTTGTGAAAAAAAAAGATCAAAAATTCTGAGGGTTACTCCCTGGAACAACCTGTGCTGCATGCTGACCCAGAGAGAACTTTAACTCCTGTAATAAATAAGGGGGAGCTGGGCACAGTGGTGGCCACTAGTAATTCCGGCTACTCAGGAGGCTGAGGCTGGAGGATCACAGGTTCAAAATGCCTGAACAACTTAGTGATACCCTGCCTCAAAAGTTAAAATATAAAGGGCTGGAGATGTTGCTCAGTGGTAGAGTGCCCTAGGTTCGATCCCCAGTAAAACAAACAAACAAATAGAAAAAGGGAGTGGATATTGGGGAGTCTCAAATGCCAATGTTGCTCATAGTAAATCTTTTTGGGAGTACTGGGGGTTGAATGTAGGGGGTGGTTAGTGAACCCCATGGCCTCACTAAGTTTCTTAGGGCCTCAATAAATTGCTGAAGCTGGCCTTGAACTTGAGATCCTCCTGCCACAGTCTCCAAGTCATTGGGATTATGCAAGCACATCACTGCACCAGCAGTCCTTATAGTAAATTTTGTAGAGGTGAGGAATCTGAATTTTAAGGCCCTTGACCCTCAAGGTTTATATGCCAAGAGGTCAAGTACTGTGTTCCTAGACAGCTACATATTAGCAGTCTTTGGCTCCACCTCCACTGTCAACTTCTTGCATGATCCAACCTCTCTCTGTCTCAGCCTCCATGTGTATAAAATGGACTGATGATGCTGACTTTGGAAATGGCTAGAAGGATGAGTGGCGCTTGAAAGAGGGCAACTCCCCGGGAACGAGGGAGGTCCCTTCTTTTTTTTTTTTTTTTTTTTTTTTTTTTTTTTTTTTTTTGCGGTGCTGGGGATTGAACCCAGGGCCCTGTGCTTGTAAGGCAAGCACTTTATCAACTGAGCTATCTCCCCAGCCCCTGGGAGGTCCCTTCTGATCCTCGATTCTCCTTATCTGCGAAGTGAGGGCGATGGAAGGAAGTTGACGCCATGGTGCATGTCTAGCCCTCGGATCTGGGGCAGGGTGCCTCCTTTTCACCTGGGTCCGTTCCCTGGCCCACAGGTGGCGACTGTGCCACCCTGCTGAAGAATATCGGGGCGCTTCCGGTGGAGATGGCCCGCATGTACTTCGCCGAGACCGTGCTGGCGCTTGAGTACTTGCACAACTACGGCATCGTGCACCGCGACCTCAAGCCAGACAAGTGAGCTTCACCCCACCCAGCCCTTCCTCCCTGCCCCTTGGGAGGCTAGGGTGAAGTGGCCAGCCGCCTCTGAGAGCGCCATGTGTGTTTGCAGTCTCCTCATCACCTCCATGGGTCACATCAAGCTCACCGATTTCGGACTCTCCAAGATGGGGCTCATGAGCCTCACCACCAACCTATATGAAGGCCACATCGAGAAGGATGCCCGGGAGTTCCTGGACAAACAGGTGTGTGGCGGGCGTGGGGGTCACCGAGGGTGGAGTGACCCGGCAGGACCTCAGGGGCCCAGGGCCTGGTGGGGGGCAGTTATCCCTCGAGGCCACTCCTGCGGCCAGGGCGCGGGCTGACCGCCTGCCCCCAGGTGTGTGGGACCCCAGAGTACATCGCACCCGAGGTCATCCTGCGCCAGGGCTACGGCAAGCCAGTGGACTGGTGGGCCATGGGGATCATTCTCTACGAGTTCCTGGTGGGCTGCGTGCCCTTCTTCGGGGACACACCGGAAGAGCTCTTTGGACAGGTCATCAGTGGTATGTGCCTTCTAAGTGGGAAGGTGGGGGCACGAGGAGAAGGATAGGATCTGGGCCCCATGGGCTCCCAGAGCCATCTCTTAGCGCCGCTTATCTTTGCAGATGACATCCTGTGGCCCGAGGGGGATGAGGCCCTGCCCACAGACGCCCAGCTCCTGATATCCAGTCTCCTGCAGACCAACCCCCTGGTTCGGCTTGGGGCAGGTAAGAGGGCTGCTGTGCAGGGGAGCTGAGGCCGGAGGGCCTGTTGAGGAACAGGACATCATAACCCAGGCCCAGCCGTCCTGTGGCCTTGGGGTGGAACACGGGGTGAAGGGCTGGGCTGGCCAGCAGCGGCCGCTGGGATCCCTTGCCTCCCAGGTGGTGCCTTTGAGGTGAAGCAACACAGTTTCTTTCGAGACCTGGACTGGACGGGGCTGCTGAGGCAGAAAGCTGAGTTCATCCCCCACCTAGAGTCTGAAGACGACACCAGCTACTTCGACAGTGAGTGGCCACCGGAGATGGGGCCTGGGTGGAGGACAGGACCTTAGAGTAAGGCCTGGGATAGAGCCAGACACCTGGATAAGGAGGCTGACATTGAGGCGGGGGCGTGGCCGACTCTGAAGCAGAACGACGAAGGCATGGCCTGTCGTGAGGCGGGGCTAGTTCAAGAACCAGTGAAAACTCTGGTTGCGGGTAGGGGTGGAGCCGGGACAGGAGTGCGTTCTAAGGTTGGGACTGGGTCAGAGGACGGTAGGGACCAAAAGCGGGGGCGGGGGTGGGGGGCCGCTGGTCTGAGATAGTGCCAGGGTGCAGGGCACTGTAGATACGATCTGGGAGTGTGGCCTCTCAGAATGAAGAAGGGACCCAGGATGGGGGCAGAGCCTGAACCCATCCGACAATGTGGCAGTGGTGTGGCCTCACCTGTAGGCCCGGCAAGATCCCGAGTGGAACTCTGAGGAATAGACCGGTAACCACAGTCACCGCCCCACCCTCTCCCCAGCCCGCTCAGACAGGTACCACCACGTGAACTCCTACGATGAAGATGACACCACAGAGGAGGAGCCCGTAGAGATCCGCCAGTTCTCCTCCTGCTCCCCGCGCTTCAGCAAGGTGGGTTGAGGCTGGGCTTGATGAGGGGTTGGGGGCAAGACCAGCTTTGGGACTAGGGTTGAGGAAACAGGTGAAGCGGCCGGAGGGGTCGTGGGAGCAGGGCCCCAGGCGCTCAAGTCCTGAGTATTGGGAAGTCACTTAGGGGTGGGAGTTAGGAAGCGGCGAGGCCTGGGGGGAGTCAGGATGAGGGAGTATGGGGGTTTGTGGGCACTGAGTGGAGTCTAAGGAGAACCAGGACAGTTGGTGCGGATGAGGCTCACAGTGGGGCAGGGTTAAGTCTTAACCTGTCCGGTTAAGGTCTGGGGGCGAAGATGACAGGGGACGGGGCAAAGCTGAGCATGGTCTAGCGTTGAGGAGCAGCTTGGGGAGGGGTGCCAGGCCTCGCCTAGTTGAGGGTAGACGTGCATTGGGTAGTGGCCTGGGTAGATGTGGTTGGACAAAGAGCAGATTGTTGAGGTCTTTGGCGGGGCCTAGAACAAGGCAGGCCTAAAATCTGTGGGATGGGGCTTGAAGAATTGTTGAATTAAAAGAAATATATATATATATATATATATATATATGTATATATGTATGTTGTAGATCGATACAATATATTTTATAGATTTATTTATTTTATGTGGTGCAGCAAATCAAACCCAGTGCCTCACACGTGCTAGGCAAGCGCTCTCCCACTGGGCCACAACCCCAGCCCCGAACTGTCAGACACTGAGGGACTTAGGCAGGGTGGGGCGATTATTATTATTATTATTATTTTATTTTTATTTTTTACGGTGCTGGGGATTGAACCCAGGACCCTGTGCTTGCGAGGCAAACACTTTACCAACTAAGCTATCTCCCCAGCCCCCAATTATTGGTTATTGATGGAAATTGGGCGGGGATGGGCTCGGGAAGACAAGCGCAGTAGGCGGATCTAGTGTCAGGAAGCCACTTGGCTTGTGAGCCACGGTGGACCCACCACCACCTACCCACCTTGCAGGTGTATAGCAGTATGGAGCAGCTGTCCCAGCATGAGCCCAAGACCCCTGTAGCAGCCGCAGGGGGCAGCAAGCGGGAGCCAGGCGCCAAGGACGAGAAGGTGGCCGGCAAGCGGGAGGGGCTGGGCGGCCTGACCCTGCGTGAGAAGACCTGGAGAGGGGGCTCTCCGGAGATGTGAGCAGGGGTAGGGCTGGGTTCGGGGGCGGGGCATAGGTCGTGTCTCAGCTGACCACCACCCCTCCGCGCAGCAAGCGCTTCTCTGCATCCGAGGCAAGTTTCCTGGAGGGGGAGGCCAGTCCCCCGCTGGGTGCGCGTCGCCGTTTCTCGGCGCTGCTGGAGCCCAGTCGCTTCAGCGCCCCACAAGAGGACGAGGATGAGGCCCGGCTGCGCAGGCCTCCCCGGCCCGGCTCCGATCCCCCAGGCTCATTGGATGCGCGGGCCCCCAAAGAGGCAGCGGCTCAAGGGGAAAGCACTCCCAGCACCGGGGAACCCGAGGCCAGTGAGTCCCCTCTCCTGCCGCCTTCCCCGACTCCCCAGTGGCAATATATTGAGCATTTGATGAGTCTGGTAGTATTTGCACTCCAGCCTGAAATGCTTATTAACATTAGAAACACGGGCTACTATGCTCGCCCTGACGTGATACGCTCGGAAACTGAGGACTTCTGCCCTCACAATCCAGCAGGGGAGAGAAGTGGGAAGAGCACTCCAGGCAGAGGGAACAGCATGTGAGAAGTCCCTGGCCTTGGACTGATGTCTAACCCACCTGTTCTGTATTGCAGCTGAGCGCCCACGCCCAGGTGACCTCTGCCCACCCTTGAAGGATGGGGACCCATCAGGTCCTAGGGCCACCAATGACCTGGTTCTTCGACGTGCACGGCACCAGCAGCTCTCAGGGGACCCAGCGGTTGAAAAGCGGCCTTCTAGAACTGGGGGCAAAGTCATCAAGTCAGCTTCGGCCACAGCCTTGTCTGTCATGATTCCTGCAGGTATTCCGGGGTTTCATCCAGCAAGGGAGGGGCTAAACCCACTTGAATCAGGACAGGCCAGGGAAAATAGTGCATTTTCCCTGTTCACAGTGATTGGCTCCAGGATGGACCAATGACAGTCAGCTCTGGGACTTTGAGTCGGAAGGAGGGAGGAGCACATACCGGGAGAACTGTATCTAATTGGCCATGACATGTAACCATTGTTCTATGTCTACAGTGGACCCTCATGGAAGCTCACCCCTTGCTAGTCCCATGTCACCAAGATCTCTCTCCTCCAACCCGTCCTCACGGGACTCCTCACCCAGCCGGGACTACTCACCGGCTGTCAGTGGCCTCCGCTCCCCTATCACCATACAACGATCAGGCAAAAAATATGGCTTTACACTGCGGGCCATCCGCGTCTACATGGGTGACTCAGATGTCTACAGTGTCCACCATATTGTTTGGGTGAGCACTTACGGGTTAGATTTCTTTCCAAGGGTGAGGAGTGGGGAGAGAGAAGGCCTCTGGGTAAGAATTGCTTGTGACTCCCTCTTTAACTTACCTCTCTGACCCTCAGTTTCTTCATCTGTAAAATGGGAAGAATATGACTATTTCATAAGGTGTTATGAAGACTATAGTGCATGCAGAGCCAGGTGTCTGGCACATAAGCTTATGGAGCTTTTCTTATTACTATTCTGGTTAATCCTGCCCCTGTGGGATTCCCCGTCCCCAGCACGTGGAGGAGGGTGGCCCAGCCCAAGAGGCGGGGCTCTGTGCCGGGGACCTCATCACCCACGTGAACGGGGAACCTGTGCATGGCATGGTGCATCCTGAGGTCGTGGAGCTGATCCTTAAGGTGAGTGCGGGGCAGGACCCACTCTGGGTGGAGGGTGGGGAAGACCCGAGCCTTCTCCAGCAGACCATTCCTTCCCTTTCTCCCCCAGAGCGGCAACAAGGTGGCGGTGACCACAACACCCTTTGAAAATACCTCCATCCGCATTGGTCCCGCAAGGCGCAGCAGCTACAAGGCCAAAATGGCTCGAAGGAACAAGCGGCCCTCTGCCAAGGACGGCCAGGAGAGGTGGGGGCAGGGCCATAAACAGCCTAGTGTGTGATTAGTGGGAGGGAATAAGGCGGTGCGACACAGGTGAGGGCAGGCATAGGGAAGTGCTTGGGAGGGTGGCTAGGACAAAGGGGACCAACAAGGTAAGAGGGGCTGGGAAAGTGGGGAAAGCCAGGAAAGGGAGCTGGGACAGGTTGGGTGAGAGGCATGTAGGACTATCTCAGGCAGGTGTGCGCAGCTGTGGCGGAGAAAGAGCACTGCGCAGAGCAGTGGCCGTGTGTCGGGAGATGGTCCTGCTCTGTCGGTGTGTTTTGAAAGGCCTGGTGAGGCTGGGTTCCGAGATTTCTGTCAGGAGCAGCATACCAGGCAACACCAAGCCACCTGAATACAGTTACACTTGGCTAAACGACAGGAGTCATTCTAACAAATCCTCCCTTAGGGAATTGCATTGTTGTGTGACATCCACGAATGTACTTACATGGCAAGACAGCTAGGAACGAGGACTATCGTGGTTTATGTGGTCCTTCCCTGATCTTATGGAGAGAATGACTGATTTCTTCATAGAATGAGGAGCGAGGGGCTGGGGACTTGACTCTGTTGTAGAGCACTTACCCACTCTGCACAAGATCTGGGTTCCAGCCCCAGCACTACGAATTACACACAAAGATTGAAGGAACTAGGAAGGTGGGTAGGGACAGAGTAGTGTTTTTTTGCTTTTTTCTGTGGTACTGGGGATCAAATCCAGGGTCTCACATGCTAGGCAAGCGCGCTGCCACTGAGTTACACGGAGATCCCAGAGCTGTCTTGATCAGAGGACACTAAAGGGAGAATTTGAGTGAGTGAGTGGAGTCAAAAGAGTCTGCATCAGGTGAATTAAGCCTGATAGGTGGGTTGCAGCAGAAGAGGGAGGGGCCACGAATATGGGAGGAGACAGAAGAGGTTGGTTGGTTTGGATTGGTGTTTCTAGCTTGTACTGAGCAAGGCCAACAATGAGTAGGCGTGGTCCAAAATGGGCGTGGCGGCAGGACAAGGGAGATTCTGACTTGATGGATAGATTGTAAAGGAAGTACTAGAAGCCAAGGGAGGTTACCGCGGCGGTTGTGCGGTCCAGAAGTGGGAGGGGCCAAGAGCTCTGAAGTCTGATCTAGGGGAGTTGTTCCCCTCCCTGTCCTCCAGCAAGAAGCGCAGCTCCCTCTTTCGGAAGATCACCAAGCAGTCGAATCTGCTGCACACTAGCCGCTCGCTATCGTCGCTGAATCGCTCGCTGTCGTCCAGCGACAGTCTTCCGGGTTCGCCCACACATGGGTTGCCAGCGCGCTCTCCCACGCACAGTTACCGCTCCACGCCTGACTCCGCCTATCTAGGTAAGTTTTGCACTGCCTAGGGCGCGGAGAGAGAGGCGCTGGTTTACTAGTGGTGACTAGTGGCTTGGCTGGGAACCTGGCGGTGCTCACTGGGCGCTGCACCTCCCCTCGCACGCAGGCGCCTCATCCCAGAGCAGCTCCCCGGCCTCCAGCACACCCAACTCGCCAGCGTCGTCGGCCTCGCATCACATCCGGCCTAGCACCTTGCACGGCCTGTCCCCGAAGCTCCATCGCCAGTACCGCTCTGCACGCTGCAAGTCAGCCGGCAACATCCCGTTGTCGCCACTGGCGCACACGCCGTCTCCCACACAGGCGTCACCGCCTCCACTGCCCGGCCACACAGTGGGCAGCTCGCATACCACGCAGAGCTTCCCAGCCAAACTGCACTCATCGCCGCCGGTCGTACGCCCGCGCCCCAAGAGTGCCGAGCCTCCCCGCTCGCCGCTGCTCAAGCGCGTGCAGTCCGCGGAGAAGCTGGGAGCCTCGCTAGGCGCTGACAAGAAGGGCGCACTGCGCAAACACAGCCTTGAGGTGGGCCACCCAGATTTCCGCAAGGACTTCCATGGCGAGCTGGCGCTGCATAGCCTAGCAGAGTCCGACGGAGAGACGCCTCCCATCGAGGGTCCTGGCGCGACCCGTCAAGTCGCCGTCCGTCGCCTGGGCCGCCAGGAGTCGCCCCTGAGCCTGGGCGCGGACCCGTTGCTTCCCGAGGGTGCGCCCAGGCCGCCTATATCTAGCAAGGAGAAGGAGTCCCCTGGTGGGGCCGAAGCCTGCCCTCCACCCCGTGCTACAACCCCTGGGGGCCGGACCCTGGAGCGGGACCCGGGCTGCACGCGGCACCAGAGCGTGCAGACGGAAGACGGCGCGGGCGGGGTGGCAAGGGCCGTGGCCAAGGCGGCGCTGAGCCCTGTGCAGGAACACGAGACGGGCAGGCGAAGTAGCTCAGGCGAGGCAAGCACGCCCCTGGTGCCCATTGTGGTAGAGCCAGTGAGGCCTGGGGTCAAGACAGAGGCACCCCAGCCTCCAGTCACGGACTACAAGGGCTTACAGGAACCCGCGACCCAGGCGCCATCTGCCCCTGAGGCCCCGAGGGGCCGGGAGCGCTGGGTGCTGGAGGTGGTGGAGGAGCGGACCACGCTGAGTGGAACTCGCTCCAAGCCGGCTTCCCCCAAGCTCTCCCCAGACCCTCAGCCACCCACGCTAGCCCCAACGAAGAATGCGCCCAGCAGTGCAGGGCCCCCAGCCCCACCCACTTCCCTCCTGGTCCCAGGCACCAAGCCTGAATTAGGACCGACCTCTCGGTGCCCTGCTGAAGCTGTGCCTCCAGCAGGCCCCGCCAAAAAAGGGGCATCCAGCCCAGCACCCCCAGGCCCATAGCCAAGGAGGCCTTTGGTCCTGTGCTGTACAGCCATCCTATACATATGTACACATATAAATAAAGTAAGTCTGTGCTGTGTGAGCTCTCTGGGGCTCACCCTTTCTCCTCAGGCAAGGGGAGACACATTTGCCAGCCCCCATGTCCCGTGCTTGTTGGAAGGTGGAACTCCAGTCCTGGCTACTATGGAGAGGGGAGGTGAATTTGGGGTGTCACGTGTATGCACCAGCTGTATCCAGACCCTTGGGAAGAGTGGAGGGTAGGGCATCCAGTCTGTGTCCCAATGCCCACCTGAAGAAAAAGTCAGTAGCATCATCCAAAGATTTCCTTTTATTCAACAATCCTGAGTGGCATGCATTACAATTCCCATTTTGCAGATTTGTATATGAAGTCACAGAGGTTAAGACACATAATTTAGGTCACACAATTAGGAAGGGGCTAAACTGGGATTCAAACTCAAGTCCAAACTGGTTCCGCAGCCTTACTTCTTTGTTCTGCAGGGTTTTCTGACCCAGCTCTATTCCCTACAGGGTTCCCAAGCTTTCACCAGAGGCTGGAAGGCCTTCCAGAAGGCAGGTATCTGGGCACACAGCGTGCCCCCACCCCGATATTCTTCTCGGAGGTTCCTATTCATGTCACCCACACAGGCCCAGGGCCCTTCTGGGGCCACACACCATTTGGAGTGGTCCTCTGTGGCATTGAAGCTTGGTCCACTTGGTCCGGGGAAGCTTGTCTGGGTCACATCCAGAACCTGCTGGGTCCCTGAGCAGTTGGAGGGCAGGATACCTCTAGAGTTTTGCCAGAATTGGACCTGAAGGTTGCTGCCAAGGGCTGCAGCCAACCAGCCTGAATATAAGTCTGCAGAAAAGAGAAAGAGGACATGGCCAGGGGCAGGGCCAGTGCTAGAGATTCCTAGGTCACTCCCCCTGTCTGGGCTCAACTGTCAATTCTCATCAAGAATGACAACGTTAACGCTGATAGCCCTTACCAAAGGTTTTATGTGCGTCGCTTCGTTCACAACTGTCCTCTAATGCAGGCATGGACTCCCGTTTTTCAGACAAGAAAACAGGCTCACATGAAATCATACATCACACAGCCCAGAAATCATTTTGGATCCTGATGGATGTTTACTGCTCATGTGATTATGGCTACCAAAGAAACCTGATCTGCAGTCCTGGTTTGCTCTAAGCTCTGGCAACACCAGACATTCCCTCCACAAAGGCGCCACGTCTGAGCCTCAGGGCTTACCATCTCCGAACTTTCCAGATTTGGCAAAGCTCTGGAAAGAAGTCCCTGCCTGGGTCGTGAGGGTTACACTGCTGTTCCAGGGTTCATGGAGAACATGGTGGCCCTTGACCACTTCCTCCAGGATGGGGAATTTCTGGGCAAAGACACCATCCAGCTTGTGGTCATAGACCAGAGGGTAGGTGTAGGTCAGTTGCCTGCCTGGAGGACAAGGAAGAAGGGAATGTGAGGCTGATCATTCCAAATTTGGATCCCGGAATCTAGATTCACCTACCTTGCTGACTCTACTCACCAATGCTTAAGAACTGGGTGAGGGGAAAAGACACACAGAGTAGGGTCTGCCCGTAGGCTTGGGCATTATGAGGCCAGCTGTATGCACCAGAGGAGGCAGGTGGAGGGAA
Organism: Sciurus vulgaris; assembly: GCF_902686455.1. Lineage (NCBI taxonomy): Eukaryota > Metazoa > Chordata > Mammalia > Rodentia > Sciuridae > Sciurus > Sciurus vulgaris. The sequence continues at coordinate 11,678,436 of NC_136477.1, forward strand.
GCGTGGCACACTGTGGACCAGCCAAAAGCCCCCTTCTTGGTCCAGGAGCAGGACACCTGAACCAGAAGAGAGAGATCAGAGGACTGCTCAAAGTAGCCCACTTCAAGCAAGATTATCTGCATTTTGCATGGGGTCTTGGAGAAGGTGCAAGCAGGGAACAGATACCAGGGTTTGACAGAGTATGTTCCCACCCTCCGGGCAGATCAAAAGTTAGCTCGGGAAAAATGTATAAGGAAACAGGTGTCTCTCCTTAGCCCCCAATCCAGGCCTCACCCTTCGTATGTCCACGGCTGGAAGAGTCTTGGACCCTGCTGGATATAGGCGGCTGGTCATTGTAGAGTACGAAGGCCAGCTGGGATGCGGGTAGAGGGGAGACAGGAGTAACTTGAAGGTTCCTCCCAAGAGGGGTCCATCCTAGGGTCCCACACCAAGTTCGGACGGCATCCTTTCACCTGGCTAGTGTTGTTACGATACAGTGGCAGCAGGCTGCGGCCCAGGGCCCCTGTGGAGCTGTTGATGGACCCCGCGCCGTCGCGCCAACCCCCTGAGCTCCCGTCCATGTATTTGTACCGCGTTCCCCTCCACACCGCATCCCCGGGCTGGTTCTGGGCTGGTAGCTTGTAGATTACGAACCTGGAGGTTGGGGAAGGCACAGAAAAAGAGAAAGGGAAGAGAAGAAGCTCCACACCTCAGGGAAGAGCCCAGTGATCCCGGAGGCTCCCGGCGGCTCTCCCGCACCTTGCCCCCGCCCAGCCCCGGAGGGATGGTCGTTGCCTGCTGGCTCACCAGTCCACCGGCTGTCCCGAGTCCCCATAGCAGCTCAGGGTTCCAGCAGGGACCCACAGCAGAGCGGCCAGCAGCAGCCGACTCAGTGCTGCCATGTGACTGGAATTGAGGAATCTGCGTTGACTGTGGGGAGCCGGGTCACAAGCTCCTTGTGGCCCTTACTTCCCCAAACTCGGGCGAAAATATCACGAGGGTGGGGACTCCGCCTCTGAGACCAGAAGCAGTGATTTGGATAGGCAGCTTCGGGTCCCCTCTAGGGCGGGGCTTCCCTTCAGGCGACGCCTCCCCGCAGTCCCGCCCTCTACAGGGTCAGCAGCGGGCGGTCTCCGGAGGGCGACGGACTCAATCCTTGATAGACTCCACCTCTCGCCACGCCCCCTTAGGGCCGGACGGTCCCATGCCGGGCCTCTGATTGGGTCTCTTTGAGCCCACCCCCGTTTCTCTCGGGGTCTTTAATCCCAGACCACTCTTCCTTCCGAGCCCTCCAGCCTCTGGATCTGATCCAAGTTTGGATCCCCCCCCCCGCCCCCCTTTCCTGCCTTGTAAGCTAAGCTCAGTTCTTGTCACCTTTGTTATCTTAAGGGGTACTGGTAGTCACATCCTCCCCCTTTTCATTCAGCATGTTTTCCCGGTCTCCCCTGGAGCTAGCCTAAAAGTCACCTTGGATTGTGAAGAGGCTTTGGGTCCGGTCTGAGGGTTCTTAAATGGAGGGACACGGTCGGTCGTTGTGCATGTCCTCAGAGCTCAAGACAGGATAGAGGACGGTGCCTGGTCTTGGAAGGGGAAGGGCGATGGCAAGGCCCCGCAGTGCCCGGAGCGCGGGGATCCTCGGTAGTGAGAGGATATCGAGATTTAGATGAGGGTGTGTACCCCCCACCCCCCTATCACCTCTGGTGGTACAGCTGCCTTCCAACTTCCAACCCTCAAAATTCAGTCAGGTCAAGGAGAAAGCTTTATACAGGAGGGACATTTTTATAGGACCCATAACCATTCACAATGGATGCGTAACTTCAGAAGAAACAGTGGAAGCCCCCTTGCAGACCCTGGGTCTCTGGGAAACCTCACATCACCCCACCTCCCGCCATCCAGGGCTTCTTGCAAGCTGGTCTGAGGGTCCACTTGAGTCCATTTATTTGATGGTCTGTCGTGCTGGATCTATGTGACGATTAGATATTTCTGTGTGGCTCCCTATGTTTGGAGACTCCCCTAGGTTTGCCTGTGTCAGTTCTCGATCTTTCTGAGGATTTGTGGGGTCTGGAGTCCAAACAAGGGTCCTGTCCTTGGGAAAACAACCTTGCATGGATCCACTTTTGTTCTATTCCTCACTTCCTGGCAGGATCCAAGTACCAGGGCAGGGCTTAAAGGTGGCGCTTCATGTGTAAGGCCAGGTGGTCCGAGCGCGAAAAAGCACTCGGGCATAACTGGCAGCGGAAGGGACGCTGTCCTGTGTGTTTCCGGTAGTGGCGAGTCAGCTCGTCAGAGCGTGCAAATCTCCAGCCGCAGCCATCCCACGAGCAGGCATATGGCTTCTCCCCTAAGGGCCGAGGAAGCTGTGAGTGCCATTGTCTGACCCACCCTGTCCCTGTGTCCCCTGCAACTGGTCACACCCCTTTGCTCAGCCAAGGCCAGAACTAGGGTGAGACAAGTGAGGTATCTAGGGTTTAATACGCCCTGGTATTTGCACTCAGGTTCTACCTTCTGTGACCCTGACCGTTCTTCCTCCATACCTGCAACTGGCTCACGCTCTCTCTCATTTCCTGGCCCCACTTCCTATGCCCTAATACACTGTCCTAGTACAGCCCCAATCCGGTTCTTCCGTTCTGCCTCATGTAGTCCAGCCCCTTTCTCACTGTCCACCCTTGCCCCTGACCTTGGTGTCTGAACCCTGAAATTCACCCCCGTGTTCCAGACCCTGTCAGCAGTGTTTATGATCTCCCTGATGTGCCTGGGGGACAGGTCTATACACTTGGCCCCACCTCTGTCTTCCGCTCCTGGGACCTGACTTCTCTCGCTCTTTTTTCTTTTTCTGTGTTTCTGTTGTTGGCAGTGCTGGGGATTGCACCCAGGGCCTGAAGCATTCCAGACGAGCGTTCTACCACTGAGTCACATTCCCAGTCCCTGACTTCTCTTTCTAGGCCCTTTCTCTCCCAGCTTTTCCTTCGGCTCTAGACCTGCTTGGAAGTCTGGGCCCTTTTCTCAGTGAGTCGACCCTGAAACTGATTATACCCAGGTGTCTGACCCTACTGGGCCCCAGCCACGCCTCCTCACTAAGCAAACACGTGCCTAAAATCCCTGGCCATGGCCTCAGTGACTCTGGCTTTCCAAGCTTGAAGCCTTCTCACAGTCCCTCCTCCAACTTCGCCCCTACACCACTCGTCCGGATTTCTGCCCCTCCGTCAGTCCTGGCTTAGCTCTTATGAGTCGGCCCCCAGTATTGAAACGCTCCCCCAATTTTCCAGGTCCTTTCTCTGCCTCATCTGCCTCCAGCGTCCGTACTCTGCTCTCTGGCTCTGCCAGGGAAGTTCCAGGACTCCTCCCTGCTCACTCTGCCCCGCCCCTTGCTCTGTGACTCTACTTTTAGCCCAGCCTCTACCCTCATAAACCCGCCCTCCGGCCGGTACTCTGCCTTTAGTCCCTCCTCTTGTAAGTTTCCTGCTCTATAGCCGCGCTCTGCTCCCGGGTCCCGTTCTAACTCCGCCCCGCGCCTGGGCCACGCCCCCTTACCCGTGTGCGTGCGCAGGTGCGCCTTCAGGTGGGAGCTCTTGGTGTAGCTCTTGCCGCACCCCGGGTGCGCGCACGTGTGCACGGCCTGTCTCTTGCGCGCGCACAAGGGCCGACTGCGCTTCGGTGGAGTGACATCTGTAGTTACGCATGGGTCTCCCGCGGGCCCCCTGCGTCCTGTGCCCACTGTCCCAGGTCCCACACAATTCAGATAGGATGGGGTCGCGGCGGGACCAGGCGAAGGCGCCCGGAGCCCGCGGAAGAACTGGAAGTGCCCTTGGTACTGCGACGCTGGGTACAGCGCGGGATACCCCGAAAGCAGCCCGTAGGGGGCGCTCGGAGCCGCGGGCACTGAAAACCCGGTCCGCGGGAAGTAGCTACCCGAAGAGCCCGCACCTGACCCTGGGTATACTGGCTGCAGCGGCAGTGCCTTGGGCTCGGGGGCCGGGGTCAGGGCTATGGCTGATGCCATGAAGGGGTTGGTGGCAGTCGACCCTGGGGCAGGGCGCACCCACCCTGCCTGCTCCTCGGAACCCAAGAGCCCAGCCGGAAACTCCGGGCCACCGGTATAGGGGCCCAGAGTCTCAGGCGGCTGTGGGAATTGCGGCCCAGGACCCGCATTGGACATCGGAGCACAGGTTCGGGGCTCAACGCCTGGCTCCGGGACTGGAAAGTTGGTAAGAAAAAGATGCAGGTCCCAGTCGGCGGCCACGTCCTTCTCAATGTCTTCATTCTCCCTAGGCTGGTCTTCCGACTCTAGGCTCACGTGAAGGGGCAGCCCCGTGGGGTCAGGGGGACCCGGACCCATGTCCTGTGCCTCCTCGGAACGCCACCACTGCGGGAGGGAGTGCACAGCTTGAGACTTGAGCAGAAACATGGGTACTCTAACCAGGGGACAGTGACTTCGGAAAAGGGATTTGGTTGACTGTCATACCCCAAACTACCCGCCCCCCCCGCCCCATAAAGCTCCTTCAGCTCCAAAGACAGAGGTCCATCAGGTCCGCCTGGAGACAGATGATAAGACTTCCATTATCTGGAGCCATATTCAGGATGGGGGAAGGGGTGGTAGAGCTGGAATGGAAGGCTGGGTTGGGGAAACCAGTTTCCCTCCAGACCCTTCCTCTCCTTCCCCATCTCCCAATAAGATTAAGTCCCAAAGCCTGGAAAACCCCCAGATGCCTTTACCATTTCTAACTGATATTTGGGACATTATCCTCTGAGCCTAGACGCAATGGGGTTCAGCTCAGAGCTCAGTATTCCATTTCAGAATAGGCCCCATCCTGAACCTCTGAACCCCCTAGACCTGGATGGAGAATACGAAGGCAAGATACAGGCTTAACCCCCAAACCTTGTGGCCACAGCACTGACTCGTGGACAGCCCACCTGGATCCCACCTGGCCCCACCTTGAGAAAGTCCTCCTGCGTGTCCGGGAAGGGGCCCAGGGTGGTCAGCGTGCTGATGGAGGGCAAGGCAGTCTCAGCTGTGGCCATGGCTGGCTGGTGCTCACTCGGCACCTCAGGCCTCCTCTCCTTTGGCTGCCTCGTGGGCTCTGAGGCGCTCTGGGCCCCTTGGAGGGCTCCTCTCTGCTCTCAGCTGATTGGCTGCAGCCCCTGATAAGGCACAGACAAGGCAGGGGTCACTGTTTCTGGGGAACAGACCTTACCTCCTACTGTTTGGGGCTGGGCCTTAAAGACTGATTCTGTTTTCAAAGCTAAATCAGATGTCAGTGGCTGGGAGGTCCTGGGGTTGAGGGTGCAGGTGCTGGGTAAAGAGGCACTGAGTCCTCAAAAGGGGAGAAGCCTGGAGGCCTGCTCTCAGTTTACCTTTTTGAAGAAAGGGTGAGTGACAATGAATTCTGGGAAGGGGCCTTGGGACCCCCTGTTCCCCAAGTGGGACTCCAGCCTTCCCCCTCCCCAATAAACAGCAGCAACCATGCTGATGGCGGGACTTGGCACGAACTCCCTGCCAGGCATTATCAGACACACCAGATGTTGGTGGCTGCTATCAGGTGGGGGCCCAGAACAACCAGCGTTGTGTGTCCCCAGTGAGTGGGAGGCCTGGGGGTTGGGTCTGCAAACTAGCTTGGTTTTAAAATGACTGGGTTTTGAGCTCTCAGGGTCTGAACCCTGTGGTGGGAGAGGCCCCCTGCCAATCAGCCATCCATTGCCTACCACTGACCCCTCAGTGGGCACTGCATGGAACTGTGGGAAGGATGAGGCTGGTGCAGTTACAGCTGTTTTAAGGTGATGGGGGCAGGGTGCCTGCCTCTCCTGTGTGGGTTGGGAATGTTGGATCAAGCAGGAGACCCAAACCCTGGCTCTGGGCCTGGCTGCTGCTTGATGCATAAACCACATGGGGGAAGATCTGAGGTTCTGCGAGAGAAGCCTGCACTCTGGTGCCTGGGGAGCGGGGGTACACAACCACACATCACAAATAGTTCTGAGCCATGCAATTACACAGTGACACAAGTTCCTGGTCCCTTGGTCACATAGAAAGTTGCTTCTCTGTACATATACAGTCAACCTTCCATATCCACAGGGAATTGGTTCAGGATCCCCACCAATTTTAAAATCCACAGATGCTCAAGTCCCTTATATAAAATGGCAAAGAATCTCCTTATAGTCTTTAGATGCTTTAAATCATCTCCAGATTAATTATAATACCCAATACACCGTAAATGCTATGTATTGCTTAGCATTGGACAATATTACAGACACGCAGTCCTGAGACGCAGAATTCTTAGACAGACAGGTGCTAAAAAAAATCCCACTTACACAATCCTACTGGTACAGTTTGACCACAACCAAGTAGACACATGGAGATTCCTGGATATGTTACTATAGCTACTGAAGTCACACAACCCCCAAAACAGAGGTAGCCTCAGACACAAAAACATAAAACATGGCTTCACACAACCATTCACAAATACAATGGTGGAGTCAAGCACACAGCCACACATCATCAAATCAGACACCCTCCCCAAACCACATAAAACCTACACTTTACATAGTCACTACCTGCCCCAGTCACAGTATGTAGCCACAAAATTAGTTACCATTGCCCAACCATAGGGGGCGCATCCAGTCAAGCACTGGCAAGCAACTGACACAGAATCAAACATACTTAAATGTCAGGGTACACAGCTTCACCCAGACATGGATATGTCACCACACACCAGTCACAGTGTGCTATAAACACATCACACAAAAAGACAAAAATTTTTTTTTTTTTTTTTTTTTGCATACTTCAGGGTAGAAGAGAAAGGCAAAAAGCAGGGTAAATGCCAGTTTGGTACAACTACTGGGATGGCTGTCATTTTTAAAAAAAATGGAAAAGAGCCAGGCACAGTGGTGCACACCTGTAGTCCCAGGTACTCAGTGGCTGCAGCAGGAGGATCACTTGAGCCCAGGGGTTCAAGACCAGCCTGGGCAACACAGCAAGATGTCATCTCAAAAGTAAAACATAACAGAGCTAGAGGCGTAGTTCAGGGGTAGAGCACATGCATAGCATGCACAGGGCCCTGGGTTTAACCTCCAGCATTGTGAAGTAGATAATTACGAAAATTATAAAAACAAAATGGAAGTGTTGGTGAGGATGTGGAGGAATCAGAACTGCTGGAAATGACACTGTTGGTGGTACAGCCACTACGGAAAAGTTTTTTGCTTTGTTTTGTTTTGTTTTTGCTTATTTTGTTTCTTGATACTAGGATTGAACCTAGGGCACCACTCACTGAGCTACATCCCCACCCCTTTTTATTTTTTGAGACAGTCTTGCTAAGTTGTTGAGGCTGACCTTCATGAACTTGCCATGCTCCTGCCTCAGCCTCCCAGGTAGCTAGATGTGCCACCTCACCCAGCTGGAAAAGTTTGATAGTTCCTCAAAAAATTAAAAATGACCCAGACGGCCAAATTACAGGTCTGTGCTAATGTACAAACCTGCTGGATTGAATGCTTTAAAATGGTTAATTTAATGCGATGTGAATGTCATCTCAGTGAAACAAACTGACTGGAATGGAGTGGTTTTCTGGAGAGGTAGGCAAAGTTTCTCTTGGGGAGAGATCACTGTTTAAGATAAGACACTACACAGACATGTTTGGCTCTTCAAGGTGAGGCAAGAAGACAAGGGTCTAGGGCTGGGTGACAAAGCCCCTGGGAATGTGTGGCTAGGAGAAATGACAGATTTCTCAGGGAAGCAAGGTTTGAACCTCAACTTGGGCTTCCCCTTAACACCCAACAAGCATCAGAGAACTCTAACAACCATACTAGCTCCAGAGCAGGAGGCTTTGGTGGAGAGGAGCAGAGAAGCCACTAGCTTCAGGAGAAAGGAGGTGATCAGGGGACCTTTGTGGAATCCCAGACATTTCAAGGTGGTGATGGATTTCCTGCTGTGTAAGGAGAAGGACTGGAATCATTTTATTTGGAATATTAAGAGTGAAATGCGTCCAGGGGCACCAAGGCCCCAGACATTTGGGGACAGGCAGGCCAATGATCACATTCAGGCACAATCCTGCACTAAGTCAGAGATGATATGAGAAGCAGAATGCACTAAACAATATCACTCTCTAGAAGGTCAGTGTGGGTGGGAAGGGGCCTGGCTTAGCAATCAGACATTGAGACACTGAGACATTGAGCAAGGCCCTCTTGCTTTCTGGATTTTCTCCAGTTGGTAAACAGGCAAGTCATAGATGTGTAACTGTGAGACAGTGACCTGGCCAAGCACTCGATTCCAAGATTCAGATGCATGACATACAAATGCTCATAAGAGACCCAGTGAGTGCAGCTGCTTACATAGGCACAGATGTGTCACACCTGGGGACATAACCACACACAACTGCACACAGCTTGAATCACACAGATGCATACAGATACACAACCACAGACACAAATAGCAGTCATATGACCACAAAAATAAAGGTGGGGGTGTTGCTCAGTAGTAGAGCAAGTGTTTAGCATGCATGAGGCTGTTGGTTCAATCCCCAGCACCAAACAAACAAAACCTCAAAGATAACAGCCATACCTGAAAAGAAAATCAAGACCCAGACAGTCCCACTCACACAATCACACAGAATATCACCGCAAAAGTTTCCAACTACACAAGAAACCACAAAGACACTCAGCCACACTGACACACACAGTCACAGAGAGTTTACACAGGCACACAACCCCCAGTTAACAGAGACATAAAAACACACAGGCATGACACAAGCATTCCTGCAGTCATCAGACGTGACCATATACAGATGCTGGTCATCTCAGAATCACATGTTCACAGGCCGGACACCATGACTAGGGAGTCTGAGACAAGAGGATCTCAAGTTCAAGGCCAGCTTCAACAATTTAGCTAGGCCCTAAGCAACTTAATGAGACCCTGTCTCAAAATTAAAAGATAAAATGGGCTGAGGATGTGTCTCAGTGGTAAAGTACCCCTGGGGGTTCAATCCCAGTAACGAAAAAAATATAAATATATATGTCCACAGACACATTTACATGCTGATATAGAACACAAACACACAAACGTACTTGTAGACCCAACTATTAATAGGATTACACCTACACACAATTACAATCACAATCACAGAACACATCCAGAATCATATCATATGAGAGAAACATACAATCAATTCCACAGAACATAACACCTAGGTAGATATCATCTCACAAACACACGTTGTTACAGTATCACACAGTGTTCCAGAGAAACACAATCCCATGCACACAACCTCTCAGGCAGACTCCAATGAGTGCACCATCATAGTCTCTGAACGCCACAAGCATACAGTCAGTCCCACCTACATACAGGTGGCACAGTGAGGCGCAATCACAACAGACACAGAATCACCCAAACCTCACACACACGTGGCTACACGAGTTTCCTGGGATAGACTGGCAGACAGGCTGGGTCAAGGTCTCCCACTCGCAGTCCCCATTCCCCTCCACCGGCACCCTATTAAAGGAGACCTTAAATGTGGCCTCGCATTCTAGGACTTTCTTTCCCTGTGCCTCAGTTTCTTCATTAAACTTCGGGATCCCTGCGCACACGCCCCCCTGTACCTGGGGCCAATCAGAGCACGAGTACAACTGGCCAATCGGTTGGGCGCACTCGCCTTCCGCCCCCTTCCCTGTTCCGCTTCTTAAAGCGGCTCAATTGCCTCGTCCTGGGCGCGCCTGCCTCCACCCGCAGGGCAGCCGTAGCCCTTTTAAAAGGCAGAGCCACGGCGGAGCCGGGTCCTAAGAGGAACCACGGGAAGGCCCGTTCCGTCTCCGCTCCGCCCACCTGCGGCTGAGGTCAAACGCTCTGGTCAGTTGCTTTGCTGCCTCTCGGGTGAGCTGGAGGCACCAGGAACGCGGTACGCTAGGGAGCCGACTCCACAGGTGGGAGCCATTTGGCCCGACGCCCCCGCTCCTCCAGGTGGCCGTCGTTGCATCGCTCGCCCCTTCCTGATTTCATGGCCCTGAAGGGCGTCTCCATGCGGTTGTTGAGCCGCTGGCCCCGCCTGCGCGTCCTGCGCACGTGGGGCTCCGTGGCCGGGCATACTGGTCAGTATCTGGGTCGGGTGGGGAAGGAAGAACTGGCGGTTCGTGAACTTTTCCTGCGTGACTTTTACGTTTTGTGTTTGCAGAGAAGGGAGGGAAGACACAGAGTCAACCGGCCCTATGTAAGGATCTCTGGTCGCACTGTGGTTTTTCGGCCCCTGTCCAGCTGTCTGCCTGCCCCAGATGGACTCTGGCCCTGAATCTGAGGGTTGCCCAGGAGGGGAGGCAGGGCATGGCCAGGCTCAAAAAGCGCTAAGCTTGTGGGTGTCCCGTCCCTGCAGGATCAGAAAATGGTCGCTTTTGTCAGTCCTCTTTGCAGCCCACATCAGCAGGGAGCGAGTTGGGAATAAAGGGGTGCGGCTTAAAGATCTAGAAGAGGGCGCAGTGGAGAGGTGGGCTGCGCTTAGTCGATCCCCCAATCCACCCCAGCCTCTCTTCCTGAGTTCAACTGGCGTGACCCGCTGGTGCTGGAGGAACAACTGACGGCAGATGAGATCCTCATCAGGGACACCTTCCGCACCTACTGCCAGGAGCGACTTATGCCTCGCATCCTGCTGGCCAATCGCAATGAAGGTGCCCAGGTGGCCGGGTGGGCACCCTGGTGATCCCCTTCTCGCTGAAGCAGCACCCACTTCCATTCAAACCAGCTCTGCCTGCTCTAGTCCCTGGCTCTTCTGTCTCTGGGGCTGTGGCCTCCAGTGGGCTAGGGCTGGGCCTGAACTGGGGCATCTGTCCCTTCACAGTTTTTCATCGGGAGATCGTCAATGAGATGGGGGAGCTAGGTGTGCTGGGACCTACCATCAAAGGTAGGGACCAGTTTCTCTCTACTTTGTAGACCTCACTTTGTCCCACAGTCCTTCCTTTCCCACAGTTTTTGATCTAAAATGGGACTGGTTATTCCTCCTTTTGAAAGTAGTTGTGGGGTGAGATGAGTAAACCCCCAACCAGGGCCAGCTCCTTGCCTGCCTCCTTGAGTGCCGGGATCTAGCATTGTCTTTTGGGTCCTGAAAGTCCCTTGTCCTGACTGGGCAGAGACTTGGCCCCTCTTGTCCTACCTTCCCCTCCTCATGCCCTCAGGGTATGGCTGTGCTGGGGTCTCCTCTGTGGCCTATGGGCTCTTGACCCGAGAGTTGGAGCGAGTGGACAGTGGCTACAGGTCGATGATGAGCGTCCAGTCATCCCTTGTAATGCAGCCTATCTATGCCTATGGCAGTGAGGAGCAGCGGCAGAAGTACCTGCCCCCATTGGGTGAGTGGCTGCCTGTGAGGCCTTGTGCAAGGAATGCAAAGCTGTGGCTATCCTTAAGCCTACCTCTTTTCCCATCTTAGTGATTGCACCTGCTGGTTGTGGTGGCACACACCTGGTAATTCTGGGAGGCTGAGGCAGGAGGAACCCACAGTCAAGGCCAGCCCTGGCAACTTAGTGAGACCCTGTTTCAAAAGTGAAAAATAGGAGCTGAGATTGTGACTCAGTGTTGGAGAACTTGCCTACCATGCGTGAGGCACTGGTTGGATCCTCAGCACCACATACAAAACTAAACAAAGTTAAAAAATAAAGTAAAATAAAAATAACAGTACTCCCACCATTTTAACAACAACAAAAAAAAAAAAAAAAAGAAAAAGGGCTCAGGATGTTGCTCAGTGGTAGAGCACTTGCCTAGAATGTGGGAGACCCTGGATTCAATTTCTAGTAAGCAAAAAAAAAAAAAAAACAAGAAAGAAAGAAAGAAATGGCACCATGGAGCACCGGAGTCTCTCTGACAAGGCGCTGGGCTCGCTTGGTTCCCAGGTCCCTCACCAGCCCTGACCATCTCCTCTCAGGTCTGTTTTGCCTCCTGATTTGCTTTCCGTGTTCCAAATCCCAGACAAAGTATAAGCTCTGAACTTCCTAACTGAGTCCATGAGGCCCCTGCATGACCAGGCCTCTGCTGACATTTCCACCTCATTTCTGGCCACTCTTGATTGCTCCTCCTCAGCCAGGCTCTGCTGCTTGACTCTTCAAAGGTACCCCTGGGCCTTTGCCTCATCATATTCCCTCTGCCAGGACCATTCTTCCTCACACCCTCCTCCTGTTTAACTTCTCAGTGCCTTTAGAACACCTCCCAGCTCCTTCCTGACTCCCTGGGGCCCATTCCCCAGCATGGCATTCTGATGATGGCCTTGGAGTGCTGGCAAGGCCAGGCCCATCCACCTTGGTCAAGGAGCCTGGCTCAGTGGGAAAGCTGATAATTTTTGTTTGAGGGGATGAGTGTTGGCTCAGCAGCCCTGTGACTGTTTTGTGCCTGCAGCCAAAGGGGAGCTTCTGGGCTGCTTTGGGCTCACAGAGCCCAACCATGGTAGTGACCCCGGCAGCATGGAGACCAGGGCCCACCGTAACCCGTCTAACAAGAGCTATACCCTCAGTGGGACCAAGACCTGGTGAGAGGCCTGGGTGTTGGGCAAGGGGTGGATGGGGCAGGGGGCCACCAGCCAGTCCTTTTACTGATCATCCTGCCCCCAGGATCACCAACTCCCCTGTGGCTGACCTGTTTGTAGTGTGGGCTCGGTGTGAAGATAACCGCATCCGGGGCTTCCTGCTGGAGAAGGGAATGCGGGGCCTTTCGGCCCCCAAGATTGAAGGCAAGTTCTCTCTGCGGGCCTCCGCCACGGGCATGATCATCATGGATGGTGTGGAGGTGCCAGAGGAGAACGTGCTGCCCAATGTGACTGGCCTGGCGGTGAGTGTGGACACGGGTAAACTGTTGTCAGGTCACCTTCTGGTTCACCTCTCTCAGGCGAGGACTAAACAGGCACAGTCCCTGTGCTTATGGAGCGCAGAGCCATGATTCTGACGTTCATACTGACTCATCAATGTGATAGTTGTCCTTTTTGGCTGACCATCTTGCTTATCTTGGTTCTGCCCAGGACACCTGAACCAGGCTAAGCCTTGCAGTCGTAGGCATCTTCCTGTCTCCTTCCATCAGCCTCCTAGATCTGAGCACTGAATCCAGATCCCAGGCTGGGTAGGAGTATGTGCAGGCACCGAGTGAGGCCTGCTGCACCCGAGCTTTGCTGCCAGGGCCGTGTGTGACTTAAATGACCGCTGGGTCCCTCTTCTGGGGTGTCTGGGAGGGAGTTTTCCCCTGCTTCAGGGTTGGTTCTACATAGACTCAACATCTCTTGGGTGGGCCTGAGGCCCCCCTCAACCCTACAGGGGCCCTTCGGCTGCCTCAACAACGCCCGATATGGCATCACGTGGGGCGTGCTGGGAGCTGCTGAGTTCTGTTTGCACACGGCCCGGCAGTACACCCTGGACAGGTGTGTGTGGGCATTCGTGCTGTGAGATTCCTGGGGGATGTGAGCGGTCTCGGGGTTCATCTTGTACTCAGTGGTGAGTCTCCAGTTCCTGTTCTGTGTGAATTCCTTTCGCACAGTGAAAGGCTGAGTCCACGCCTGGGCCGTGGTGAGCTCCAGGGACAGAGGTAGCCTGAGTAGACTTCCCGGAGTGGTGGGGCCTTGGGATAAGGACCCGGGAGTGGGCCTCCCTCCAGCCCTTACCTGATCTTGCCTGTCTAGGATCCAGTTTGGTGTACCATTGGCCAGGAACCAACTAATCCAGAAGAAGCTAGCAGACATGCTCACTGAGATCACACTGGGCCTCCATGCCTGCCTGCAACTTGGCCGCTTGAAGGATCAGGACAAGTAGGGGCCTCAAACTGGGGGAGGTCACTGTGGTGGGAGGATTCTGTGCCCCTCCTGGGGAGAAGGCCCTTCCTCCCTGGTAGTTCCAGGGACCCATGCTTCTCTTTCCCTTGATGGCCCGGGCCAGGAATGGCCTTGGTCCCTTATTGGGAGCTTGGCGGCTGCACTGGGGAGTACATCCACCCCCTGGCTGGGTTTGCCCAGGGCATCAGGGATACCTGAGTGGATCAATTCTTTATATCCATCGCTTGTTACATGTATGTGCCACTCCCAGGGCCACCCCAGAAATGGTCTCTCTGCTGAAGAGGAATAACTGTGGGAAAGCCCTGGACATTGCCCACCAGGCCCGAGACATGCTCGGGGGGAATGGGATTTCTGATGAGTATCATGTGATCCGGCATGCCATGAACCTGGAGGCAGTGAACACCTATGAAGGTAGGGGCTAGACTCTTGGCTGGGCTGGAGGTGGGGTGTCACAGTGGCCTCCCCAGTGTCTGGGGACAATATGTTTGCATCCTACTCGAGCTATCAGCAAGTGGCAGTGTGCTGGGGGTCAGGTCACAGGCCTCTGGCTTATCTGGAGTTGCTAATGTGGCCTGGTAGAAATGAAATGCTTCACACACTGCAACGCATGGAGGTCCCATCAGGCCCTGCATGGCACTTCTGTTGTGCTAAAGAGGAAGGGTGTTCCTCAGACTGAGGGACAGTGTCCACAAGCATCTCCAGAGCCAGGGCAATTCCCAGAGGACTGGTGGATGCAAAGAGGGCAAAGCAATACACAGGGATCACCATTCTATTTTACATTCAGAGATAAAGAAGGAAGTCATTTGTAGACTGATGTTTGCACCTTGCAACTGGATGTTGCTCACACTGGGTCCTGGACTCCTGACTTGGTGGGAAAACAGATATAGAAAAAGATAATTAAAAAGGGAAAAAAGGGCTGGGCACAGTGGTGCACACCTGTAATCCCAGTGGGTCAGGAGACTGAGGCAAGATGATGCTTATGAGTTCAAAGCCAGCCTTAGCAACTTAGCAAGGCCCTAAGTAACTCAGTGAGACCCTGTCTCTAGGTAAAATACAGAATAGGGCTGGGGTGTGGCTCAGTGGTTATGTGCCCCTGAGTTCAGTCTCTGGTACCAAAATAAATAAATAAATAAATAAATAAATAAATAAATAAATAAATAAATAAATAAAATAAGTAGGGGGGGAAAAAAGTAGTTAAGCCATGCAGAAATAGAGGGAGGTATTGTTCCCCAAGCAGAGAAGCTTTTAGAAAGAAAAGACCGCATGTACGGGAGTGAATGTCTTCCCTGTGAGCCCCCAAGACTAAGGAACTGAACCAGGGGAGGTCCTACAGCCCCAGATATTGTTTCTATCAGGCTGCTGGATGGAAGATCCCAGAAACGGGGAGCGGGAAGGGTAGGAGATTCCGCAGTGTGCTGATGACCCTGCAGATGAGCAGGGGGACCTTTACAGGGTCTTACACAGCAGAGGGATGGGTCAGATGTGAGCTTTAGGGAGTAAACAGAATGACTTGACTCTAGGAGGGAGGTCTAGTCTCTGCCTCTGCCCCTGGAAGCTGGGGAAGAGCCAAGCCCAGACATGAGGGAGTGGAGTGTGGACAGCTTCAGGTGGAAGATCAGCATGGACAAGTGATGCTCTGATAGATTTGCTTTCCCATCCCTCCTGTGGATAAGAAAGAGTTGTTGTGTTTGGGTTGGGGATATAGCTCAGTTGGTAGAGTGCCTGCCTCGCAAGCACAAGGCCCTGGGTTCAATCCCCAGCACCGTAAAAAAAAAAAAAAAAAAAGAGAGAATTGTCTTGTTTTCATACAGCTGAAAGGCTCAGCCCTGTCATGGGAAGCGTGGCTGGATTGAAAATCGAATGTTTAATCAACTGGGCATCTTGTGGGATGGGGTAAACAGAGGGTTAAGGCTGGACCCACAGCAAGGGCTGGACTTGCTGCATTATTGGATCTATCACAAGGAACTTGGGTTTTTTTTTAATATTTTTGGTCAAGCTGTTACAGAGCTGTGAAAACAATCTTCTCAGCACGGCCCAAACAATGGCCTCTTGGTGGCTGTCACTAAGATGTGAGTGAATCTCCCAGCAGTGGTCAGCATTCACCATCTTTGTAGGTCTGTTCTTCTGGAGTTGTGACCTAGGGGGACATGAAGACTAACTTTAAAGGGAAGTTACCAGGTGTTAAGACTTGAGGCCCACTCCATATTAATCTTGTCCAGGTACACATGACATTCATGCTCTGATCCTTGGAAGAGCAATCACAGGAATTCAGGCGTTCACAGTTGGCGTGTGAACCCACTTCACTGGAGGACCCGGATGCTCTGAAGCCTCTTCCCAGAGAGATGCCTGGCTGAACCCTGGGACCACGTGCTCTGAGTTCAGTCCAGAGGTGCTAAATGGACTCGACTTTTATGATGGGAACTGACATACTGATTTTTAAATGTGAAGATTTCCCTTTGGAAGTCATTTAGATGCGTTCCTTAAAAAGAAGATGGAATTCCCTGTAGTGTTTCTTGATCCACTTTTAACTGTGGATGAGGTCAGACTCCATTAACCTTAAGATAGAAGCTTCTCCTGATGGGGTGGAGCAGGGTGGAGCGGGGAGGAAGAGGAGTATGACTGCAGCAACTTCATCAAGACCCGCCTCCAGTTGCCCTGAGTGGACCAACAGGGCACATGGGGCTCACTGTGTGCCCTCTGACCCTCCCATCCCAGGGCAGTGCCTTATTTATGTGGGACACTGGAGCAGAATGAGGGAGAAGAAAATAAAGAGCCTGCACATCTGACCCCGAGTTTACTGGTAACTGCCGCAAAGTATTTTGGGAGTTTCTCATGGGAGAGATTAACAGGCTGGGGGCTTTGAATTGTGGGACAGGGTGGGGACCTTGCAGTGGAGTGGTCTAGCCCTCGTCTGAGGCTGGGCTCTGCTGTAATCAGTAAACTCGGGATGAGGCACTTCCTAGGCCCCAGGGCATGTGCCTGCCTGCAGGGCTCAGTGCTGTGGTAGAGGGAACAGTTTCTGACTGGCAGGATTATACTTTGTACTTTCTGTCACACACAGCTAACCACAAAGTGATGGGAAGTGACAGTGGTTGGCCTCTCAGCTTGGACACACTGTTTTGGGGGGCACAGGGCTCTGTAGGGTGTAGGGCCCCTGTTGTTAGGGCTGGGCAGTGGACTCAGCACTGTTCCTGTCCACATTCACTCCCAACAGCCATTACAAGTCCCCTTCTGCAGCAGAGCCCCCGGCTCCACCCTGCGAGAGCACCACTCCTACCTCAGGCTGGACGCACAGGTCTTTGTACACAGACTCCACGGTGTGGCAGACTTGTTTGAGCTCTGTTTCCAGATTGCTGATCTTTGTCATTTTCTGGGTGAACTCCTGGAGCCTCTCCTGAATGATCTTGCTGTGGTGGTTGTAAACCTGATACATCCTCTCCTCTAACTTCTCTGTCAGATCAGTGACCTTTCAAAAAATAAGTGTTCTTGGAAAATCAAATGAGAAGCATACTATACATCTGTTCTAAGTGGGTCTTTTAGAATTCTGTAATTTATTAAAGTGATATAAAGAATTCCAGTGATAGAAGTAAAATTGCCTATATATTAAATTCTTCATTTTTTAAACCAAAATGCAAAAGTATGGGGGTGGGGTTGTAGCTCAGTGGTCGAGCACCTGCCTAGCATACTTGAGGCCCTGGGTTCTGTCTCCAGCACTGCTAACAAAAGTATGTATGGTCAGCTCTTCGCACCTGCAGGTTCCGCATCTAGGGATTCATCCCATGGATCAAAAATATTTGAAAAATTGGGGCTGGGGTTGTAGCTTGGTGGTAGAGCACTTGCCTAACACACATGAGGCAGTGGGTTTGATTCTCAGCACCACATAAATAAATAAAAGTATTAAAATATATTTGAACAATTGCATGTGTACTGAATGTGCACAGACTTTTTCTTGTCATTATTCTCTACAATAGAGTATAACAACTACTTACATAGCATTTACATTGTATTCAGTATCACAAGTCATCTAGTCCATAGGAGGACTTATAGGTTTTATAAAAACACTACACCATTTGATATGAGATGAACATCCATAGATATTGTCCCTGGGGTTCCTGGAATAAATCCTACTGTGGATACCAAAGAATGACTATATTTAATTTGAAATAAAAAGGTCTAAGGCGTCCAAGACCACTGCAGTTCATGGGATCTGCCGACTTTAATTCTCAAGAGGCATTAGACACAGCCATCAGTGTCAGACCTGAGCTTGACATCAAGCTGTGTCAGATATAAGCCCTAGGAGTGTCCACGGGACCCCTCTCCTGTCACAGACCACTGACAGCTTCCGGAGGTATGATGAGCCAAGCTGTACCTCAACCTCCCACCCCTGCTGCTATTCACATTGTGCGAAGTAAGAAGGCTGGGCTTAGCTGATGGATCTGGCTCCCTCACTTGGGCAAATCATTTTTCCTTTTTCTTTCCCATTTTTTGTGGTATTGGGATTGAACCCAGGGCCTTATGTATGCTTGGTAAGAGCTCTACCAACTAAGCTTTTTATTTTCTTTTTAATTATTTATTTTAAATATTTTTTTAGTTGTCAATGGACTATTTATTTATTTATTTATTTATATGCCGTGCTGAGGATCAAATCCAGGGCCTTACACATGCCAGGCAAGCACTCCACCACTGAGCCACAACCCCAACCCTTCTTTTTAATTAAAATTATTTTTTTTTTAATTTGATGGTGCTGGGGATCATGCCTAGGCCTTATGTATGTTAGGTAGGTATTCCACCATTGAGCCCTCCAGCCTCAGTCATTTATTTCTGAACCTTAATTTTCTCAACTATCTGAAATGGGTCTGATCTCTTGATTGCTGTGATGGTGGAATGGGATACCCTGTGTGAATTGCTTTGCACAGGACCTGGAACGTAACAGATGCCCAGCCAGGGTGCCTTCCCTCCCCTTTTATGTGAGTAACACCCCTGCCTGATCCCACTGCAGGAAGTTTGTCACCTTGATCTTGAGGCTGTCCCTGAAGTTGGTCATGAGTGCATGGTCCTTTTGCCTGCTCTCATTGATGTTTTCAATCAGCTCCTGGGCTCTCTTCTTCAGGATATCAATGCTTGAGTCCAGAGAGGAGAAGTAGGGCACTGACTTCCCTTCCAGCCCGGACAGCTGGCGGTTGGCACTGGAGGTGGAGACACAAGGGCCTGAAACCTGACTTCATGAAGTACAGGAAGCACATCAGGACCAGACTCTCTCCCAAAAGGGGCTGATCTTGTCTGGGGGTGTGTTTCAGTGGTAGAGCATGTGCTTAGCATGCATGAAGCCCTGCATCCCCAGAACTGTAGGGGAAAAAACCAAACATACTGATCTGAACAAGCTCTGTGGTGGGAGAAAACCCAAGGCTATTGCCCCTGACAAATTCTTGGCAATTTTCCTAAGTTATTTCATTCATACCCTGAAGGATGGGGATGGCATCCAGTTTAATAACTGAGAAAACAGACCCAGATGTGCAAACTGAATGTGTCCAAAGTTCTAAAATAGGATCTGTTGTTTGCTGTTGTTTTATTACTGCAACTTGTCCCCCACACCCAACCCCTGGTACTGGGATTGAAACCAGAACTAGTGCTCTATCACTGGCTGTGTCCTCAGCTCCCTTTTTAAAAATTTAATTTTGAGCTGGGTGCGGTGGTGCATACCTGTAATCCCAGTGGCTCGGGAGGCTGAGGTGGGAGGACTGCAAGTTCAAGGCCAGCCTCAGCAATTTAGTAAGGTCCTAAGCAACTCAGTGAGACCGTCTCAAAATAAAAAATAAAAAGGGCTGGGGATATGGTTTAGTGATAAAGTACCTCTGGGTTAAAATCTCCAGATCTCCCACCAAAAAATTTCATTTTGAGACAATTTCTATATTGCCCATTCTCCTGCCTTGGCTTCCTGAGTAGCTGGGATTACAGGCATAAGCCACCAAGCCTGGCATACACCAATTTGCTTTTTGAAATGAGCATCAATAATATAGACTGAGCATCCCTAATTAGAAAATCTGCAAAATCAGATGTTTCTTGAGCATTGGAGTTTTGGATTTCAGAGCACTTTTTTATCTGGGATTTTCAGGTTAATGATGTTCTGTGCCAATATTCCAAATGTGAAAAGTTCTGAAATGTGGAACACTTCTGTTCCCAAGCATTTTAGTTAAGGTGTACACAACCTGTAGTATAAGTAGTACAGATGTTTCTTAAATGATTTTGGTGTCACTAACCTGCTGTGTCCTTTCCAAATGCATGGGAAATGCCCAGAGTGCAGACCACCTAGAATAGTGTACCCACACATCTCTGCTCCTATCATGTGAGCTAAGTGCCTGTCAAGAGTTATAATTAAGCTTGCCAGCCTCAGCAACTTAGCTAGACCTCTCAAAATAAAAAATAGAAACGTCTGGGGATGCAGCCCAGTGGTTAAGCACCTCTGGGTTCAATCCCCAGTAGCAAGGTCTAGGCATTATGGTGCATGCCTGTAATCCCAGCTGCTTGGAAGGCCAAGGCAGGAGGACTGCAAGTTTGAGGACTGCTTCAGCAACTCAGTGAGATCGTGGATCAAAACAAAATAAATAAAAGGGCTGGGGATGTAGTTAAGTGGTAGAATTCTCCTGGGTTCAATCTCCAGTATCACACAACACACAAAATGTTATATTTATGGTGGGGAGTGTCTGAGTGGTAGAGCACTTGCCTAGCATGTGGGAGACACTGGGACCCATTCCCAGAGCCATCAAAAAAAAAAAAGCAAGTGTGTATAAATTTTCTTCTTCCCTTTTTTTGGGTACTGGGGATTGAACCCCAGGGATGCTTTACTACTGAGCTACATCCCTAGCCCTCAGTTAAGCACTTCCTATCTGCCAGGAAACCTGACTTCATTTATTTATTTATTTATTTATTTATTTATTTATTTTTGGTGCTGGGGATGGAACCCAGGGCCTCTCCAGTGCTAGGCAAACACCCTACCTCTGAGTTCTGCCTCTAGCCGTCAATGCATTTTTTTTTTTGGCGGTGCTGGGGATTGAACCCAGGGCCTTGTGCTTGCGAGGTAAGTACTCTACCAACTGAGCTACATCCCCAGCCCGTCCATCAATGCATTTTTGACTGACAATATTTTCAATTTACAATGGTCTTATTGCAACATAACCCCATCATAAGTGGAAGAGCACCTATACTTAGAAAAATACATCTTCATTTAAAAAAAATTTTTTTTTTTTTAGTTGTTGATGAAACTTTATTTATTTTTATGTGGTGCTGAGGATTGAACCCAGTGCCTCACACATGCTAGGCAAGCACTCTATCACTGAGCCCCAGCCCCAGCCCACATCTTCATTTTTGAATGCTTTCTCCATGAACTTCTTGGCTTTCAGTCTCCTGCATGCCTAAATTCTGCATTTTAGCTCAGAATACGAACACCATTCATAATCCAGAGCCTGGGTGGTCATTTGCATGCAAATTCTAGGTCCAGGCTTTAACTGTGTCCTTGTCCTCTTGAGTCCCTTGCCAGATTGTTTCTTGCCTCTTTTTCTTTGCACTTTCTCCCTGACTTGACCTCTGAGACCTACCCAGACCCCAGTGTTTGGCCTGCTTAAAAGTTGTCTATGTGCCACATGTGGTAACACAGGCAGCTTGGGAGTCTGAGGCAAGGAGATTACAAATTTGAGGCCAGCCTAGCAAATTAGGCCCTACGCAACTTAGACCCTGACTCAAACAAAACAAATAAAATGGTTGAGGATGTGGCTCAGTGTTAAAGTGCCTCTGGGTTCAATCCCCAATACCCCCCCCCCCCAAAAAAAAATTCCATGACCCCATGCAAATCTGTATTTCTGCTTGTATTTGTCACTTCTCATGCCTTTAAATCCCAGAGGACTATGCTGTTTCCCTCCATGCCCCCAGCATCCAGTTCTCCACTGTCTGTTGGAAGGAATGAAGGACGCCTGCCCAAGCAATCTATTCCTCCCTCCCAGTCTTCCTCCTCCAAGGCAAAACTAAAGTGCCCAATGCATTTACCAAGACATGAGTGTGCCTCCAACAAGGCAGAGAGTCTATAGCAAAGTTAGATATAGAAAAACAGACACAGGGAGATCCAAAATGGTGGACTAGAGGGAGGCTGGGTTCCTTGTCGCTCCGTAACTCGTAACTCGGGTTTCAAGCAGAGGATATCTGTTTCTTGGTGAGGCAGTTTTTGCTGCTTATTGATTACCCCATTTGTCTACTGCAATCACCTGCAGTCTGCCAGCATATCCACTACTTTTTGAGTGCAGATTGCTCACTGTCTGGCGCCTACCATCTACCACTTACCTGCCTCTTGCTGGTCCATCGCCTGCCTTTCACCTACTCATCACCCACCACTGGAGGTTCACCTGCCAATCGACCAACAGCAGCCAGCAGACTGACCACAGACTGCCAGTGAAGTGCCAGCTGCCTCCTGTTGCCTGGAAGTTCACTGTCACAGTACCTGCAGGTTTGGTTACACGTGGCTGCCGCCATTTTGAGACAACAGCCAGGACCTGTAGGACCCCTGGCTGGACAGACTGAGGCCTGTCTCCAGGACCCCTCAACCTGACCCACCACTCCCTGCCTTCAGGGCCCTCAGACCGACTGACTGCCAGTACCCCCAGACCGACTGCACCCCACCTCCAGGATCCCGCAACCAGATCAACCACACCCCACCTCCAGGACCCTTGCCCGACCAATCGCACCCCACCTCCAGGAGCTCCAGCTGACCATGCCCACACCAGAGCTGCAGCTCCCCATTTGCCAACATATTTGGAAGCCAGAGCGGCCATCTTGGATTATCCTGGAAGCCGTATCTCCCATCTTTAGGTGGGGCAAATCCCATCCTGAGACGCCTGCTAGAGACTGGAAGCTCATTGTCAGGTACCTCTCATGCATCAGGCTACTGAAGACTGGGAGGTTTGAATACTATATGATTGTTATAGTGTAGATTTTTTTTCCTCCTTATTGAAAAAATTTAAGTTATTTCTTTACTTTTCTTGCTCTCTTTTTCCTTTTGTATACCTGTTCCCTCAGAACCACTTTCTACACTTTCACATGCTAACAACAAACTTCTTTTGATTTTACTCTCACTCTTTCTATGATCTAGAACTTCTATATATTCTTTTCTTATCCCATTAACAGCTACATCCTACACCCCTCCCCATCCTCTTTGTCCTCCATTAGAAACTGCAGACCTTATTGCAAACTTATTTGTTATACTGAAGATAATAATTGAACTCATTCTGTTTATTATGACAGTATTGTTAACGTCCTCATAGGGGCTATTTGGTTCAGGGTTGCATATTGTCTGAACTAGGCGCTGCTAATATTGATCTCCCCCTTAAAGAAAAGGTACTAGAAACCTATAGGGTCACTATAAGCCTATAGGGGGGAAACTGCAATATCCCAGATCTGCAGCGCTAGAGGAGAAGATACATGAACAACACACACACACACACAAAAAAAAAAAAAAAAAAAAAACAAGGGAAGAAAATTATCCAAACAAACCTAGATCCTAGATTCTATATTAATAGAATCCAGAGACAGTATGGTAGAAGAAATGTCAGAAAAGGAGTTCAGGGGCTAGAGTTGTGGCTCAGTGGTAGAGCACTTGCCTGGCATGTATGAGGCACTGGGTTCGATACTCAGCACCACATATAAATAAATAAAAATTTAAAAGGTCCATTGACAACTAAAAAAAATTAAAAAAAAAAGGAGTTCAGATTACACATGATTAAAAATGATTCATGAAGCAAAGGATGAGATAAAAGAGAAAATGCAGGTAATGAATGATCACACCAATAAGCAGTTGAAAGAGCAACTGCAGGAAGCAAAAGATCATTTCAACAAAGAGATAGATATTCTAAAAACAGAAAACAAAAAAACAAAAAAACAGAAATCCTTTAAATGAAGGAAACAATAAACCAAATAAAAAACTCAATGGAAAGCATAGCCAACAGACTAGATCACTTGGAAGACAGAACCTCAGACAATGAAGACAAAATATTTAATCTTGAAAATAAAGTTGTCCAGAGAAGATGATAAGAAATCATGAACAGAACCTCCAAGAACTTTGGGACATCATGAAAAGACCAAATTTAAGAATTATCGGGATTGAGGAAGGCGCAGAGATACAAACCAAAGGAATGAACAACCTATTCAATGAAATAATATCAAAAAATTTCCCAAACCTGAAGAATGAAATGGAAAATCAAATACAAGAGGCTTACAGAACACCAAATGCACAAAATCACAACAGATCCACACCAAGGCACATTACAATGAAAATGCCTAACATACAAAATAAAGAAGGCTGCGAGATAAAAGCATCAGATTACATATAGAAGGAAACAAATACAAGTATCAGCAGATTTCTCAGCCCAGACTCTAAAAGCTAGAAGGGCCTGGAACAACACATTTCAAGCTCCAAAAGAACATGGTTGCCAACCAAAAATCCTATATCCATATAAACTAACCTTCAGATTTGAAGATGAAATAAAATCCTTCCATGATAAAAGTTAAAAGAATTTACAAATAGAAAGCCTGCACTACAGAATATTCTCAACCAAATATTCCATGAGGAGGAAATAAAGAAAAACGGATACAGTAAAGCACGACTTCCCAGGCATTTTTTAAAAAGACATTTTGTGGGGCTGGGGATATAGATCAGTTGGTAGAGTGCTTGCCTCACAAGCACAAGGCCCTGGGTTCAATCCTCAGCACCGCAAAAAAAAAAAAAAAAAAAAAAAAAAAAAAAAAGACATTTTGGAGTGGGACAAAAAGGTTTACTGAGGAGTTTCTGACATTCAAGCCCACAATTTTCTTTCCCAGGGGTAAGCAAGAGCAGATTCATTCAGAGCTGGGACACATAGGCATTTCAAAATTGTGATGTTTGTGTTATCTGGATTCATGTGGAGATTACAGAGTGGATGGTTTTTAAGAGAACAGCTGCCAGGTGAGGTGGCACATGCCTGTAATCCCAGTGGCTCAGGAGGCTGAGAGAAGAGGATCATGAGTTCAAAGTCAGCCTCAGCAACTCAGCGAGGTCCTAAGTAACTCAGCGAGACCCTGTATTTATCTCAAAATAAATACAAAAAAGGGCTGGAAATATACCTCAGTGGTTAAGTGCCCCTGAATTCAATTCCCAGTACCAAAAAAAAAAAACAAAAAACAAAAAACAAAAAACAGCCATGCTTTGCATGATGAGAATAGAGTGGAGGAGGACTTAACAAAACCTGTTCTTGGGCTTCCCCAAGACCTCCAGTACTGCTACCCCCTGGGCAACTCCCTGAACCTCTTGGCAGCAGCTGAAACATTTCCCCACCATTCCCACTGTGTGGGCACCCCAGACCCTGCCTGGGCCTCGCTCTCTTCCCTTTGTGCCCTCTTCTTGGACACCCTCGTTCCAACCCTTGCTGGGTAATAAGGGCTGCACAGCTCCTCCCTGCAACCCGTCCAGCTCATCTCCCACCCGCCCCCCCTTCATAACACACAGCCTGCCATTCTTCAAAGACAATCTTGTAGCCTGGTGTGCCTGGGAAGTCCCTTTACCCACCAAAGCCCCACTCCTCTATAAAGCTTTCCTGGGCATGCCTAGGTCTATAGTGCCTACGGTGTCACTGTCTACATTCCAGCTTCTCCTGGACTCCTGGAGGCTGGGCCAAGACTACTTTTGATCTTCAGGATCTACCTCTCACAGGAGGAGCAATAAATGGGTTGAATAAAAGAATGAGTTTTCAAGGGCTTTCATTACCAGTCACACTTTGGTGACCCCCAGCTTATCCCCAGCTGATGCCTCTCTGACCTGCCATGTTCACCTTTCCATAGGCCTCTCCTCATGGCTGTCCGCAGGCATCTCAAACTCCACCTTTGCCTGGAGTATGGCTTCTCTCTTCCTCCACATCCTTGAAATGCTCTCGTTCCTACTACCCAAATCTCTCTCCAATCTATCATCCTTTGGAATTCCATGCCTATCATTTCTCACCTGGGCCCTCCTGACCTTCAAAACTGCAATTTGATTGCCTAATCCTGCCTGACAGACCAAGATGGACTCCTAGCAGCTATGGATCAAGTCTAAATTGATTCACAGAGCAGATGAGGCTTTCCAGCATCTGGGCCTCCCGAAAGAGGTAGGCGTCTTTCCAGCCTTACCATTTTCTGTTGCCCATTACATCTCTGGCAATCTGGGACCTTCCACAATTTCTCCAAATCCATCATCCTTTTCCCAGGATGACTTTCCCTTTCTGGCTCCTTCACATAGAAGTGACATTTGGTTTTTTGTTATTGTTTATTTTTTTGTTTTTGGCACTGGGGATTGAACCCAGTGGCTCTTAACCACTGAGCCACATCCCCATCCCTTTTTTGTATTTTATTTAGAGACAGGGTCTCACTGGGTTGTATAGGGCCTCACTAAGTTGCAGAGGCTGGCTTTGAACTTGAGATCCTCCTGCCTCAGCCTCCTGAGCCTCTGGGATCACAGGCATGTGCCACCGTGCAGTTTAGAAGTGACATTTGGAACTTCCCTTCATGTACCCCACTGCTCTTGGTCATAACACTGCCATAGTGCAGGCACATTGGTCCTCTTTAGTGCACATACATGCTGGAGGGCAGGGACTTCATTCTGCTCGTCTCTGCTTTCTGGTACCCCAAAGGCTTCATAAATGTCTGCTGAGTATCTTAACTAATGAGCCACTAACAGAGGTAGCTCTGATGTTCCCGTTGGTATGCCTCCTTTCACCCTGAGTTTGCCCTGTCTTGACCTCTCCTGGACTGCTCAAGAGTTTAAAAGGACAAGTTAAAAATCAATGATATTGCCAGGTGTTTCTTTTTATGTAATTGTTCACAGCCTGCTTGAGCTGCTAACAGTTCCGAGCTGCTCCTTTCTAAGGCTCAAGGGATGAAACTGGAACCCATTTTCATGGCAGCTCTGCAAATGGTGAAAAATCACTTGAATTCAACTAATTCAAATTTTGTGGTGGGACAAAGGACTGCATCAGATGTCTGCCGAGAGCTTCTTTATTTTTCCAACCTCCCCTTTGGGGATTTAGTCCTTACTATTTCATTTTTCTTAATACTCAGCAGCTGCATATTAATCAGGATGCTAATGAATCATAGGCTTCCCTGGGCCTGCATTCACCAATTAGCTTTAATAAACAAAATGCGCGGTGTCCTCTCCACTGGCTTCCCCGTTCCTGGGCCTGCTTCTGTTGCCCAACCCTGGACTGAGGCCAGGGAATGGAAGTGAGCCCAACACAGCACGCCTGGTGTGTATGGCCTGCTCAGGGGTCGGCTGTGGGGTAGGGGCTGTAAACACATCGCTGTGCTCATCTATTATGTCTGTCCTTCTAAGGAGTCCCTAATTCAGCTTCGAGGATTAGGACATAGTTCCCAGGCAGGGCCCAGGCTGGCAGGGGGCCCAGGAAATGGGTCTAAGTGAAGAGACCATCTGTTCGCTCCAGGTAAAGCTGTGATTGGCAGGCATGTGAGCCAGAGCCGCCTGCTGGTGGGGCCCTCCCTCCGTGGCCTCTAACAGATATACAAGTAAACAATCCGCCAGCCACTTATGACCACCGCAGGCGGCAGTCCCAGGAGGAGAGGCTAGCTAATCAAACATTCAAGGAGGAACACAACAGAATCTCTGGCACTTGGGCAAAGCGATGTTTTGTTGAAGTACTTGCCAGGAAGGGGGAAGGTTTGAATCAAAGCTGATGAGCTAGTTCCTCACCCTCTTCTTTTCTCTCCCAAAATGTGTTAACATTTTAATCATGTTGCTGAGTATCTGCTGCTGGATCTATTAACTGGCCCCTGCATTGATTTTAATCCATCTGGTTTCTGGCCCGAAGCTCTTGTGTGCTCCTTGAGGTCTCTAAATGATTTGCAATTGTCTACATCTCTTCACCACACAGATTTTGGTCTTAACATGCTATTTGTGGTAAGATTATCAAACAGATGACTTTGATCATTTCTTTCCTTTCTCTGGTCTGACAGCACACACCTAGAAAGCATTCCACCTTGGGGCCTGCTTTCCAACCAAGGAATGGGGAAAGCAAGGGGAAGCTGGGTTTATGTTTGGAGTCCTCAGGGCCCTGTTCTGAGCCTCTCCTCACCCTTTCCCCAGTGAGCTCATTCATTGTACAGCTGCCACTGTAACAATGACTCCCACAGAGTCATGTCCAGCCCCTTGCCCCACCCTGAGTTCTGGGTCAGAAAATCCAACCGTCATTTCTCACCTGGGCTGGATACTTTACTTGGATGTTCTTGGCCACCTCAAACACAAACAACAATGAACAAAGGGAAAAACAGAACTCGTGTTCTTGCCTTTGTCAGAGAAGCCAGTACCTGCGGGAAGCCATGACAAGCCAGAAAGCAGGCAGAAGCGATGTGCTGGTAATCACTAAGCAACTGGCTGGTGGGTGGGGCAGGGGAGAAATCCTGATTTGTAGTGTCTGTTGTTGTTTCCAGTACTGAGGATCCAACCCAGCTACCACTCTCTCTAAGCCACATCCCCAGCCCTTTATATTCTGAGACAGGGTCTCACTAAATTGCCCAGCCTGGCCTTGAACTTGCCATCCTCCTGACTCAGCCTGCGGAGTTGCTGGGATTACAGGTGTGCACCACCACGCCCAGCTGATCTGTAGTGTTTGTCAACTGCCACAGTGCAAAAACTGCGACTATAACCAATTTCAAGCTCCCAACGTGAAGTCACTACGTGCCAACTTGGGAAGAGTGTATAGTGTCTTGCGAGCCAGTTGGGGTCAGCAGCAGCACACCATGGCTGGAGGATCCTCCCTCAACCCTTCCTTCGCCTTCTCTGTCAGGTTAGATGCTACCCCTGGCAGAACCTCCAACCTGATCTCCTTTACATGCCCTTACCCCAGCTCCCAACCACTGTCCAAGGTGCAGCCTTTTTATTACAGGAACCCAAGTATGTCACTTCTGTGACCCAGCAGGTCTCCTCTTAGGTACACTCATCCCTTAGTGTCTGGTGTCTTAGTTCCAAGACCTCAATACCAAAATCAGGGGATGCTCAAGTTCCTTCTATAAATGGGATAGCACTTGCATAGAACCTACAAAATCCTCCTGTAGGCTTGAAATAATCTCTAGAATACTTGAAATACGTAATGCAAACAATTGTTATGCTCTACTATTTAGAGAAAAATGATAAGGAAAAAATGTCTGTACATGTTCAGCACAGATGAACTTTCTCCCCTAATATTCTCCCTTCTTGGTGATTAAATCTGAGGATACAGAGCTGCCAATATGGAACAGAAGGCTGACTGTATATGTACACCCAAAAGAAAGAAAACATCCATCTTCCAAAAAAATTTTTGTTTAAAAAAAAAACAAAAAAAAAACCAAGGGACTGGGGCTGTGGCTCAGTGGTAGAGCGCTTGCCTAGCATGTGTGAAGCACTGGGTTTGATCCCCAGCACCACATTAAAAAAAAAAAAAAAAAAAAAAAACTAAAACAAAATAAAGGTAAAATAATAATAATAATGATAATGATAATAATATTAAGAAGAAGAAGAAGGACTGGGGATGTACTCAGTGGTAGAAAACCCTTAGGTTTAATCCCTCATACTGGGGGGGAAAAAAAAAAGGAAAAATAAGGAAGCTCTTTAGGTTTTTTGTTGTTTTCCTGTGGTACTGGGAATTAAACCCAGGGCCTTGGTATCTCCCAGGTAAGCACTCTACCGCTGAGCCAATCCCCAGCCCAAGAATGACATTCAGACAGGTGCTACAATGTGGACAGACCTTGAAAATGTAGTAAGCCAGAGAAGACAGACACAAGGCTGGGGATGTAGCGAGGGCTGTAGCTCAGTGGTAGAGCACTTGATTAACATGCGCTGAGGCCCTGGATTCAAAGCCCAGTACCACTGCCCCCAAAGCCAGTCATAAAGGACCACATAGTGTATGATTCCATTTATATGAAATGTCCAGAATAGGCAACTCTACAGACACAGAAGGCAGATTAGTGGTTACAGGGGCTGGGGTAGATGCAAGGACTGAGGGTTGAAGCTAAAGAATAGGAGTTTCTTTTTGGAATAATAAAAATGTTTTAAAGTTGACTATTATGACTGTATAGCTTTATGAATATACTAACAACAATTAAATTGTATACTTCAAGTAGGTAAATCGTATGGCATGTGACTTACATCTCAATAGTGCTGTTATAGGTTGAGCATCCCTAATCCAAAAACCCAACTGCAAATGCTCCAAAATCTAAAACCAAAGGACTACCTACATGACACTCAAAAAGTTTCAAGAGGGGCTACACAAGGCCCTGAATTACATTCCTAATGCTGCAAATAAACAAATTCATATATATATATATATATATATATATATATATATATATATATTTCTTTCTTTCTTTCTTTATGGATTCTGGAGCATTTTGGAGTTCCAAATTAGGGATGCTCAATCAGAAGATTCTCTGCTAATGTTCCAAAACTGGAAAAACTTCAAAAAATGTGAAACACTTCTAGTCCCAAGCATTTAGGACAAGGGACAATCAATCCGTACCCTGTTCAAAAAACTGTCAGGGGGCTGTGGTTGCAGCTCAGTGGTAGAGCACTTGCCTAGCATGTGTGAGGCACTGGGTTTGATCCTCAGCACCACATGAAAATAAATAAATAAAATAAAGTTATTGTGTCCATCTACTAAAAAACCTTTTAAAACCTGTGAGGATAAAATCCATAGCATATAAATGCCATGATCTAGTCCCTTCAAACGCTCCAGCTTTCCCCTTGCACTTGCTCTGACCTGAGCCAGCCACACTGGCCTCCCTTCAGTTCCCTGAACACCATGTGCAGGGGCTTTGCTGAGCTGTCTCTCAGTTAGTTCCCAAATTAGTTGAAAACTTACATCCTTACCAAATCTTGCACATGAATTTCTTTTCTTTTTTTTTTTCCCCCAGTACTGTCGATTGATCATCCCAGGGGTGCTCTATCACTGAGATAGATTCCCAGCCATTTTTATTTTTTATTTTGAAGCACATACTCTCTAAACTACCCAGGTTGGCCTCAAATTTACTCTCCTTCTGCCTCAACCTCCAAGTAGCTGGGATTATAGGCATGTGCCACTGAACTCAGCTTCATGAATGTTTTTAGCAGCTTTATTCATGATTGATAAAATATGGAAGTAACCAAGGTATATCCTTCAGTAGGTGAATGGATAAACCAGGGTACATCCATGAAAGAGAATATTATTCAGTGCTACAAGTAAACAAGCTATCAAGCCTCAAAAAGACATGGAAGAACCCAAAATGCATACTGCTAAGAGAAAGAAAGTTCCAAGAGGGCAGGAGTTCTGATTTTTTTCACTGTTGTATTCCAAGCATCGAGAACTGTCTGGCCAAGTCAGACTCCCAATAAATACTTGATGAATAAATAAATGAACAAGAAAAAATATTTTTTGTCATTCCTGACATCTCTCTTCCTCTCACCCCAGCATCTCATCCATTAGCAATTTCTGTCAGTTCTATCTTCTTCAATATATCCATAATCTGACCAGTTACCACTGCCACAGATCCACTATGAGCCAAGTCACAGTCCTCCTGCACCTAGATCATTCCAATTCCCTCCTCACTGGTTTCCCTGCCCTCCACAATCTATTCTCTTCACAGCAGCCAGAGGGAGCCTTTTAATACTTTAGTCCAGAGGAGGACAAACTGCTATAAAGGACTAGACAGTAAATCTTTTCAACTTTGCAGGCCATGTGGTCTCGATTGGAAAAACTCAACTCTGCAGGAAGCAGTCACAGACAACAGGTGAAGGAACAAGCATGGCTGTATTCCAATAAAACTTTACTATCAGTCTGGGGCTGTAGCTCACAGCAGAGCACTTCCTAGCATGTGTGAGGCACTGGGTTCCATCCTTAGCACCCCATAAAAATAAATCTATTTTTAAAAAACTTTACTATCTATAGTGTACTGACTCCTACTGTAGTCACATGGTGTCATTCCTCTATTCTAAACCACCTCACAGGCAATTAACATCCAAAGTCTGACTGCATCTCTGACCACCTCCCTCTTGATTCATGCTACTCCAACACAGTTCTCCCTCTGTGCCTTTCCAGTGACTGTTCTCTACCTGGAGCAGGTTCACTTGTCTCCTCCTCCATGAAGCCCTTCTTGACCCTCTGATCTAAACTGGCCACAATCACTGGCTCCCCATTTTCCCCTCATACCATGTAGCATCATGGATGTAGCACTTGCCTAGCATGAGTGATGATGCCCTGGCTTTGATCTCCAGTACCATTAAAAAAAATTCAAAATAGCATGAACATCAAAAAAAGTAATAAGCGGGGGCTGGGAAGTTGGTAGAGTGCATGCCTTGCAAGCACAAGGCCCTGGGTTCCAATCCCCAGCACAGCAAAAGAAAACAAAAAAGGTGGGGGGCTGGGGTTGTGGCTCAGTGTAGAGCACCTGCTTGGCACATGTGAGGCACTGGGTTTGATCCTCAGCACCACATAAAAATAAATAAAGGTACTGTGTCCATCTACAACTAAAAAATAAATAAAAAATAATAATATGTAAAATTCATCCCTGCTGAACATGTAAATGTTTTTTCCCTTGCCACTATTCCCTAAACAATACAGTATGACAACTATTTACATAGCATTTAAATTCTACAGGCAAGTCTCATTTCATTGTGCTACCCTCTACTGGGCCTCAAAGAAATCATGTTTGTTTTAACTTACTGAAGGTTTGTGGCAACCATGTGTGCAGCAAGTCAGTCAGTGCCATTGTCCAACAGCAAACATGGTCTTTAGTGGTTTTAGCAATAAAGTATTTTTAGTCAAAGTGTGCAAGTTGTCTTTTTCTGACACGATGCCATTGCACACTTCAACAGACTACAGTGTTGTATGAGCATAACAGATATGCATTGCAAATCAAAAAATCAGTGTGACTATTGCAATATTCATTTTATTGCAGTGGTCTAGAACCAAGTTATCTAAGAGTTATCTAAGAGATGACTTAAAGTCAATGGAGGACGGAGTAGGTTCTGTGCAAATAAACCATTTTACAGAAGGGACTCGAGCATATGCAGATTTGGGTATCTGAGGGGGGATCCTGGGACGAATCCCCTGTGGATGCCCAGGAGAGGAATGAATACGGGGAACTTTACTGTCTCCTGCTCCCCAGCACCAGAACTGCGCCTGGCACATGGTGGATGCTGCATTCACCTGTGGAACAAGAGCACCAGGACAAACACCGGAAGAACCTCGTGGAAGGGCCACGAGGGACCCAGAAGGACCCAGGGGCCGGTGCAGACCCGCTGGGCTGGGTTCTGCTCACCTAGCTGACCCTCCACCAGCTTCCTCTTGGCAGTTCTCCTCGTCTTGCTGATGCTCCTTTCTCTCCCCCATCGCCTGTGGCTCCTGGTCCTTGAACTCTACATGGGGCATGTCCACCTGCGAGCACAGTCAGCGCCTGAGAGGCCGCAGGAGTATGGGCTTCGCATCCCACCCCGTCAACCCCGGGCACATCCGTGTGTGCACGGTAGGGACCCGCAGAGGTGACGGGGGAGCTGGGTGGGTACCACCAGGACAGAGGAGCCGGGGGACGTCGGGGGCTCGGGAACCTGGGCGGGGAGACCTGGAGGGGCCGGGGCGAGGGCACGGGCTCTGGGAGGGGCGCCGTGGGGCCTGGGCTCCCAAATGCCTTGCGTGTCGGCTCAAGTCCTTCCAGGAAGGAGAAAAGGTAGGAAAAAAAGAAGAGAAGAAACGGGGGCCGAGCATGGGCGCCTGAGCCTCTTTCTACCCTGCTGCCGCTGCGCGCCATGCGCCTAAGTCTATTCTGGCCAAGGCTGTCAGCACGTCCGTCACTGTCCCTTCGTCAGTCAGTCAGGGCCTGGCCGGTCAGTCAGGAAATCGGGGCCCGGCCGGACCAGAGGCGACCCCGATAGTAGGAAAGGCGTGGCCGGGTTCGGGTCTGCTGGGGAACCCCTGGATCGCGGCCGTTCCTGGCCCGTCCGCCCTCTGCCCGCGCGAAGGAAACAGCTCTGCGTACTCCTGGTCGCTCCATCCTTTTCCCGCCTTTAGGTTCCCGCTCTCTGCGCACGCGCCGGCCACGCCCCCGGCACGCCCCACCGCACGTGCTGAAGCGCACACTCCAGGCCCCGCCCCCACTGAGAACTTGCGCACGCAGCTGGGTTGGCTGGCCGTTAAGCGGCGGTTGAGCTGTCCACAGGTTGCGCGCGCAGCTGGAGCCGCTGGGGGTGGGGGGTGGGCAAAGTAGGTTTTGTTTTTTTGCGCCTCCGTCTGCGCATGGGCGAGGCCCCAGGGCACCACATGGACTCCGGTTTGCGGGTGGTGTTCTTTCTGTAAGGTTCAGTTCATCCATTCTGCCTGGAGAAACGTTTCCTTTAGAAGATTCCGGCCCTTGACGTCCCTTGATGGCTCCCTGTTACCCTCAGTGTAAAAGTTCATGCAGCCGGGCGTGGCGGTGCACACCTGTAATCTCTGCTACTCGGAGGCCCAGGCAAGAGGGTGGTAAGTTCGAGGCCAGCCTGGGCAACTCAGCGAGACCCTCTCAAAATTAAAAGGGCTGGGAATGCAGCTCAGTAGTAGAGAGCCCCCTGGAGTTCAGATCCCAGTACTGAGGGGGAAAAAAAAGTTTATACATTTACTACTGTAAATTAGTTTTAACTAGAAGCTCCTCGAAAGCACAGTGGGGTTTGGCCCTTACAGATTTGCCCCCACAGGGTGGTGTCCCGTAATATAATAATAACAACAGTAACAGCAGTAATCAACGATTGGTACAAGGAGCCAGATAGGGAGAAAATATTTTCAAATGTATATGAGAGAACTTGTATACTGCATTTACAAAGAACTTTTGCAACTCAGTTAGATGAACTATCTGGTTTTAAAAATGGAAATGGGCTTGTGGTATATGCCTGTGTCCCAGCTGCTGGGTGAGGCTAAGGCTAAGAAATTGGGGGCCAGTGGGACAACATAGGGGAAGCCAGGTGCAGTGGTGCATGCCTGTAATCCCAGCCCAGGGAGGCAGGAGGATCAAGTTCAAAGCCAGCCTCAGCAAAACCGAGGCCCTAAGCAACTCAGTGAGACTCTGTCTATAAATAAAACACAAAATAGGGCTGTGGATGTGGCTCAGTGATTGAGTTCCCCTGAGTTCAATCCCCTGTACTCCCCCCAAAAAAGGAGGTGGTGTAGCTGAATGGTGCACTTGCCTCACACATGCAGGCCCTGGATTCATCCCCAGCACCACACCCATGCACACATATAAATGAGCAAAAGATTTGGACAGGTGTATGCAAAGGTTGTGAGATGAAAGCAGCTCAATGTAAGGAACAGCCATGAAGTTCTCAGCAGGAGAGCAGAGATCTGTGGGAAGTTGTGGGGGGGCGGTGGCGGTAAAGAGCACGGTACTGCATATTTGTAATCCCAGTGACTCAGGAGGCTGAGGTAGGGGGATCGAAAGTTTGAGGCCAAACTCAGCAATTTACTAAGACTGTCAAATAAAAATAAAAAGGAGGGGGAGCTTCCCACCAGCAACATGCTGTAATGTCCACGTCAGGGAGGGCTATAGCATGAATCTGATGACATTGTTCTACTGTTCTGCACCAGGCTCTGTCCCTAGCCACACCATGACTAAGACACATTTTGATACCCACATTCTGGAGCAGAGTTTGAATCTGGACTCTTACCAGCCAGGTGATCATAACACTGCCACTCAGTCTTGGAATCCCTCCTCATCTATTACCAGCGTGACAAAAAGCTAAAACATGAGGCTGTTGTAAAAGCTTCAGGGATCAAACATCTGGCCTATGGTAAAGATTGTGCTGGTCAGCAGAAAGACCTAGTGGACCCAGGACTGGAAATTCCAGCCCACCCACTGACTTCCTTGAAGGAACAGAATGGGAGAAGACTGTAGATTGAGCTTTATAAAAACTCTTGAACTAAGGATTAAACCAAGGCTAAAGCAGGATGATTTCAAGTTCAAGGCCAGCCTCCACAATTTTGAGACCCTGTCTCAAAATAAAAAGGGCTAGGAATAGCTCAGTGGAAGAGTGGTGGCCAAGTATTGTGGAGCCCCGAGTTCAATCCCCAGTACTGAAAACAAAAAGCTCTTGAACAGTAATGTTCAGAGAACTTCCAGTGTGGTATCTGGAGGGAGGAGTGCCCTAAGACTTGGAAGCTACACGACTGCCCGGGCCCCATTATCTTGCCCTGTGCATCTCTTCCATTTGTCTGTTCCTGAGTTGTAATGGTGCCTTCATAATAAACCAGTTAATGTAAGCTAAGCATGCTTCTGAGTTCTCTGAGCATTCTATCCAACTATGAACTTGAGGAGGTCATGGAACCCAATTTAGAGTTGGCCAGTCAGAAGTACAGGTGGCCCAACTTGAGCCTGGCTTCTGAAGGGAGATAGTCCTGCTCGGTTGAGCCGTTAGCCTGTGGGGCCTCTGCTTATTATGGGTAGTTAGTTTCAGAACTGAATTAAAACTTGAACAACCAGTTGGTTAATGAAGAATCATGGGATTGTTCTGGGTGTTGGAAAACATCTTGCTTTTTTTTTGGGTGCTGGGGATCGAACCCCAGGCCTTGTGCTTACAAGGCAAGCACTCTACCAACTGAGCTATCTCCCCAGCCCCTCATCTTGCTTTGTAATTGGTGGTGCTGGTGTTTGAGCCCAGTTTGAACAGTCTGATTTTAGCCACTTGCTCTGCCACTTCTCCATTAATTAACTGCACATCTTTAGAGCTTAAAACCCCATCACAAATATTTTATTCAGTGTTCTTTATTTTGCAAATGAAGTAAAAGAAGCCAAAGAAATACCCAGTCTCTTTGTGAACTGAAGTTCTCTGAGGTATCAGACTGATGCTGCCTACTAGAATGTCCGACTGTGGACAGGTGGGCTTTGCAGGTCAACATCTTAGTCCTTTCAGTAGCCGTTGACTTTCAGCCTCTGTACTTGATCTCATATTGTCCTACTAGGGAAACCTCTTGGAATGCATTGCTAAGTTGAGCAGACCTCCAGCCTCCACCATCCCAAAGCTAATATGCTAATAGATGACATCTCAAGCCCACACAAGAGAAGCCCCACCTTGCTGTGGCCCACCTATCTGATGCTCCCACCAAGTATCTGGTTAAATGTATTAATGACTTTCTTTTGTTCTATGGCTGTTAAAAGTTTCTGTACCCTGTGCTGCAGTAACATGTCTTTCAGGGTAACTTGAATCCATGTTTCTAGGCTATGGTCACTCATATTTGGCTCAAAACAAACTATTATTTCCTTTAAAAAACAAAAAAATTCTAGCCAGGTACTGTGGCACATGCCTGTAATCCCAGCTACTTGAAAGATTGAAGCAGGATTACAAATTTGAGGCCAGCCTGCCTGGACAACTCAGCAAGACCCCATCTCAAAATAAAATATAAAAAATGGCTGAGTTGTAGCTCAGTGGTACAGTGCTTGCCTAGCATGTGGTAGGCCCTGGGCTCAATCACCAGTACCCCCGCCACACACACACACAAAACAGCTCCCTCACCCCCAGTCGGGGGAATCCTGGCTTCTGACCTCTCCCTTCCCACTGGGACAGGGAGTTTCCATTCCGTTCACCTAGAAGGCTTGCCATCAGGAAATGATTGATAAATGTTTGGTGGCAGGGTCTCCCAGGACCCAGGAGCCCCTACTCACCACCCGCGCATCCAGGGGTCCCTCACCCAGTTTCCTCCCCCTCAGGCAACACACTAAGCTGGGGAACTCACAGGACCCCTACAGAAAGCCAGATGAGGGCAAACACCCACTTTATTAGGCAGCAGCCAGCCTCCAGGGCTCCCTGGCCCACCCTCATTCGATAAACAGACCACAGGTGGCCAACAGAAAGAAGCTGCCACCTGCCCCCTGGGGCCTGTTTCTGGGATGGGTGCAGAGGTGTGGGAGGGGGACTGGCCTCACAGAGGCCTCATAAATACAAGGGGGTCACCGGTGAAGAATGTAACAGGGCTGGGCCGCAGGGACCTGAGGAGGATGGGCTATCCTGGGGCAGCCTGTGTCATGCAGCCTGGGTCTGTCGGGGCTTTGGCTCCGTGTCCAAGCGGCACAGGGGACTGTCGTACACCATCTGCAGGTTCACCTTGTGGCCCACCAGCTCGCGGATGTTGTTGATGCCATACTTGATCATTGTTGGGCTTGGGGAGGAGGGGTCACAGTTTAAAACCAGGTCAGGTTGTGCTCTCCGCTCAGAACCTCTCTGAAGGTTCTCAGCTTCTTCGAAGTAAAAGCCAAAGTCTTCCCTGTGGCCCTCAAGGTCCTGTACCATCTGCCTTCCTCTTCCTTGTCTGTTCCCCCTCTCCTTGTTACTCCCTCCCTCTAGCCATCCTGTCCTCCTTGATGTTCTCCAAAGACACGTGGCCCAGTCCAGCCTCAGGGCCTCTGCACTGGCTCTACACTGGTCCCCAAATATCCTCCTGACTTGGCCCTTCTGTCTCCAGTCTGCTCAGATGCCACCAGCTCCACAAAGCCTTTTGTGACAATCTCCTTAGCCCTTCCTGCTTTGTCCTCTCTAGTACCTGCTGTCCTTGGAGACACACTGGTTTTATGGATCTCACTAAGTTTACTTATTTATCTTGCTAGTTACCCTTCCTGCTCCCCTAGGACCCAGTGCATAGAGGTGGGGCTGACTTGCTGATGAACACATGCACAGAGTAAGGCAGCAGCTGCGCCGGGTCCCTCAACGGTACTCACCGCTCCAGGGAGAGGCCCCAGGCAATGACCGACACATTCTCAGGGAGCCCCATGGGCAGGAGCATCTCAGGGCGGAAGATCCCAGAGTTCCCCACTTCTACCCACTTCTTCAGGCCTGTGAAGACACAGCGTGGGACACAGAAGACAGGGTGGCATGTAGGGTGGTGCCGAGTCTAGCAGTAAGCTGGGCAAGTGGGCATGGGCTGGGGAGTGTGGGGGACCCCAGCTTGGTCAGGGGTACCTTGGTGATAGCTGAACACCTCCATGCTGGGCTCAGTGTAAGGGTTGTAGGCTGGCTTGAAACGCAGCTGGGTAAGACCTGTGGGGGTGGGAGGCAGGCTGGTGACCAGAGCACCCTCCTGGTGCCCTCAACACCACCCAGCCAGCTGCCTGCTCACCCAACTTGGAGAAGAACTCCCGCAGGACACCCATGAGGTGGCCCAGGGTGAGGCCGTGGTCAGCCACGACTCCCTCGATCTGGTGGAACTCAGCCAGGTGTGTGGCATCCAGGGTCTCATTCCGAAACACGCGGTCGATGGAGAAGTACTTGGCTGGTGTGAAGGGTTTCTGGGGGCAACAGCCAGGCCCACCCGGGCCGGAGTCAGAGGGCCCACAGAACGGCAGCACGGGCCACCCACCCTGCCCTTGCCGAGCCACACCTTCTGGGCGAGGCGGTACAGGGCCCGGGCACTGGCCGCTGTGGTGTGTGTGCGCAGCAGATTTTTCCGTGCCTCGTCCAGCTTCCAGCTGTACTTATACCTTCAGGAGGAAAGTCACACAGTGGTCAAGCCCTGACCTCCTTCCCCTCCCCAGCCCCAAAGTCCTGGTCTCGCCTCACCCCTGTGAGCCGTAGCCGCCCTGAGAGTGGGTCCGCTTGACTCGCTGCACGTAGTCCATCGGGAGCTGCAGGGCTTCAGCTGGATCTGCAGAGGACAGATGCCATCGGTTGGTCTGTGAGCATTTCTCACAAAGCCACTTCTTCAAGTACACACGGTGGTGGCAGCAGCAGGCGTACCCCCTGCCCCTGACCTCATGGCAGCAAGGGTGCCCGGTATACTAAACCCAGTGACAGTTCTCCTCCCAGAAACCTCCCTGGTTCTGCCTCACTTGGAGAAAAGTCCCATTCTCCCCGCAGCTCGTCCACTGCCTCCCCGCCCTCCTCCCCTCACACGCCTGCTTCATTGCCACCTCCAGTCACAAGACCACCCAGCTGGGCACACGGGACACACTCCAGCCTTGGAAGAACCAGTCCCTCTGCCTGGAGCTTGCACTGCAATACAGCTTCCTCCCTGGCTGCCTGGCCCTGCTTAAGCAGACTTGAAATGGACGGACTCCACCCATTCCTCACCCCACCACACCCACAGACACACACGTCCCCCTGTGGCCTCACCAGAGTTTGCTCAGGATTTAATACACATCTTCCTGCAGGATACAAGTCTTGCCAGAGCAGAGACTGCTGTCTTACTCATGGCTACAACTTGGGGGCTAACAGAGACCTTGGTGCAAAGGGGCTCAGACGTTTGAGGCATGAATGTGCAAATTCCTTTTTTTCTTTTTTTCTTTTTTTGCGGTACCGGGGATCGAACTCAGGGCTTTGTGCTTGCAAG
The DNA here is from genome assembly GCF_902686455.1 of Sciurus vulgaris. Lineage (NCBI taxonomy): Eukaryota > Metazoa > Chordata > Mammalia > Rodentia > Sciuridae > Sciurus > Sciurus vulgaris. The sequence continues at coordinate 11,718,526 of NC_136477.1, forward strand.
GCAAGCCCTCTACCAGCTGAGCTATCTCCCCAGCCCCCTTTTTTTCTTTTTTAAGCAGTGCTCCATATGGAACCCAGGGCCTTGCACATGCTAAGGCAGCACTCTACCACTGGGCCAACCTCAGCCCCCAGTTGTGCAAATGCTTAAGATTCCCCTCAGGGATGCGAATTTGGCGCTCCTGGAAAGACTGAATGAATGAATGAATGGAGTCAAATGAATCCTGACTCCAGCACTTACAAGCTGTGTGGCCTGGGGCAAGTGATGCTCCCTTCTGTGCCTTAGTTTCCTCAATTATAAAAGAGGGCTAATAGTTCTACTTTCCTGTAGTTGGTGGAAGATCAGAACAGTGGCTGGTATATAATGAATACTCGCTCAGTAGGTTCTAGATGCCACAACAATGACAATGACTTCATTGCTCCTGATTGGGTAATGGGACCTTGTCTGACCTCCTGGTGGGGAAAACAACCACCACTGTGGGAAGTCACTCAATTTTAGGTGACATTAAGGACAATAAAAGAAGGGAGGGAGGAAATAAGGAAAGAATAATGAAGTCTAGGGATGATGGCTGGGGGTGTAGCTCAGTGGTAGAACACTTGCCCTGCGTGTACAAAGCCCTGGACTCCACCCCCAGCAACACACACACAAACTCAGGGTGGCAGAGTGGAGCAGGGTAGGCGGGATGTGTCAGGATGTGCTTATTTATTTTTTTTGCAGTGCTGAGGATGGAACTGAGGCCTGTACACATGCTAGACAAGTGCTCTACCACTGAGTCACACTCCCAACTCTAGCATGGCCTTAAAGATCTCAAACAGTGCTGACGATATAGCTCATCTTGTTGGGTGCTTGCCTAGCATGTGCAAGGGCCAGAGTTCGAATCCCCAGTGCCAAGGAATTGGGGAGGAAAAAAAAAAAAAAAAAACTTCAGAAGAAAGATCTCAAACAAAACTTCTCAGTGGAAGTTGCAGAATGAGCAAAGGCCCTGAGGCGGGCACCAGCCTGGCACTGTCAGGGAATAGCAGGGACCCTCGTCAGAGGAAGAGAACATCACAAAAGACTGACAAACCGGCTCCCAGGGGCTTTGTTGGCCACGTGGAGGGCAAATCTTATTTTACAAAATGGGATGGCCACAGGCTAAAGGTTCCACCCGGGCCTGGCACCTCCACTATCCTTTCAGTTTGGGCACTCAGGGCTGACGCACCTCGTAGAAAGAAGGTGTCATGCTGGTCGCGTGCTGGATGCTGTTGGGGCTGGAAGAGAGCGTCGAAGTTCCAAAAGGAACTCTCGATGAAATTGTCAGTCGGCATCTCAGTGAACCTGGCGGGAGACACGGCTGACTGCCCTGCCTGCCCCAGGTGGCTGCACCACCCACACCCCCAGCCCTGTGCTCACCCCATTTCCAGGAAGATCTGTCGGAACTGGGAGCGGACCTTGAGCAGGGGGTGCAGGTGACCGCTGTCAGGGAGCACACCGCGGGCTGAGAAGTTGTAGGACTTGAAGGGCCGGTCCCGCCAGGAACCACTGCGGGGGATGCAGGTGCACAGGCCTGGTGAGGGAGGTGCAGCCCTCACCCTCGGCTTCCACCTGCCGCCAGCCCTGGAGCCACTGCTACCTGGAGATCATCTCCGGGCTCAGCTCTGCCTCCTGCTTGGAGATCCTGGTGCTGAAGGCACTGCCCTTGCTCACCCAGTAAGTCTTCAGGGTCCTGCAGCAGGGGTGGGGGATGCCACTGTCATCAACAGGTTTCATTGTTCTTCCATCTGATGCCAGTTTCAGAACCACTGCCAAGTCACTCTGCTTTGTTACGTGTGTGTTGGGACCCAGGGGCACTCCAGCACTGAGCTATATTCCCAGCCCTTTTTGAGACAGGGTCTCACTAATTTGCCCAGGCGGGTCTTGAACTTGCAATCTTCCTGCTTCAGCTTCCCAAGTGGCTGGGATTATAGATGTGCACCACCACACCCATCTTGTATGTGTGTTGATACAGGGTCTTGTTTTGTTATCCAGGCTGGTCTGGAACCCCTAGACTCAAATGATCCTCCCGCCTCAGCCTCCTGAGTAGCTGAAACTATAGGTATGTGCCATACCACCTAGATAACTACTTCATTTTCTTCCTGACATTTATTTCCACCTGACATGCTCTGATGTGGCTACCACCTATTCCTGTGTTTGCTCACGTATCCATTCAACAAACACGTATTAAGAACTTAACACCAGGCACGGTGGTACATGCTACAATCCCAGGGATTTGGAAGGCTGAGACAGGAGGATTCCAATTTGAGGCCAACCTCAGGAATTTAGTAAGACCCTAAGCAATTTAGTGAGACCCTGTTTCAAAGTAAGAAATAAAAAGGGTTGGGGATGAAGCTAAATGGTAAAGTGCCCCTGGGCTTAATCCCTAAAGCCAAAAAAAAAAAAAAAAAAAAGGCCCAAATGTGTGCCAGGGTCAATTTAAGGTGCTAAGCATACAGCTGGGAAGAGTTTATTCCCTGTGCCAGGCTCTGTTCCACTAATGTCACCCCACAATCCTATGAGAAGGGTCCATTTGATAGACAAGGAAACTGAGGCTGAAAAGGGCTAGATGACTGGGCTGCCCACACCACTAGTAAGTGGCACAGCCTGGCCTTCATTCAGCTAGGCAACCCAGCTCCTGTTGCTCTCTAGGTCACTGAGAGCAGAACTCCCAGCCTGCCCCAGCCCCCAGGGGGGCGCACCCCCTGGACTTCACATAGTGCTAAGCACTGTAAGGGAGACGAACAGGGCAGGAGACACGGACATCAGTGTGAGGGGCTTTGGTGAAACGCCAGTGGGGAGGGGGATGTCAGGGTTGTCTATTTAAGGTGACACACACAGCTGACTGTGGTGACACCTGCCTGTAATCCCAGCAACTCGGGAGGCTGAGGCAGGAGGATTACAAGTGTAAAGTCAGCCTTGGCAATTTAGGGAAACCCTATCTCAAAAAATAAAAATGGGCTGGGGCTGTAGCTCAGTGCCAGAGCACTTGCCCAGCATGTGCAAGACACTGGGTTTGATCCTCGGTACCACATAAAAATAAAGGCATTTTGTCCACATACAACTAAGATAAATTACATCTATGTATATGTACAAATTAAAAAATATGGATGGGCTGGGGTTGTGGCTCAGTGGTAGAGCACTTGCCTAGCATGAGTGAGGCACTGGGTTTGAGTCTTAGCACCACATACACCACATATAAATAAATGAATAAAATAAAGGTCCATCAACATCTGTAAACATAAACATAAAGTAAAATAAAGTCATGATGTGCATCTACAACTAAAAAAAAAAATCTTAAAGAGAAAAACAAGGGCTGGGGATATAGCTTGGTGGATGAGCGCCCTGGGTTTGATCGCTAGTGACACACAAGCAGGGAGTTGGTGGCACACTTTGCCTGGAAGACCAGGGGGAGACAGTACTTGGCAGGAGAGCCGAGTGACGCAGCAGCACCAGTGGCCGGGTGTGGGCTGGACAGCTCCCTCTTGGCACCCCCCCAACAGCCACCCAGGAAGTGGGGCCTAACCTGAGCAGCACCACTCACACTTCAGTCAGCAGCTTCCTCTTCCTGAGCTCGCTCCTCTCCTTCTCACCCAGCTTCTCGGCCTGCCCACCCTGGACCAACTGGAGTCGTCGCTGCACCTCGTCCTCCACCCTGTCCACCTGCCACAACACGGGATGTGAGGGTCAGGGGCCCACTGTCTGTCCACCCGTCTACCCATCTGCAGGAACTCACCACTCGGAACACACGGGGCCCATCAGCTGCGCTCTTGTCCACTCGGATCCATTTGTTGGACATGGCCTTGCTGAAACCCACTTTGCCACTGGGCAGGCGCTGGGAGAGTTAGGTTACAGTAAGTTATGGCACCAAGGCAGCCTTTACCCCATCCCCTCCTTGGGTCCTGCATTCCAGGCTCCTACCATGAGCTCGCCCTGGGCCAGGCCCTCTGGGGGGATGCTGCGAAACACTCGGGCCTCATGACTGCCTTCCTGGGCAATTTCCTCGCCCTCAGCAGTAAGCTCCCAGCGCTTGGTAGAGCGAAGCTCAGCCTCAATGACCTGCGGAGAAATCGGGACAGCAGAGGAAGACAGGTGGGTTCAGAGCGAGGTCCCCCATGACAGAGGCACTGGGCCTGAGATTTGATACACATCTTTCCAGCTGTTTGACATCCCAGCTGTCCCACTTTCTGGCCAAATGACCCCACAGGGAGGATTTCCCCCTGCTATGTCTCCTTTTCTCTCATGTAACCCACGCAGTAATGACAGCTTGAACTTCCCAAGGTAAGGTGAGGCACTTAGAATGCCACTGAGCAGAGATTTTTTTTTTTTTTTTTCCGGTACTGGGGATTGAACCCAGGGGCACTCAACCACTGAGTCACATCCCCAGCCCTATTTTGCATTTTATTTAGAGACAGGGTCTCACTGTTGCTCAGGCGGCTTTGAACTCAAGATCCCCTTGCCTCAGCCTCCTGACCCCCTGGGATCACAGGTATGCGCCACCGTGCCGGGTCATTTTTTTTTTTTTTAAACAGGGTTTCACTATGCTCCTTATGCTAGCCTTAACTCCTGAGGAGCTGGGCCACAGGCACACACCACTGGGTGTGGGTAAATAAATGTTTACTATCACTTGTAAAGGGGGACATATTTTAAGGGCACAGGTAAACAGATTTGTCTGTGTTTATGTGTTTGTATCTCAGTGCCGAGAGTACCAGAGAAGGGCAATGGAGGTCCACATTACAAATAGAAAACAGAGGCTCCAGGATGAGGACAGGTCCAAGGTTACAAGGACAGACAAGGCCAAGTGGGCAGGGTTTACAGGCTCTACAGTTGTCCTTTCTAATCCCAGTTGTGTGACCTTGGGCAAGCTGATGGACCTTCCTGAGTGACTGTAGTTTTTTTGGCAGTGCTAGGGAATGGAACTCACATCCTTCAGCATGCTAGGCAAGCACTCTACACTGAGCTACACCTGTTGCCCTGAGTGACTTTTCTTATCCTTAAGAGAAAGGTGCCAGGCATGGTGGTGCACGCCTGTAATCCCAGGGGCTCAGGAGGCTGAGGCAGGAGGCTCATGAGTTCAAAGCCAGCCTCAGCAACAGCGAGGTGCTAAGCAACTCAGTGAGACCCTGTCTCTAAATAAAATACAAAATAGGGCTGGGGGTGTGGCTCAGTGGACGAGTGCCCCTGAGTTCAATTCCCAGTACTCTACCCCCAAAAAGAAGGGTCTGGTTAATCTACGTCAGCAGGTCTTGAAGAGTAAATGAATTCATACACAGAAAGAATGTAGGATGGTTAACATATTAGGTTAACTCCATTATTATTGTTGTTGTTACTGCCATTATTGTCATCTGGTTGTTCCCATTAAACTGTCATTATTTAACCCTCTTTAACCTGTCAACTTCACATTGATCAAAGCACTGTCACCCACACATTGTAATTTGGAACCCTCCTCTGCATTGAGGCCCTCAGGTTTTGTAGTGTGAGCACCTGCATTTCAAATCCAGGTTCATCAGACCCTTGTAGTGACACTTATCAAGTTACTTGTCTGTGCTGAGCATGAGTTGTTCTACCTGCAAATGAAAACAACCCTAGGTTTTTAGAAAGGATCAGACAACAAGTAAAGCTGAGGGTAAGATGGGCACGAACTTGTGCTTGACAAATGAACAGCCTAGATCCTGGCCTAATGGATCTAGCCTCCTAGGTGGCCCATGAGCCCCTTGGCATCCTCATCCCATGACTCCACAGCCCTTCACCGCCCTCCACGTGCCCAAGATGGAACGCTGGGCTTCATCCATGCTGCCCTTCTTTGCCCTGAATCTTAGTTTATGCCCCCTTTTTCAGTTGCCTCCACAGCCAGACACCTGGCCAGCCTCTGCCTTCACCTCCAGCCCTACCCGTGTCAATCATTCCCAAAGGTAATGTAGAAATCACCCACATCTGACTAGCTGCTACTTCTATGACTCCCCAGTACCCCCGTTAGCTAAAGAGTTGCAATTCGGCCATGCTGTTCTCTCTTGACACCTGTCTCAACCTCCTGACCCCCTCCCCAATAGTCTGCTATCGATCCCGTACATGCCATGGCGTTCATTCACAGTGCACAGACCCAAATGAGACCCACTAGGTGGGCCATTCTCCTAAGACATCCAAGTCTGGGCCAACAGTCACTGCTGGGTTCCCCGTGCTTCCCCAATCACTCTGGTCACTTGGCATTTCCTAGTAGATTGTAAGGCAGTGATCACATCTTCCTTGTCCACTGACATAAAACGTACCAACCTCCAACAGCATGCTGATCATTCCTCAATGGACGTTTATCACTTGAACATTCCTTGATGCCGAACGCTCACTCGTCCCAGACTCCCGGTCTGTGCATCCCAGGATGGGCCCATTTTAATTACCCCTAACCAGACTGAGGGAATCTGGCCTGGAAGTAGGGCTCTCCAGGCAAGGGGACTACCCGGGCAGGGAAGCCCCGCATCGTAGGCCTGGCTCACCTCGCCTAGAGCCTGCAGGCTCTTCACCGCGCCCACCACCGCCTGGTGCTCCACGCCCAGCTGGGTTGCGATCTCTGCGCTGTCCAGGCCGCCATCTGCCGCCTCCAGCCTCTGCAGCAGCAGCTCCGCCACAGGACCATCCGCCATGGCTACTCCCAGCGCGCTCAGCGTGTCCAGACTGGAACAGGGAAACCGGAACCGGAACCGGCGCCCCGAGCGTGCGCCGCCATCTTGAGTGTGGAGGACCAGAGTACAGACTCTGGACGTCGCCATCTTAAAGTGTGGCAACTGAGCCTCCAAGGGTGGAAAGGACTCGGTCCCTGTCTCCACAGTGGCTCGGCCAGTGGTTATTGGTTGAGCAGTGAGATACAACTGGTGACCTCACAGTTAGAAACATAGTTTTGTCTTGTTTTGAATTTCATGCAGCCACACCAAGAGCAGGATATGACCTTGAGTTTTTTTCACCCTCTAGGGGCTCAGAACCTGTGCACCCTTCTAGGATTCTCTCTTGCCCATAGAGAGGGCAGAGGGTGGCAGGCTCCGGAAATGGTCAGTTTGCTTGTATCATCTTCTTTTGAACTTTGAAAGGGAGGTTGGGTATGGACCATCCCTATTTGTAGTAAGGAGAGGAACTCACCTAATTACAGTCAAGGTGCTGTCTAACCTGTATGGGGTGTTTCAGGTGTATTATTTCGTTTCGGCCCCCCAAAACTTTGTGATGTAGATATCCATATCATCTCTTCAATTCACAGATGACAATACTGAGGTTCATAAGCTGATATGACTTGCCCAAGGTTCTACAGGGAATGGCTAGATATGGGGTCAGAAATGAACCTGGGTAGGGGGGCAGACACAGTGGCTGACGCCTGCAATCCCAGCTGCTCAGGAGGTTGAGGCAGGAGGACTGCAAGTTCGAGGGCAGCCTTGGCAACTTGGTATGACCATGTTTCAAAATAAGAACAAAAACGGCAGAAAGAGACAGAAAAAAGAATTATAGGGGCTGAGGAGATAGTTCAGTCGGTAGAGTGCTTGCCTTGTAAGCACTAAGGCCCTGGGTTCGATCCCCAGCACCCCCCCCCAAAAAAAAAAAAAAAAAAAAAAAAGAATTATAGTCTAGATCAGTTTTGTCCTATAGAAATAAAATATTGTGGAGCTCAGGGTCGGGGTAGCTTGGAAGTAGAGGGCTGGGTTTGTGTGGTGTACATGAGGCTTTGGGTTCCATTACCAGTACTCAAACAAACAAAAAAATTGGGAATGAACCCAGGGACACTTAACCACTGAGCCATATCCTCAGCCCTTTTTTATTTTTTATTTTGAGACAGGGTCTTGCTAAGTTGCTCAGGGCCTGGATAAATTACTGAGGCTGGCTTTGAACTTGCAGTTCTCCTCCCTCAGTCTCCTGAGCTGCTGGGATTAGAGGTATTCACCACCACACCTGGCCAGAAAAAATTTTAAAAGGGCTGGTAATGTAGGTCAGTGGTAAAGCACTTCCTAATGTGCAAAAGCCTTGGGTTCAATTCCCAGTGCTGCAAAACTGGTGGAATTCACTTTGAGAATATACATAATCTGTTATGTCCAGATTATTTTTTCAATCCTTATAATACAGATACTAATGAAATATTTTTGCACTTTTTTCATATTGTCTTCAAACTCTTATGTGTATTTTACACAGGACATATCATTTGGGACCAGCCACATTTCAAATGACCAAGAGACCCATATGACCAGTGACAACTATGTCATAAACATAGGTAGTCCAGGGGTAGCACAAGCCCATGGTCCCAGCAATCAGGAATTTGAGGCAGCAGGCTTGCTGAGTTCATGAATCTGAGACCAGCGTGGGCAACATAGCAAGACCCGTATCTTTAAAAAGGAGGAGAAAGAGAGGAACAAAGAAAAAAGAAATACTTTTGGGGGGAGTTTACTGTTTACTGTTTTACTGTGGTGCCTAAATGCATACTTTACCACTGAGCTACATCCCCAGCCCCGAAATACCAGTATTTTCTACTCCCACATCTGCCACTTGAGTTATCCACCAAAATGCTTAATCTTGGCCAGGCTTGGTGGTGCACACCTCTAACCCCATTTACCCAGGAGGCTGAGGCAGGAGGATTGCAAGTTTGAGGTCAGTTTGGACAAATTAGTGAGACCCTGTCTCAAAAATTAAAAAAAAAAACTGGGGATATAGCTTAGTGGTAAAGCACCCCCGGGTTCAATCCCTGGTGCCAAAGTAACTAATTAATTTAATTAATTAAAAATTAAGGGGCTGGGTTTGTGGCTCAGTGGTAGAGTGCTTGCCTAGCACATGTGAGGCACTGGGTTCGATGCTCAGCATCTCATATAATATAAATAAATGAATAAAATAAGGATCTATCAACACCTAAAAAATTCTTTAAAAAATTAAAAAGTCTGTGAATGTAGCTCAGTGGTTAAGTGCCCCTGGATCCAACTCCCCTGCTCTGAATGCTTAATCTTTCTGTGCCTCAGTGTTTTTACCTGATGGAGATGCTGTGAGCCCAGATTTTTACAGTGATATATCATGCACATATGTACACAGTATTTACTAATGCTGAATTGAGTATGGACAAGAAACTTTTTTTTTTTTTGGCACTGCTGTGGATCAAACCCAGGGCCTCTCATTTGCTAAGCTCCCACTCTACCACTGAGTCACATCCCCAGCCTTGAGGAACTCTCTTTTTTTTTTTGGCAGTACTAGAGAATGAATGCAGTACAGGTTAGGCCAGCACTCTACCGGTGAGCCACCTCCATAGCCCTTGAGGTACTCTTACAAGCAGAACACATTTACTCATTCAACGTCACAATTATTTGAGCCTGTCATTTTTTTTTTTTTTTTTTTTTTTTTTTTTTTGCGGTACTGGGGATCGAACTCAGGGCCTTGTGCTTGTAAGGCAAGCACTCTACCAGCTGAGCTATCTCTCCAGCCCTCATGTATGATTATTAAGACTTCTGGATGAGCTCCTTTATTCAGCACACTTACCTCAAAGTTGCTTCTCTTCTTAGGTTCAAAGCACTTTCCTCAGTTTGGTTTATTTATTTCTACGAATCCTTCCTTTTTTCCATCACACACCAAGTAGTTTTTAAGCCCATTCTGCAGGTGCTGGAGGTGCGGGGCTCAGGGAGGAAGTGCTAAGTTTATGTGTCCATGACACAGGATAGGAGGGAAAGTGGGAAGGTCAGTGGCAGGCCTGGGATGGTCACTCTGCACTTGGCATCCTCCTGAGGGATCCTAGGCTGGAAAATTCAAAGTACGCGACCCTCCTCTGTGGACCTGCAGAGCACCAACTTTAACTCATTATTCCTCCCCTTCGGAGTTCCCAACACTAGTGGGGAAGTCACCCCTCTCCATCCTTTTGCCAGGATTCCCTCTTCCCTTAGTCCACTCCTGCGTTCCCGGGTCCAGCACCAATTTGCTCAGCGTTTGGAAAACCCCCAGCTCTCCTTCCTCCTCACAGTAGTGGGGCAGGGAACTAGTGTCAGTCATGTGTGTCTGGCTTCAGAAGACTGTAGATCCAAGGGTTCTGCTTATCTCCTTACGGCTCTATCTCCATAACCATCTGTGTCTTTCCTCCTTCTTCTTCCTAAACGGAACCCCCTGGCTCTGCCCATAGCCGTTTAATTGCAAAAGCCAAGCCGTTTGTGGGAGACCACAAGGCAGAGACCCCTTTCATTTACCCAACTAGAGGAATAGTCCTATCCCCACCCCAGGAGCCACAGTTTGTAGAGTCACTTATTTGAGCCTTCTAGGCTTCCTCTTTTCTGTCCCTTGACAGCCTAGAAAGCTTTAAAAGTATTTCTGCCGGGTAGCATCTGGTCAGAGTCGCCCCTCCTGGCCTGAGGAGCTTTGGTGATTTCAAAGAAGCTAAGTGACTTGCCCTAGGGCACACAGCAGCACTGACAGACCGCCAAGGCACTAGAGGGTAGGAGGAGAAAGCTCCTGCAGGGCTGTGGCACCGGGAGGCAGCGAAGTCCCAGTGCCTCAGTCCTTGAACTCTGGTGCCCTGTGCCCCAACCTCGGCGGAAAGATCACGCCCGGGCGTGGGGTTCCCAAGTGCAGGGTAGAAAGTAGCTGGGAAATCACTGTCCACCCCTAAACGCAAAGGAGATGGAAGTGAGCAAGCTGGGACAGGGTCCCCATACCGCGGGGTAACTGCGCTCCGAGGGTTCTTTAAACGCCCAGATGGGAGAGACGCGCGCGGGAGAGGGCGGGTTTGGGCTGAGACCTGGTCACATGACCTGGCTCGAGGGGCTAGCGGCCCCCACCCCAACAGTGGGCGTCCCCCACAACGCGTGGTCAACCCTCATTGGCCGGTAGTGCGACCAATAGAAATCGGCCATCTGGGATCCCTGCGTTCCGAGGCACAGCCGAACATGCTGGGTCGACTAGGGTCGAATGGGAAGGGACGGTTGTGGTGGTGGGCCAATGACAAGGTGCGGGGGCGGGACCAAAGGCAGAGTCAGGTTGGCTTGAGAGGCGGGCGGGTATATAATCGCGCAGCCGGCGACGGCGTCTGTCCGTACTGCAGAGCCGCTGCTGGAGGATCGTTTTAAAGGGCCCGCGCGCCGCCGCCCCCTCGGCCCGCCATGCTGCTACCTGTGCCGCTGCTGCTTGGCTTCCTTGGCCTGGCCGCCGCCACGCCCTCCGTGTACTTTAAGGAACAGTTTCTGGACGGAGGTAACGCCTGGTCCCTCCTCGAGGCCGCCTCGACGACGCGGCCTGTCCCCCAGCCCAGATCTGCCTTGTTACCAGTAATTACCGCTCAGAGGGCCAACATAGTGGCCCCTGGGGACTGTAGCCGCGGGCGATTCCTCTCCTGCGTCCCTGGGGAACGTGAAAGATGCAGCGGCCTCCTGCGGTGGGAGTTAGGGTTCGCCCCAGGATCTCTTTAACTCCAGAATTGTCAAACTGGAGGTTGGGATAGGGAGAGGCGAGGATCTCCTTCCCTGCCCCCCAACAGCTTTTGGCTCCTGGCAGATGTTGGTGGGGGTGGTCAGCACTGCCGCGCTGACCTGCTCCTCTGACCCCCCTAGACGAGTGGACCGACCGCTGGATCGAATCCAAACACAAGTCAGATTTTGGCAAATTCGTCCTCAGTTCCGGCAAGTTCTACGGTGACCAGGAGAAGGATAAAGGTAAGCCAGGGAGTGGGTTCTGGGATCCAGGACGACTTTTTGGCGGAAGCTGTAGTCAGTACACACATAGCCGGGGCATCCCCCAGGAGCTGGGCAGGTTGGAGGAAGGGGTGGGGAGTCGTCTGTGTCGTGGGCGGTCTGGTTTCCCCGGGTTGGGGCTCAACAGTAATCACACTCCCGTCCCGTATCAGGGCTGCAGACCAGCCAGGATGCCCGCTTTTATGCCCTGTCGGCCAGATTCGAACCTTTCAGCAACAAGGGCCAGACGCTGGTGGTGCAGTTCACTGTGAAGCACGAGCAGAACATTGATTGTGGGGGTGGCTATGTGAAGCTGTTCCCTGATAATTTGGACCAGACGGACATGCATGGAGATTCAGAATACAACATCATGTTTGGTGAGGGGCCCCACCCTGGTGCTGACCACTGCCCCCTCAGTTGGAGGGTGGAGAATGAATGAAAGTCCTTGAATTCCTCCTAACTCAGAAGAATTCATGAGACCATAGACTTAAATAATCAGATTTTTTTTTTCTCCCTTTGGGAGGGGTAGCTAGAGGTCAGGGATGTCAGAGTGGGGAGAGTCCGGGATACCTAAAGGGGTAGATCAGATAGTGACTTGCTGTGTTATGATTGCAGATCCAGACTACTTTGAATGGTCATGCATAGGTATATCCTGATTTCACAAATGAGGATAAAGAATTTTAGAGTGCTGCTTTTGTGTTTTTGTTTTGTTTTACTTAAGACTCTTGTCATAGCCCCTTAGCATAAATCAGGATTTGAACCTCATTTTTTCAGCCTCTGTATTGACATTTTTTTTTGCCCGAGTTTAAGAATGGGGTCTTTCTGCCCAGCAATGGGCAGCCTGTGACTTTCACTCAATCTGCTTCCCATCTAGGCCCAGACATTTGTGGCCCTGGCACCAAAAAGGTTCATGTCATTTTCAATTACAAGGGCAAGAACATGCTGATCAACAAGGACATCCGGTGCAAGGTGTGCCTGGGGGTGTGTCCCTGGGGGTGGTGCTAAGTGACTGTCTGGGAAGCACAGAGGCCAGCTTGGTGGGTGGGGCCACTCAGCTCCCATCCTCTTCAGGATGATGAATTCACACACCTCTACACACTGATTGTACGGCCTGACAACACTTATGAGGTGAAGATTGACAATAGCCCGGTGGAATCAGGCTCCTTGGAGGATGATTGGGACTTCCTGCCACCCAAGAAAATAAAGGATCCTGATGCTTCCAAGCCAGAAGACTGGGATGAGCGTGCGAAGATTGATGACCCCACAGACTCCAAGCCTGAGGTTGGTGTTTGGGCAGGGGCTTTCCACCACCACTGCAGAGTGTGTAGAGGACAACTGGGTCCACTCTGACCTCCTTGCATACATCCAGGACTGGGACAAACCTGAGCACATCCCTGACCCTGATGCTAAGAAGCCTGAGGACTGGGATGAAGAGATGGATGGAGAGTGGGAACCACCAGTTATTCAGAACCCTGAATACAAGGTGAGTTTGGGGGTTGGAGGTTTAGTTCAGTGGTAGATTTTTTGCCTAGCATGCACAAGGCCTGGGTTCTGTCCCCTGCTCTGCAAAAACACAAAATCAAGATGAACTTGGCTCTCAGCATGACTGCAGGTCACAGTGGGCCATGCACCCACCTCTATTCACTTTGATTCCCTTCTGTTGCAGGGTGAGTGGAAGCCACGCCAGATTGACAACCCAGATTACAAGGGCATATGGATCCACCCAGAAATTGACAACCCTGAATATTACCCTGATGCCAATATCTATGCTTATGATAACTTTGCTGTGCTGGGCCTAGATCTCTGGCAGGTGAGATACAAAGGACCTCAGGTGGAGACCTGAAGGAACAGGCATAGGATTCAGTGCCAAGCAGGTCTGACCTAGAAATGGTACATTTTCTGAAGTATTTTCTGGTCTGTCTCTGGGGAGTCCTCACAGTGCACCCCATTTTAAGCATATACTTATGTACCAAGTATTTAATCAAGTACTAATGTAACTCAGTTTATTTAACTGTAGACAACACAGAAAGTTAGTGGGGAGAGCTGCAGAAGTAGCTGTGTAGTAGGGCACTTGTCTAGTGTGCACAGGGCCTTGGGTTCCATCCCAGCACCGCAGGGAAGAAAATGAGGGGCTGGAGTGGTTAGGGTGCCTGCGTAGCAAGGTTCAAGACTTGCTAGACCTTGAGTTTTGATTCCCCAGTAGTGCAAAGAAAAGACACTGAGGCCCCAGGGGGTTGGGGGCAGCTTAGTAGTAGACCACTTGCCGGGCCTGCATGAAGCTGTGGGTTCCATCCCTAACACTGCCCCCCCCCCAAAAAAAAAATTGACAAAAAGTAAGTTACCGGACAATTCCTGGCTTAGTAGATACCTAAAAAAAATTCTGAACAAGGAAGTGAGTCCCCAGTCCTACCAGTGAAGAAAAATGAGGTGCAGAAAAGTAAATTCAGCAGCCCAAGGTCACATAGCCAGGAAATGGCAGAACTGGAGTTTGAACCTAGGGAGTGGGCCCCTGTGGTCTGCTTTGTTTTGAACTGCAGCATTAGCAGTGTTCAAGTCCTTCTCAATAAATGTACAGATAGTAACAGTGTGCAGTGGTTACAGGAACACAGGTGGAGCACTGGCCAGAGGCAGGGCTGTGGTGTCACTTGTGACAACCTCTTCTTCCATTCATTGTCCAGGTCAAGTCTGGCACCATTTTTGACAATTTCCTCATCACCAATGACGAGGCGTATGCAGAGGAGTTTGGCAATGAGACATGGGGTGTCACAAAGGTGAGCCGGGGTCCCTGTTCTGATCAGGGGGCAGGCAAGGGGCCAGGTGCTGAGGGGTATGGTCTGTCCATGCAGGAAGCAGAAAAACAGATGAAAGACAAACAGGACGAGGAGCAGAGGCTTCAAGAGGAAGAGGAGGACAAGAAGCGCAAGGAGGAGGAGGAGGCAGAGGACAAGGAGGATGAGGAGGACAAAGATGAGGACGAGGAGGATGAGGAGGACAAAGAGGAAGACGAGGAGGAAGAAGCCACTGGCCAGGCCAAGGATGAGCTGTAGAGGCCACACCAGCCATTTCAGGGCTGGACTGAGGCCTGGGCGCTCCCACTGCAGAGCTGACCACGCCAAATAATGTCTCTATGAGACTCAAGAACTTTCAGTTTTTTTCCAGGCGGGTTCAGATTTGGGGTGGATTTTGGTTGTTTCCCCGCCTTATTTTTTTTTTTTTTTTTTTTTACTGGTGTTTTGTCTTATTCTCCTTGAGTCCTCACCACCCCTGGCTCTCATTTTCTCAATCAACATCTTTCCCTTTTTCTGTCCCCTTGGCTCTCTGGTCCCTTGGCTACTATCCTCCAACCCTGGGGGGTGAGGGTGTGGAGGAGAAGCCCTAGGCTTGAGATTCCATCTGCTCTCCTTCCTGGAGCCCAGAGAGGGGGGCAGGAGAAAGGGGTGGCATCAGCCCCCCAGCACTGAGGAAGAATGGGGCTCTCCCTGTCCCCTCCTCCCCACTTTTCTCCCCTGCCTCCAAGACTGGGCCACTTCTGGATGGGGCAGTGGGTTCTAGCTCGACTCACACTGAGAATGTAAGAACTACAAACAAAATTTCTATTAAATTAAGTTTTGTGTCTCCCCCCTGTGTTTTCCTTGTGGGGGAGGCTGGACTTAGGAATCCTAAATTGGCCTTTTTATTGGGGGTGGGGGAGCAGGTCCTGAACAAGGCTCATTTTTCAGCTGCTAAAGAACTGAGTTTCCACAAGATGACAGGACTCGTGTGCCCTATATCCCCCAAACCAATGGGAGAAGGACTGCCACTATTCATACTGCACATTAGCCTTGCACCAAACTGGTGAGTGTTGGTTCTAGTGTCAGGTTGACGGGTAGACTGAGGTCTAGAAAGCTGTAAGAGGTGGTGGTAGACTTAGGGATGTGAACCTGTATTTTATACTGTACACTTTTAGAGCCGGATGTATCTCTTGCTCATCACGGAGCAGTACTACATGGAGTGATGGGCAATTTTTAACATATTTACATACCAGTTCAGAGATGGTATATAACTTGCCCAAGGACCCCTAGTTTTCAGGGCCAAGTTGGGATTGGAAAGAAAGGCCCTGTGGGAGGAGGGAGCAAGATTGAGTTGATAACAGAGATAATAGGAGGGTCGGGGCCAGCCTCTGTTGGGTTCACAAGGCTGTCAATTAAACTCCAGTGGGTGGGAGGAATCTGTGTTCTTGGTGCAAGAGTGGTACATAAGTAGCTCTCACCTGGTCCTTGTTTGGGCGCACCCAACTGGTTGACGGGTCTAGGTTCAGAGAGTCCAGTGGAAGAAGTGGCAGGAGTTGGACTTGGCTGAGCTGCTGCTTGGGTGAATCCTTGGATTGGAACGTTTGAGAGAAGCAGGTCTGGCAGCAGATAGTGGACAGTTTGGAACATTGGGATGTTGCCACAGCCTCTGGCCTCCCAGCCTCCAGCTGAATTCCACCCCCCAATATTGCACCTACTAAATGGGAGGTCAAACCCAGCCTCGCCTCCATATAGTCCTCTGAAGGTAACCCAGCCTTTTAATTTTTTCTATTATTTTTAAATTTATTTGATTCATTGTACACAAATGGAGTACAACTGTTTCTCTGGTGTTTTTTTTTTTTTTTTTTTTCCTCACCAGGGATTGAACCCAGGGACACTTGACCATTGACCCACATCCCCAGCCCCTTTTTGTATTTTATTAGAGACAGGGTCTCACTGAGTTGCTGAGGGCCTCTGGGGCCTCAGCAAGTTGCAACAAGTTGCTGAGGCTGGCTTTGAACTTGTGATCCTCCTCCTCAGCCTCTCAGCTGCTGGGATAACATGTTTGCCTCCACACCCAGCTTACAGACCCAGCCATTATTCATGTCCTTGGACTGGCTTCTCTCATGCTTCCATTCCCTTTTGGGGTCCTATGGTCCATCCTAGTGCCTCCTTGGAATTCTCCAGGATGAGTGCATCCAAGGAAAATTGAGGAAGGGAAGCATTCTGTATTCAATACGAGGAGGCCTTGAAATTTGACATCTTCATCAAACACTTATCACTGTCACAGGATGATGGGTGAATGAAGTAGGTGGAGGAGGAGTGGGAGTTTGTGGACTCAGGAATGAAAACCACGTTCATTTAAAAAATCTGATCTCCCTCAAAAAATTAGTGAATTGGGGCACAAAATGTCCAATGCGCCTGTTTACAATTTAAATGTCTATTGTTGGCTACTTCAGGAACCTTACAATACCGAGTACTTCATTTTCAGGGCTTTACAAGGTTCCTGCTAGGGTGGCTAGACGAGAGTAAAACACTTGGAACAGGAAGAGCATGAACAAAGACTTTCAGGAAGAAATACAAATATTTCAACTTGGGAAAGGAGGCATAAGGATAGCAGGTTTAAGGCCATCCTCAGCAACTTAGACCCTAAACAACTTTTTTTTGTTTTGTTTTGCGGTGCTGGGGATCAAACCAGGGCCTTGGTGCTTGCAAGGCAAGCACTCTACCGATTGAGCTATCTCCCCAGCCTACCCCTAAGCAACTTAAGACCGTCTCAAAATTTTTTTAAAAAGGGCTGGGGATGCTGCTCAGTGGTAAAGCCCCCCTGGGTTAAATCCTTAGTATCCCCCTCCAAAAAAAAGAAAAACCCAAATATAACAAGTACATGAAAACCTTAAACATCAACAGACATTTGGGGTAAAATTGGGGACACCAGAGCCATTTTGCAGCCACATGACGTCACCGTTAACGGGCATGGCGTCATTCAGGAAGTCACTTGAATGATGAGCGCACTGAGCAAAACCTCCAGTCCCTTAAGGTAGAGTTTAATCTGCGCATGCCTGCCTTAATGAGCACTAATGCGCATGCCCAAAAGGGCTGAGGCGCGCGCGCATGTCACGTGCACTGCTGATCAGCGTGCGCACGGCCTGCCCCGGAAGCGCTTGGCGCTTGGCGCGGCTGGGCGGTAAGATGGCGGCGGCGTGAGTTGCATGTTGTGTGAGGATTCCGGGGCCGCCGCGTCGCTCGGGCCCCGCCATGGCCGTCACCATCACGCTTAAAACGCTGCAGCAGCAGACCTTCAAGATCCGCATGGAACCTGACGAGACGGTGCGGGCCGGGCCGGAGCCCGGGGGCGGGAACGACGGGTGCCGGGGGTCGGGTGGGGGCGGGGAGACCGGGATCCCAACGGGAGGGGCGGAGAGGACGGCGCGGGCCGGGCCCTGTCCACCCCACCCCCGCCCCGCCCGTCGGACTTCCCGGACCCCCGGCAGGTCCTCGGCCCGGCCCTCGGCGGCTCGGACGCTGCTCCTGAACCAGTCCCAGGCTAGGCCCCACCCCCCGGGCGCCTGCCAGGCCCCAGCTCGGATGTCAGCGCCCTCGCGGGGGGCGGGAACTAGAAGCTCGGATTCCCAGCCCCGCCGCCCTGGCCGGGACTGGGGCTCCGCACTGCCAGCTTTGCCGGTGTCTGCTTGGGTCGGTGATGAGGGAATCTGTCAATGATGACGACTGGTGACAACGTGATGATGATGATAATAAATGGTCTCTTAACAGTTTCGGTGGTCCGTGTTTGTCGGCCGTTTACTCTTAAAACGAGTGTCTGTATCTGGCACATTTTTGCACCATTACCACGTGAGAGAGACAATTAAGCTGTTCTTGGTGGTGTTGGGGATGGAACCCAGGCTTTGGGGCATGCTAGACAAGCACTTTACCGCCGAGCTACACCTCAACACTTGTCCATTTTTCGTAGTAAAAAGAAACATTTTTCTTTTAATCTGCTCAAGTGTATTGACTTTTGGAAAGTTACTTAATTTCTTAGTGCCTTCGTTTCCTCAAATATAGAGGCCAATGGTCTCCATAGAATCATTATGAAGATTAGAAAATACAATACGTGTACGTTTACAAATAGCTATAGCAACTTAAAATCCTTTTAGTAAATATTGACCACTGTTATTGTGAAACATCCACAGTGTGGAATATTTTATGCCACCTGAAATGTTTTTCTTATATTAATGTCCTCAGTGGGAGAGCAGGGACCTCTGTTGAATTTTGTTCCCTGCTATGGCCTTTGTTTAAAAATGGCCTTGGTGTCTAAAATACCACCTGGCACATCATAGGTATTCAGTAATGCTGTTAATGACCGGAAGAATGAGTGGATTCAAATCTTAGCACGTTTCCGTATGAAGCCTCCCTGCTGTCAGGGCTTACATTTCTCCCTCAGCCAGAAGGGGAGAGAGAATCTCAGGGTTTGCAATGATTATCTACCTCTCCCTGCAGGTGAAGGTGCTAAAGGAGAAGATAGAAGCTGAGAAAGGCCGTGATGCTTTCCCAGTGGCTGGACAGAAACTCATTTACGCTGGCAAGATCCTGAGCGATGATGTCCCCATCAGGGACTACCGCATTGATGAGAAGAACTTTGTGGTTGTCATGGTGACCAAGGTGGGTGGATTAGCTGGGGAACTGGCAAAGAGCCCGTGTGCCCAGAAGAGATTAGCCATGAACAGGGCGGGTCCAGGATGGGGCGGGATGTTAGGGCTTGATACAGATGCTGACGCCTTTTTTTTTTTTTCTTGCTGCTGCAGGCCAAAGCTGGTCAGGGTACCTCAGCACCCCCAGAGGTCTCACCCACTGCTGTTCCGGAGTCCTCCACACCCTTCCCACCAACCCCTGCCTCAGGCATGTCCCATCCCCCACCTACCAGCAGAGAGGACAAGAGCCCATCGGAGGAATCAGCCCCCACGACGTCCCCAGAGTCTGTGTCAGGGTAAGACAGGGGAGCAGCCCCACCTTGGACCCTGTTCTCCAGGCACCTTCCAGCGCCACACATGTGATCCCATGCATCTGGGAGGAGGGCAAGCCACCAGAAGACAGGGTCCGATTTCTCTCTCTTGAATTTGCAGCTCTGTTCCCTCTTCAGGTAGCAGCGGGCGAGAGGAAGACGCGGCGTCCACGCTAGGTGGGTGGGTGGTCCCCAGGGCAGAGGCAAGTGGGTGCCCCAGCCGTCAGCTGGGCCTTGGGAGGGCCTGGGAGCTGCTCTTCCCTGACCTTGGTGACCCAGGTCCTTCTGCTCCCTCCACAGTGACTGGCTCTGAATACGAGACAATGTTGGCGGAGATCATGTCCATGGGCTACGAGCGGGAGCGGGTCGTGGCTGCCCTGAGAGCCAGCTACAACAACCCCCACCGCGCTGTGGAGTACCTACTCACGGTGAGGCAACCCCCCGCCCCTGCAGGGAGGCCAGTCCTGCCCCAAGCAGGCTCTGGGTAGTGATTGTAGCCACTGAGGACTTCCCCTACGAGGCTGCACACAAGTGGTGGGTGGGCTCATGGAGGGTGGGGTTAGGCTGGGCATGCAGGAGGGAGGCAGCAGGTTATCTATGCATGGGAACTAAACTGGATCCCTGACAGGGAATTCCGGGGAGCCCTGAGCCAGAACATGGTTCTGTCCAGGAGAGCCAGGTGTCTGAGCAGCCAGCCACAGAAGCAGGTGAGTGAATGGGGAAGTATGCATGTAGGGTATGGGCTATCCAGGCCAGCTCTGAGTGGTATCTGACTACATCCCTTCCTGATGTCAGCAGGAGAGAACCCTTTGGAGTTCCTGCGGGACCAGCCCCAGTTCCAGAACATGCGGCAGGTGATTCAGCAGAACCCAGCACTGCTGCCTGCCCTGCTTCAGCAGCTGGGCCAGGAGAACCCTCAGCTTTTGCAGGTGTGGCCCCCGGGGGCAGAGGGAGCCATAGCAGGTACCATTTCCCCTTCCCTGTGGGTACCAGTCCATGATTCGAAGGAGTGGCTCTCCTCCTCGAAAGAAGAGCTAAGCGTAGGCCCCCACCCAATTCTGTCTGCGATCTCCTGAGGTACTAGTTGCATTTAATCCTTCTGACTACACTTCAAGGTGTGGGTGCATCCACATCACCCCTATCTACTAAAGAAGACACAAGAAGCATAGAGCAGCTTATGTGCCTAGAGTCATGCACTGGTGGATGTAGGTCCAGGTCCTGGGCCAGTCTCTGGCCTGGAGGAATGTAGCAGGTTCTTGTGGGTCTTTGGGGAAGCATCTACTCCTGGCCCAGGACACACTCTCTACTGCTCCTTCTCCCACTTCTCAGTCCTTTGTGCTGGCTCTTCCTGCTCCCCTCTGTTCTTCATCTGTGCTCAGTCCTCCTGTTACCGTCCTCGGGTCTTAGTGTGTGATGAACCTTGAACCTACGTAACCAGCTCAGATCTCCCTGAATACCACTTTCATCCATTTTTGACTTCATGTCTCTTTGAAAGTACTTTCTAGACTTCAGATACTTAAGAACAGGTCCTTGTCTCTGCTTGGGTTGCCCAAGTCTCTGGCCTTGGGAGCCTGCTGGCGACGAGTTCTACTCCTGCACTTAGCCCACCCCCTCCCTCCTGCCTCTATGACTGCCTCATCTCTCACCTGACACCTTGATAGCCTCCTCTGAGACCTCTTTTTTCTTTTTTGGATGTACTCTACCACTCTCTACTGCTGAACTACGTTTCCAGCCCCTTTTATTTTTTATTTTAAGACAGGGTCTCACTACTAAGTTGCCAAGGCTGGCCTCAAACTTGGGGTCCTCCTGCCTCAGCCTCCTGAGTCACTGGGCCTATAGGTGTGCACCACCACTCCCAGGTTCTAAGACCTCTTAATTCCACACAGTCCTTCTGATTTATTGTTCACCAAAAGCCCAATTTCTGAAAAAGCACTTTTTTCCTAAATGTGAAAATTGATAGATGGATACAAAAGTAGAGTTGCATCAGAATCCCCAGACTCTCAGTACTCAGATGAGGTGAATTTAAAAGGTGCGTAGGTGCTGAGGTGCAGCTTGGTGGTAGAGCACTTCTTGGCATGTTTTAAGTCGCAGGTTGGATTCTCAGCACTGCAAAAAAGAAAAAAGTTACCCTGATCACGTCTTTCGTGTTTAACTGCCACCACTGTGACTTCCCATAGCACTGGAATAAAGTGCCTGGCCCCTGCCTTCCTCTAATGTCATGTCTTGCTTTTTTGCCCTTCCTTTTTTCTTCTTTCCTCTTCCCTTTCTTGTCTGCTTGTTGTTCTTACCATGTCGGTATTGTATTTCTGAGATTTGCCCTGTGTATATACCTCAGGGCCTTTGCACTTGCTGCTTGTGCTCTCCAGAGGAACCCTTCCCATGCCACAAACCACAGGCTTCTTCCATCCGGCCCTCAGGGGCCTTTTTTTTTTTTTTTTTTTTTTTAAACCACTGAGCTTCATCCCCAGTCCTTTTTATTTTGAGACAGGGTCTGAGTTGCCAAGGCTGACCTTGTACCTTGATTTTTTTAGTTGTTGATGGACTTTAATTTATTTATATGTGGTGCTGAGGATCGAACCCAGCACCTCACACATGCTAGGCAAGCGCTCTTCCACTGAGCCACAACCCCAGCCCGCCCTAGCCCTGCCACCTGGCTTTTATTTATTTTTGATGCTGGGGAATGAACCCAGGGGTACTCAAAACACTGAGCCACATACCCAGCCCTTTTTTGTGTTTTATTTAGAGACAGGGTCTCACTGAGTTGCTTAGCGCCTTAGTAAATTGTTGCGTTCCTCCTGCCTCAGCCTCCCGAGCTGCTGGGATCTATTAGGCGTGCACCACTGCACCAGGCAATGGCCTTGTACTTTCATCCTCCTGCCCCAGTCCCAAGTATCTGGGATTACAGACTTGTACCACCCTGCCTGGCTTCCTCAGCCCCATGTCTACAGTTGTCTGGTCTTTTTTATTTGCTTGCTTATAGCTCATCTATCCATCTGGGCACATCATCCCACCAGGACAGAGATGGCTTCTTTCTACTACATTGTTGTGTCTGGCCAGAATAGGCAACCTCTGAGTGTTTGCTGAGGGAGTGGAAAAGCAAAAGCTGTGTTGGGGACCTGGGAAGAAGGGACGAGACATGGATCACCATCTCTCCTCCGCCCTCTTCTACAGCAAATCAGCAGACACCAGGAGCAGTTCATCCAGATGTTGAATGAACCCCCTGGTGAGCTGGCAGACATCTCAGACGTGGAGGGGGAGGTGGGCGCCATAGGCGAGGAGGCCCCACAGATGAACTATATCCAGGTGACGCCGCAGGAGAAAGAAGCTATAGAGAGGGTAAGAGGCCTGGCTGGGGGGTGACCTCGCTGGTGGGCAGCCCCCCACACACACACCTGCTCACCCCTACCCATCTTCCCACAGTTGAAGGCCCTGGGCTTCCCAGAGAGTCTGGTGATCCAGGCCTACTTCGCATGTGAAAAAAACGAGAACTTGGCTGCCAACTTTCTCCTGAGTCAGAACTTTGATGACGAGTGATGCTGGGAGGCCAGGCCGCCCATCGTCCCCACCCCACCCCACCTCCACAAAAGTTTTATAAAAGAAAAAAATATATATATATTCATGTTTATTTAAGAAGTGGAAAAAAATCAAAAACCTTACAAAAAAAAAAAAAAAAAAAAGCCTAGTTTCCCACCCTCCTAAAGTGGCCCCCATTCCCATCTTGGTCTAAGAAGACCCAGGCCAGACAGCTGTCCCCCATCCTCCTTCTCTGCCCAGCCTGCTCAAAAGTTGCTGGCAGGACCAGGAGGCGACAGATGGGCCCCTCTTGGCCTCTGTCCCAGCTCCCTGCAGCCAGATGGAGAGGCGGCTGCTTGCTTCCCCATCCCCCGAAGCGCCCCTGAGGACCCTCTCACCCCTCCCTCATCCAGGATGAGGGGAAGCTGGAGCCCCAAACTTTGATCCTCCATTGGAGTGGCCCAAATCTTTCCATCTGGGGTGAGCCCCAAGAGGCCCAAGGCCCCCTTCCCAGTCTGGCCTTGGCCTCCAGCCTGCAGAAGAGCTAATAGCTCTGGAGGCCAAGGCCACCCCCACCTCAGAACAGAACCGTGTCTCTGATAAAGGTTTTGAAGTGAATAAAGTTTTAAAAACCAGCCCTAACAATGGTCCTTGCCTGCTGGGGCCTCCCAGGCCAGCTTGCCTGGGTCTGGGAGCTAGCTGGGCACAGGAGATGCAGAAATGCCAACAAGGGGGAGAGGGGCCTGTAAGCTCCTGCAGATGGGGCCCCAGTGTCTCCTCCCCTTTGAAGCTGTCTCCTTCCCAGGCCTTGGGCCCTGGCCCCAGCTCAGCCTTGGAAGGGCTGCCTCTCCCTGCCCCCCATCATCATCATGGCAGTCTGTTTTGGCTGCACTTCCCCCCTGGTAATTGGCTAATTACTGGAGATTAATGTTGGTAAACAGAAGCCTTCTTCTCTACTGCCATCTGCTCCTCCATTATTTGCCCATCACATCCCCCCTTCTTTTCCTGTGAAGTCCCTGTTGTGTCCTAGCATCCCAGTGTGAACAGAGCCAGCTGTGGGAATCTCCAGTCCCAGGTTTAGGGGAAGAAACCGGGATCCAGGGAGGCAACCTGAGAGAGGACACAGCCCTTGGAGGCGGGGTCTGTCAGGCAGCAGGCTTTATTGGGAAAAGACAAAGCTCAGGAGCTGGGTGCCTCAGAAGCTCCTGGGTCCTGTGCTGCAGCAGCAGAGGCCAGCGCAGCAGTTCTTGCCTCCTGCTTCTGTCTTTGTTTTTCCTCCTTGAGGCGCTTGCGCTGCTGCTTCTCTAGGTCTTGTAGCAGCTCCTGGAAGCGGGTGCTTCTTGGGTCCACGTGGTAGCCCAGGCGCTCTTGGGCCTCAGCCTGTAGTCGGGCCCTCCTCTCCTTGTCTGCCTGCACCTTCTCCCAGCGTTCCTGCTGCTGCTGTCGCCAGTTCTCAATCATCTGTGGCATCTTGGCCATGCATTCTGCAATGTGCTGCTCCCTGCAGGGGAAGGAGGGAGGGCAATGAGGGCAGGGACACTGCCAGAGCGGACCCCCACCCCCCACAGGCCTCTGCCCACCGCCTGCCTCTCCCAACTCCTCCACTGAGATGAAAAACATGAGACTATTCGTTGCCATTAACTGTCGGGAAAAGTACTTGACAAGTGAAGAAACAGACATGAAGGTCTGTGTAACGTGTGTGAACTTGAGCACAAGGGTGGGCCAAGCTCCAAAAATCCCCAGGGGTTGATGCCAAGTCAGCCCAACATTTCATTGAGCTGTCTACTGAGCCATCCAAGTGCCATTCCCACAGATAACTTCACTCCTTCACTCCAGACTTCATTGAGTGCACCTACTGTATGCCAGGTCCAATTCTAGGCACAGGAGTGAAGGCAAGAAACAGATTGGACATTTCCCTCCAGTCCTGTGAGTTTGTAGGTACCTATCAAAGCCTCATTTCAAAGAATAAGAAGAGCGAAGCTGAAGAACTAACCCCCGCCCCCCGCCTGCCAAGGTCATCCGGGGGAGGGGCAGAAACACCGGAGACCCAACTTAATCATTTACTGCCAGTGTGATTGGACCTAGACCTGTTTCATCATCTCTAAAATGAAGGTGATCCTGTTCTCTAAGGCTGTTGGAAGGACAAGCAGTTTAAACACCGGGAACATACTTGACCGCGCCCTTCTCCCCAGGAGGTAGCATCAGTCAGATGCACCCGGTCTTACCTCCATTCTTCCCTAAAATCTAGCCCTTCAGATTTGCTTCCAAATCCGACTTCGGGATTCCAAGTCTGGAACTGAGGTCACTGCCTCCCTTCCTACTCTTTCCCAGCCACAGTGGGCTCCTGGCTATTCCTTAAAACACGATTCAATCTCAGGACCTTTGCACTATTTGCTTCTCTACCAGAAATCTCTCCATAACTGCCTGGTTACCCAGGGCTCTACTTAGACATCACCTTCTGAGACACCCGAAGTTTCCCAAACCGAAGACATCCTCCAGAATGCGTTCTCCACCCTATTTTATCTTCCTAATGGTCCTCTGTTGGCATCTAAAAGATCTTGTCTGTTTTGTTCCCTGCCATCTCCTTAGCGCCTAGGGTCCTTGACACAGTAAAGGTTAAGTAAACATCTGCAGATGAGTTGTTACTCATCGATTCCTTTTGCAGTTAAGTGAGCATGCGCATAAATTCACGCCGTGCAGGCTCTGCTGCATGTCCCGACCGAGCGCGCCCGGTTTGCCCACGGAGCGGCGGGATAGT
Organism: Sciurus vulgaris; assembly: GCF_902686455.1. Lineage (NCBI taxonomy): Eukaryota > Metazoa > Chordata > Mammalia > Rodentia > Sciuridae > Sciurus > Sciurus vulgaris. Next base: position 11,744,230 of record NC_136477.1, read on the forward strand.
GAGGGCAGCCCCGAGCTTGCCGGCACGCACGCACCTGGCCTGACGCTTCTGTTCCTCAGTTAGCTGCTTCACCCGCAGCGACTCTTGCATGGTTGCCAGGCTTGGGTACCATTCTTGCTCCTCGGCTTCCAGTTCGCGCAGCTGTTCCGGAGATGGCCACAACGAACCGGGGGCCACCCCAGAGGCAGCGCCGTGTCGTGCGAACTGCTTGGCTGCATAGCGCGGCCCCAGCTGCCACCGTGGGGTCAGCGGGTGCTCCGGGTCTGGCCACCAGGGCCCCGGCGAGCGGCGTGGGGGTGGCGGCGCCCGGTAGCTACGGGAGCCCGGGCCCAGGGTCACCGACAGCCCAAGCAGGCTACGTGCCTGCCGCCCGGGCGCCGCCATCTTGCTTGTGCGGGGTCCTCGCGAGCAGCCGGGCTGACCACGGCGCTGCCTGAGCGCGAGGCGCGTTGGAGCCAGAGTAGGGACGGAGGGCCTTCTGTCTCTGGTCATACGTTTTGTACATCTTCAAGTATTCCTTTAAGTTTTATTTAAGCAGATATTTATTAAAGTAGTACTTTAATTTTACATATTTAAAATAGCATTTAATTTTTTTATTTTAAAATCTATTTTCAAATTTTTTTTTTTTTTTGCTGGGAATTGATACAGGATCTTGCACAAGCTAGGCAAGCGTTCTATCACAGACACCCTCCAGGCCTAATTTTTACTTATATTTTTTCCCTTATTTTTAAAAATTGGTGCATTATAGTTGTACATAATGGTGGGATTCAATGTTATGTATTCGCACATACACACAATGCCTAATTTTTATTTTAAACAATCATCAGATACTTAAAATGTAAATATATCAATTTTAACTACATTTTACCTTATACTTTAAATTGAATATTTAAAATATATTTTAGGTTAGATTAAAACATTTAAATGTTGAACACTTTCTTAAATGCTGTTGATGGCATTAAGTCTTTATTCATGCTTCTTTAAATTTTTTTTTTATACCATGGATTGAACCCAAGGGTGCTTGTGTATGTGTGTGTGTGTATGTGTATATATATGTAATATATATGTTATATATATGTAATATATATTATATATGTTTATATATATATATATTGTGTGTGTGTTTGTGTATTTGTTTACAAAGGAAAAGAGTCTCACTGTGTTGTTGTCTAGGATAGTTTGAAACTCTTGGACTCAAACCATCCTCCCTACCCTGGCATCTGGGACTATAGGCACAGGTCACTATGCCTGATTTATTTTTTATTTTATTGAAAATATTTTAATTTGTAATGTCTAATTTACTTTATTTTTTGTTTTTTGATGCTGGAAATTGAACCAAGGTCCTCATACATGCTAAGCACATGCTATACCACTGAGCTACATCCCCAGTCTAATTTAACTTTTTATGCTGTAAAATATTTTAAAAGTTTGATTAGGGTGTAGAGAGCAAACACTATCTTAAAAACAACAACAACAACAACAACAAAAACCCAACTTTTTGCAGCATTAAAAAGGAATTCAGTCAGGTGCAGTGGTGTCCCCGTAAAATCCCAGCTACTCCAGAAGCTGAGGCAGAAGGATCGCAAATTCAAGGCCAGTCTGGGCAACTTCTGGGCAACTTAGACCCTGTCTCAGAATAAAAAAATGAGAAGGGCTGGGGTTGTGGGCCGTGGTGCAGCTCTCACCTAGCATGTGCGATGGCGTCGTGGATCAGCCCTGGAGGCATTATGCAGAGTGAAACAGGCTGGTCACAGAAGAATAAACATTGTGTGGTTCCACCTCTCTGAGGTACTAGAGTAGCTGAGTTCATGGGGACAGAAGGTAGATCAGGACCTGAGGGGGTGGCTGGGGAAGCGACTGCTTACTGAGTGCAGAATTTCTGTCTGGTGTGCTGAGAAAGTTCTGGAAATGGATAGAGGTGATGACTGCACACTAGTGTGAATGCATTTAATGCCCAAATTATACGTGAGAGTCAGGTGAAGTGGTACACGTACATACTCTCAGCTCCTCTGGAGGCTGAGGCAGGAGGATCAAAAGTTCAAGAGCAGCCTGGGCAACTTAGCGAGACCCTGTCTGAAAATAAAATGAGAAGGGCTGGGGGTTGGAGCTCGGTGAGAGAGTGCTCGCGAGCATGTGCAAGATCCTGGGTCCCATCCTGTGTGTCATTTTTAAAAAGGGGGAGTTAAGGTGGTAAAGTCGATGTATGTTTTATGACACAGAATGAGGGAGGGAGGGATGGATCACAGTAGCTCAGGACATGAATGTGCCTCTCTCACTCTCAGCCTAGACATTGTCCGTACCCAGGGTCCATCCACAGTGGAATGAACAGGAAAACATGCTGAGGCGTTTCAACCAGTGAAATACTACCTGGGAACGGAAGTGCAGAAATGAAACTGCTCGCAGCAGTGTGTGCGATTGATTCTTAGAGACGTAATATACAACAAAGGAAGGAGGACCCAGCTGATTCTTCTTTGTAAAACAAATTTTCTTTCATTTTGTAAAATCATATAAATGGTCGTAATTTTCATTTACAGTTGAAGAATCTTGGTGTTGTGGGGGTGCATACCTTCAGGAGTAACCAGTTAAGAAAAGCAAGGCAGGGGCTGGTGTTGTGGCTCAGTGGTAGAGCCGTTGCCTGGCATGTGTGACTCCCTGGGTTTGAACCTCAGCACCACGTATAAATAAATAAATAAAATGAAGGTCCATTGACAACTAAAAAAATATTTAAAAAAAAAAAAAAGAAGAAGAAGAAAGAAAGAAAGAAAGAAAGAAAGAAAGAAAGAAAGAAAGAAAGAAAGAAAGAAGAAAGAAAAGCAAGGCAGTGGTGGTTCTGGCCTTGGGTGGAGGCACCCCCAGCGGGATGAGGGGGCATCTGTGCTGAGGAGTCACAGAGGGGCTTGCTGTGCACCAAATCACTTAGCAGAGCATTCCAGTGCTGTTTGCCTTTCTGTATGTGGGCTGCATTCACTGTTATTTCCTGACTGGGGTTACAGTGATTCCTGCACAATAATTATTCTTTAAGTTGTCCATAACTTGATATATGTGTGTTGTACACTTTCTGTAGACAAAACTCACAATTTTAAAATTGTAAAAATACAGCAGCTGGGTGTAGCTCAGCGAGAGAGCACATTCTTAGGGTTTGGGTTTCCCCACAACCTGTCTCCCATCCTCTAGTTCCCTGAGCCCCTTGGTCTGAATTTAAATATGTAAATATTTATTTAAAATAGGAGAAGGAATGGTGGCGCCTGCTTGTAATCCCAGAGGCTGAGGCAGGAGGATCTCGAAGTTCAAGGCCAGCCTGGAAAATGTAGTGCAACCTTATCTCAAAATAAAAAAACCCAAAAAGGGCTGGGGATGGATGTAGCTCAGTGGTAAAGTGCTCTGGGTTTGTTCCTCAGGAACCAAAAATGAAAAAAATAAAACTTCAAATAAACATAAATAACTAAAATAGGAGAAGGAAAGGACAGCTAGCAGTTGGTGTTGAATGGGGAGAGAGGTTCGGCTTAGCAAGATACAGAAGCTCTGGAGATGGAGGCGGTGTCGCCGCACAGCAGCGTGCTGGCCGCCACAGAGCTGCGCGCCGATCTAGTCCGCCTTGTGTAGCCTGTATGTCACCCCAATTCAAAACAGAGCGAACAAAAACAAGGGCTAGGAATGTACTCAGTGGTTGGGCCCTAGTTTCCATCCCCAGCACTGCGAAAAGAAAAAGAAAAACCAAAACGTTCGCTCCACGGTCACCTAACTGCACAGTGCAGCTGAGGATGTCCTGGAGCCGGGCGTCACAGCGTTCCAATTTACAGTGTTAACGAATCATTTGACAAGGACAGGAGAGTCGTCGTTTATGTCACCGCCCAGATTTAACAGAGTAACACTTTGCTCCATTTGTTTCAGATTTTTTTTTTTTTTTTTTTTTTTTTCTTTTGCAGGGCTGGGGAGGGAACCCAGGACCTCAAGGGCACTAGGCAAGGGACTAACAAAGCCCTCTACCCCCAACCCCTCCTATGTAGTAGTAGTAGTAGTTTTTATTGTTGTTATTTTATTATTATCATTATTATTTTGTACCAAGGATTGAACCCAGGGGCACTTTACCATATCCCCAACCTTTTTTTAACATCCCTAAACCCTTTTTATTTTTTACTTTGAGACAGGGTCTTGCTCAGTTTCTTAGGGCCTCACGGAGTTGCTGAGACTGACTTTGAACTTAAGATTCTCCTGCCTCAGCCTCCTGAGCCACTGGGATTACAGACCTGCTCCATGGTGTCAGGCTACATATGTATTTATATGTATGTGTGTGTGTGTGTGTGTGTGTGTGTGTGTGTGTGTACACACCTTTGTTTTATATACATACATACATTTATTTTATGTATGTATAAATACATACATAAAATAAATATTTTACATACCTTTATTTTATTTTTACATGGTGCTGAGGATCAAACCCAGGGCCTCACATGTGCTAGGCTCTACCACCCCACCACAACTCCAGCCCCATGTATTTTTTAGAAGGAAACTTTTGAATAAAACTTGACTGATGCTATTAAAATCTCTGTGGAACACCACCTCTTTCCTTCCTTGCTCTTGGCAGGACTAACAATTACTTTGAAATTAGTTTATTCTTCCAGGACCAGTCTTGTGTGCCCTGGATACTTCTCCTTGGTAATAACATACAATGTATATATATTTTAACAATGTACATAAAGGGTATCCAGTGTGCCTTAGTTTGCAACTTACAGTTCCTCACTCAACCTCCTGGGATGCCTATGGCTCCATACCCACTTTGTGGGTCACTGAACACTTTATTGATTCAGAAAATCAGTGAGGTTGGTTTCAACCAGTGCAAGCTTTATCTGTTTAGCTAGTTCTAGGTTTACAATTTAGAGTGCAGGGGATCAAACCCAGGGCCTCATGCTTGACAGGCAAGTACTCTACCAACTGAGCTATCTACCCAGCCCCAAATTAACTATTTTAATCCCACCCCCCAGATTGGGGATTGAAGCCAGGCACTCTCCCACTGAGCTATGTTCCCAACCCTTTTAATTTTTAATTTTGAGACAGGGTCTTGATAAATTGCCCAGACTGGCCTTGGACTTGTGATCCTCCTGCCTCATCCTCCCAAGAGGCTGAGATCACAGGCATGTGCAGCCATGCCAGGCTAAGTTCCTGGGTTCTGTAGCTCAGAAGTTGGGGCAGGGCTTGCTTCTGCTCCTTGCTTTCTACAGCCCTAGCTAGGAAGAACGGAAGGTTGGGGCAATTTGACACCTTTTGGCCAGAATATCAGGAGGCATCTTTATTCATTTATGTCTCAAGGCTGATGCTAGCTGGGGCCTTAGCTGGTCTGTTGGCGATCTACACAGTAGTCTTTCCAAATGGGCCAGCTTGGACTTCCTCACAGCACGGACGCTGAGTCTCAATCAAATAAGACTGAAGTGCATGGCCCTTTTATGACTGAGCCTCAGAAATCACATGGAATCACTTCCGCTGGAGTCTGTGGGTCAAGCCTAAATTGGGCGCAGTGGCACACACCTGCGATCTCAGCAACCCAGGAGGATTGCAAGTTTGAGGCCAACTTGGGCAACTTAAGGAAAGCCTGCCTCAAAATAAAATTTAAAAAGACTGGGGACTCCACAGTAGAGTGCCCTTTAATTAATCCCCAGTGCCACACAAACACAAAAACAGCACACCACACAAGCCCAAGGGTCGACCAGGGCTGTAATTCGGATCTGAAATGTCCCTCAAAGGTGCGTTTATTGACAGCTTGGTCCCCAGCCCATGGCACTACTGGGGAAGACAGGTGGAACCTTTAAGAGGGGGATTCTGAGGTCACTGGGGGTGCCTTCAGGGACTGTGGGGGTCTTCACATCTCAGCGGCCACGAGGCAGCAGCTTTGCTACCCACCTGCTCCACCACAGTGTGCCGCCTCGACCCAGGCCCAGGAGCAGTGACTCCTCCAATCCACCACGACGAACCTGCCCTCTCCGCAAGCTGGCCACCTCAGGTCTTCATTAATGAGTAGCAGAAGGCTGACAAGCATGCGGCACGAGGGCAGGCCACACAGACCTTCGAGGCGTGGTGCGCGCCGAGCCCGCGAGGTGGGACTCATCGTTGACGCCTGTTGGGGAAACTCGGTCCTTGTCCCTGGTCCTCAGGGTAGAATTCATTTTCTTACTGGGGTTAGTGGTGAAAATACGTTGAAAAAAGCCCTGTTGATATGCTCATGGTATGAATAAACCACCATCATTTCATCTGGCTGTTTGATGACGTTTGTTTTTAGTTTTTCCTGATTGCAAGAGCATTGCTGCAGGGAGCCTTCCTGTGTCCCTGTGTGTCCCTGTGTCCCCAGGAGCAAGTTTCCCTGAGGTGCATGTTCAGCAAATCCAAGTCTTTCCCCTGGGTTAGCTGGGGGGCAGATGGCCAGTGTGTCCAAGGGCCAGCGAAGGAAGGGGGTTGAGGGAGGAGAAGCCACAATGAGTGGTAGGCAGGGGCCAGCCATGCAGGCCTTCTGGGTAGTAGTGAGGGCCTTGGATTTTATTCAAAGGACAGTAGGGAGCCCTGGAAGGTCTTGGAGCAGAGGAATGATGGATGTAATTTTTTTTTTAATTTAATCTTTATTTTATGTATTTTTTAATTAATTTTTTAAGTTGTAGATGGATATAATACCTTTATTTCATTTATTAATTTTCATGTGGTGCTAAGGATCAAACCCAGTGCCTCACATGTGCCTGGCAAACCCTATACCACTGAGCCACAATCCCAGCCCCTGTGTTTTCTTTTAATGTGGCACTGAGGTCTAAACCCAGTGCCTCACCCATGCTAGGCAAGCGCTCTGCCACTAGCCCCAGCCCCAGCCCATGATGGATATGATTTCTGATTCTCTGGCTGCTGAGCAGAAAAGACATCGAGTGAGTTAATGAAAAGCAGGAGACTCATTAGGAGGTAGAGGGGTCACGTACCCTCTGACCAGCCCTGTCTTGTGGCCTTTGCACTTTGCACTCATTACTTTACTATGATCCTGCCTAGAACATTCTCCCTGAGGTTCCTAGCATACATGGTGGGCTCATTCCCTTTTTTTTTTTTTTTTTGGTACCGGGGATCAAACTCAGGGGCACTTAACCACTGAGCAACACCCCCAGCCCTATTGTGTATTTTTTAAAAATATTTTTTAAGATGTTGATGGACCTTTATTTTATTCATTTATTTATGTGTGGTGCTGAGACTCAAACCCAGTGCCTCCCACTAGGCAAGCGCTGTACCACTGAGCCACGTCCCAGCCCTATTTTGTCTTTTATTGAGAGACAGGGTCTCACTGAGTTGCTTAGCCCCTAGATTTTGCTGAGGCTGGCTTTGGACTCCCAATCCTCCTGCCTCAGCCTCCGAGCCACTGGGATGACAGCTGGGCACCTGGGCACCCTGCTCACTCTTATTCACATTTAACTCTGAGTCACTGCTCCTTTGACCTTTGAGGATACAGGAAATGAAGTAGAGCAGCACCTCTGGCTTCAAACAGGCTCTGAACTTTGTGGGTAGGACATCAAAATAATTAAAACAGAGGGGAAGGGAGCTGGTGGTGATGTTGTTCAGTGGCACAGTGCTTGCTAGTGTGTGAGAGGTGCAAGGTTTGATCCCCAACACCACATGCAGGGCGTTTACTACCTTCACAGGGTTGCACGACCTACATGGCTACCTACTTCCAAAACTTCATCACCCCAAAGGAAACTCAGCACCCCTCAGCAGTCATCCTTTTCCCTTCCCTCCCCTCAACCCTGGAAAACACCTGTTGGCTTTCCATCTCTAAGGATCTGCCCAGCCTGGACATTTCATATAAATGGAATCATCTACTCTGTGAGCCAGTATCACATTCTCTCATGTGGCATGCTGTCCAGGTTCATCCCATGTTGTAATATGAACCAGTACGTGTTGATTTTAAGGTGAATCATGCTCCCATTGATATGTTACAGTCCTGAGCCCCAGTATCTCAGAATATGATAGTATTTGGAAATAGGTTTTTAAAGGTGTGATCAAATTAAAATGAAGTCATTTAAGTGGACCCAAATCCAATATAACTGGTGTCCACCTAAGAAGAGGAAATTTGGATATAGACACACAAGGAGAAGGTGGCCGTCTACTAGCTAAGAAAAGAAGCCCAAGACTGTGGCACACACTCTAATTCCAGCAACTCGGGAGGCTGAGGCAGGAGGATCATGAGTTCAAAGCCAGCCTCAGCGAAATCGAGGAACTAAGCAACTCAGTGAGACCCTATCTCTAAATAAAAGACAAAATAGGGCTGGGATGTGGCTCAGTGGTTTAGAGCACCTGAGTTCAATCCCTGGTACCCCCACCAAAAAAAAAAAAAAAAAAAAAAAAAAAATGAAGCCCCAAGGAGAAACCAACCCTGCCAACACTTGATTTTAGAATTCCAGCCTCCAGAATGGAGAGAAAATAAATGTTTGTCATCAGAGAGTAAAGAGGGGAGGGAAAGGGACAGTACTGGGGAATGATGTTGACTAAATGAAGTTACGCACCACACACACACACACACACACACACACACACACACACACTTCTGGGGTTTGAACCCAGGGCTGAAAAATCTTCTACTGAGCTATGTCCTTGGCCCCTAAAATAAACGTTAAAGTCTAAAGTGAACCTTCCTCATCAGATGTGACCATTTCCATGCCTCTCCTGAGCAGGAAAACCCCTGCTACTTTTTTCAATAAGCAATATAAGTAAGCAATAGACATGCATTTTTATTTCTTCTTTTCTCTCTAAAATGTCAGCAAAATGAACACCCTGTTATGAACTTAATTTTGGTGGATGTCTTTCCATGATGAAACTTAAAGAGCTTCTACAGTCTTCCGCTGTCATTCTTTGGTACCTGTGGGGACTCCTGTAGATACAAAAATCTGTGGGCGCTCAAGTCTTTTCTACAAAACGGCACAGTGTGTGCACAGAACCTGTGCACGTCCTCCCCAGACTTCACGTCATCGCTGGATGACTTATAGTGCCCAGTGCTATGTACATGCTATGCAAATAGTTGTTCTGTGTTGTTTAGGGAATAATGACAAGAAATACAATCTACGCGTGTCTAGTACAACCACAGCCTAACTAGAGTGCACCCTCGGGGGTCAGCTGAATCCTTGCATGCAGAACCCGCGGCTATGGCAGGTGGTCCGTATAGCTGCATAGTATCGTGGGATGATACCCGAGGAATTTGGAAAAGACATGAGCAGGGATGGCTGAAGGGCATGAGAAAGGGGGGAAAGTGCGGGAAGTCGAGGCTGGAAAGATGAGGGCACTCGTACAGGGCCTGCCGGGCCTGGAGGAGGACTTTGACTTGTGTCAAGAGGGAGATGGAGCCATGGAAGGTTCAGAGCAGAGGAGGGTTGAGACCCCACTCAGGTGCTCACTGGCGCCCTCTTTCCGTTGCGAGGAGAATAGACTGTGAGGGGTGATGGTGGAAACCGGGGACACAGAATGTGCAAGTGCCCATACAGGTGGGAGGCGATGGGAGCCCCGTCCAGGTGCGGGGACGAGGTAGGCGTGAGAAGCGCGCGGATACTGCCAGTATCGGACGCGGACCGTATTGCGCGGTATCAGCCTGGGGATGGGGTGGCAGAGAGAGGGGTCTGAAATTTGGAGGCTTCGCCTCTGTCAGAACCGAACTGCAGCTGACTAGATCTACAGGACAGCGGAAGCACAGGTTAGGGGACAGTAGGGAGGATGGATCCCGCCGGGCTGAGTGGGAGGCACCCACGCACCTGCAGGTGGTTTACCCAGGAGGCAGGTGTCCTGCGCGCAGCAGCCGCGCAGTCCCGGGAACCGCCGCCAGAGGGCGAGCGCGCCCCATCGCGTTCGCAGCTCCTGGGGGGCTCGGGAACCGCCAGCCCCGCGGCTTCCCACGGCCCGCCAGCCCCGGAGCTCCGCACCTCGGTGCAAGGTGCGCGCCGCTGAGGTGCTAAGGCCCGGCCGGGACCTGCAGGCGCCTCGGGAGGCACAAAGCCGGGAACGCGGCTCCCACTCCCGTTGTGTGTTTCCAGCACGCCAACCTCCGCCCCCCACCGGGCTGTTCCCACCGCCCTCGATAGCATCTCGGGCCTTTGCAAAAATGTCACCTCCTCGGGGAGGACTTCCCTGACCACCCTGGGACAGGCGCCCCCGCCTTGACCCCTCTAAGGCACATTTCGTGTAATGTGGTCTTAACACTTAAGATTGAAATCATTATAGTGTTTTACACACTATAATGTAAAATTTATGGCAGAGGACCCAGTTTCTGTTTAGTCTCCGTGTATCTTCAGGAGTAAGAATCGTGCCTGGCTTTTGACAGGTACTAAAAGAAAAACGAGAGCCGCCATCATGTTAATCACCGCTGACTGGGGCTGGGGGTAGCCCAGGGGCAGCCAGCCTGATTAGCAGCACAAGGTCCTGGGTTTGATCTAAGTACCCGGGTTGTGTGTTGCCGAGAAGGGACTGATACAGGATGCCACTGTGAATCATCCTCCGTTTTAAGCTCCTTACCTAAATTGTCTCCTTGAGTCCTTAGAACAAGGGAGAGCCTGTTATGAACACCATACTACCAGAGGAAAGTTGAGGCCCAGAGTGGTTAGGAGACTTGCTTGTGGTTGCACAGCCAGAAAGTTGCCATACTGGGGTGTAAACCCAAGAAGCCTGGCTGCCAAGAAAAGCAGCCCTCCAGGGACATCTGGCACTGTGTCCCTTAGCTCCTGTCCCTGGACTTGCATCCTGACCCCCTGGACTTGCCTTTTTTGATCCCACAGCCCACACACGGCAGGCCCAGCCCTCCTGAGCCCTGGCTGGCTGGGAGGGACCCTGTGGGTCTGGTTTACTTTCCTTCCCGCTGTGCGTTTACAGAGGCGCTTCCCAGGCTGCCCAGGTGGGAACAAGTGATTAAAAGCAGGTCTAGAGGGCCCCGGACTCCACTCGCTAGACAGCAGGGTCAACTGCCCAGGACCCTGAGCCCCGTCCCGGACTGACAGACAGACACTAAGCAGATGTCCCGTGACTGGCTACCCACTCTCCTGGGCCTGCTTAGTGGGGCCTGGCTGCCCACAGGCTCAGGGAGGCCTGGGCCCCCCGCTGCCCCTGCTCAGCCCTGGGCTGCAGTCAATCAGACCCAGGTTCTGGTTGCAGGGGACCCAGCCCCCCTGGTGCCAGCCCTTGCCCTTGGCAGCTGGAAGGCCTTCCTGGGCCTGCAGAAACTCAGGAGGCTGGGCACAGATGGGCAGCTGCAGGAGCGGGAGGTGGCCACCTCTGTGTCTTTGCCACTGGACCCTAGAGAAGTGACCGAGGAAATGTGTAGGGCTGTGCCCTTCATTCAGGTGAGTGTACCGGGGTGGGTAGATCTCAGCGTCTGCAGAAAGGCAGATCTGAGTTCAAGACAGATCTGAGTTCAAGTCCTGCATCCTCCACCTAAATGGCTCTGACTCTCAAATGGGGTACAGGATTGCTGGGCACAGTGGCGCACACCTGTAATCCCAGCACCTCAGAGGCCGAGGCAGGAGGATCACAAGTTCAAGTCCAGCCTCAGCAATTTAGCAAGGCCCTAAGCAACTCAGGGAGACCCTGTCTCAAAATAAAAGCTAAAAAGGGCTGAGGATGTGGCTCAGAGGTTGAGCACCCCTGGGTTCAATCCCCAGCACCCACCCCCAAACGGGGTACAGCCTCTCTCCTCTGGGAGGGTGCAGTTGATCATCCTGATCTCCCGTCTTTGGGCCCTGCCTCTCCTCCTCCTGAGTCTGTTTTCCCACTCAGTAGCCGAGGGTGCTGTGAACCCCTGGGTCAGGCCATGTCCCCCTTCCCTGCGGAACCCTCCATGGCTTCCACCTCACTCAGAACAAAAGTCCAAGTTCTCTCCACAAAGCCCAAGTGTTTTCTCAACTCTCAGTTTCCTGCGTTCACTGACCCTGTTACCTTCCCAATTTTATCTCCTCCCACTCTCCTCACCACCTATTTTGCTCCTCCACGTCAACCTTCTTGCTTTTTCACACATGCACCAACAGGGAACCTACCCCAGGACCTTTGCACTTGCTATGCCCTTTCCCTCAAGTGTTCTTCCCCCAGTCAGACCCCCTATGGCACCTTCTCTCATCTTCTTTAGATTTGTTTTAAATGCCATTTTTGAAAAGTGGCAACTCCCTCCCATTTCCTTTTTTCCTGCTTTTCTCCTTCACAAGGAGACCAGGTTTTTATCTGGTTTTATTCTCTGTAGCATCCCTTCCCCAGGTCTACAAGCAGAGCCAAGCATACAATGGACACTCAGTGTTAGTTGAGTGAATGAATTATCTGCCTGCTATAGCTGTCAGGCAGCTCGAATGAGTGGGCGTAGAGAGCACTCTCGTAGCTGTATCCAGTTGGTGCTCCATAAGGGCCTTGGGAATGCATACAGTGTGTTGAGTTCAAATCCTGCCTTAATTGCTGATTTCTGTGTGACCCAGGGTGAGTAGCTTGCCTTCTCTGAGCCTCAATTCCCACCTCTGCCAAAGGGAGTCAGTCACAGTGAAGGAGTCATGCTAACTGCTCAGACCCATGCCCGGGGATCAATTCCAACTGCTTGGCTTGTCCTTTGCCCAGAAAACCTCTGAATTCAGGTGGTGAAACTGCCCGGCCCTGCCTCTGCTGCACCCCAGCCTCGGGGCCTCCCCGTCCAGCCACGCAAGCACCGTGTGACTTGGGGCATGGCTGCGCACCTCAGTTTCCTCGTTCGCCGATGGGTTCGAGTTTAGCACAGGACCCGCATGGCGTTTGTCCCCGTCATGGGATGTCTACGGGGCCAGGGCCGCAGACAAAGCAAAGCGCCTGTCTTCAGGTAGCTTCAGTTCCGGGAGAAAGATGCAAAGTAGAACAGCCTCCCTGAGACCACGCCCCTGTGCATGGCTTTGTGAGAGGAGCTGGAATGAGCTGGGGGCAGGGTGGACCCCAGAGTGACCTAGGCAGAGGGCAGGGGGTGCGGGGCAGAGTGTGCAGGGACTTCTGGGTCTCGGGGAGGACTCTGCATTTCATTCTAGGGAAGATGACAAGCCTCTTGTGTTGGGGGGGTGGTCAGGGTTTAAGCAGAAAAGGACCATGATTTAGTGGCCAGATGGTAGAAAGGGCTACAGGGGGGAGTAACATTTATTGAGTACCAACTGTGTGCCAGGAAACACACTAAGCATTTTCTGTTTACTTCTCCTGGCCTCCCTTTTTTTTCCCTTGCGGGGTGGGGGGAAGGGTACTGGGAATTTAAGCCAGGGTTGATTTATCACAGAGCTACACTGCAGCCCTTTTTGTTGTATACATATTTTAAAATATTTTTAGTTGTAGGTGGACACAATACCTTCATTTTATTTATTTTTTTGTGGTGCTGAGGCTCCAACCCAGTGCCTCATGCGTGTGAGGCAAATGCTCCACCGCTAAGCTCCAGCCCCAGCCCTTGTTTTATATTTTGAGACAGCATCTCACTAAGTTGCTGAGGCTGGCCTCAAACTTGCCATCCTCCCACCTCAGCCTCCAGAGCTGTTGGGGTTACAGGCATGTGCCACCATGCCTGGTTGGTCTCTTTTATTATTACCCCTCCCACTGTTCCTCATCCCTGGGGTGGTAGCAGCCCTGCTGATGCCAGTCTCCAGTTGTTCTTGTCATTATCTCCTGATTGGCTTCAGCTGCTCTGTTCCCTGGGTAACCAGTTCCCTGAATGAATCCTGTCTGTCGAAGGACCTAGAATGGTTTCTTCTTTTCCTAGTTGAACTCCATTGATTTTACAGTTGGGGAAACAGAGGCCCAGAGAGGTTGAGTAACTTGCCCCAGGCCACACAGTCAGGAGACGGCAGAGTCAGGACCGGAACTCAGGGTCGCCCAAGCCTCTCAGGGTGGGGTGGGAATGGGCAAGTGATGGGTCTCCCCACTGCAGCCTCACACTCTGCGGCCCTAACCTGTGTCCCTGCTCTGCTCTCAGGTGCTCTCCCGACCCGGCTGCACTGCTGTCCGTGTCCACAATCACCTCTGCTTTGGCCGCTGCTCCTCCCTCTACATCCCCAACTCGGACCCCAGCCCGCTTGTCCTCTGCAACAGCTGCGCGCCCACTCGCCAGCGCTGGACATCCGTGGTCTTGCGGTGTTGGTCAGGCAGCCCAGCGTCCCCTCGGCGGGTGAAGATGTCCACCATGCTGGTCAAGGGCTGTCAGTGCCGACCTGAGAGCTGAGCCTCAGGATGGACTCACGGGCTGACTCAGCGTGCTGGGCGAGACGGGAAGACGACGCTGACCTGGATGATGGACTCCGGGTCGTGAGACCAGGGAAGCAGGGCCCGACAGAGCTCCCCAAAGTCACCCTGCTCCCGGGGACACTGGACACAGTCCCATTCACGGGGCCGGACCACGAGCAGCAGGCACGTCCTGGCCGCTCATGGTTCGTTAGGCTGTCTTTGACAAGTGCTAACCTGTGACCTACGTGACCTCAGAGGCCTGACGAGACAGGGGTTGACATGGTGCCGCTTTACAGATTAGGAAACTGAGGCCCTGACTTTGCCAAGTCATGCACCAGGGTCACACAGCGGTCAGGGGCAAAGCCAGCATTCAGATGTCTTTGCTCCTGTTTTTGTGGTACTGGGGGTTGAAACCAGGAGCGCTCCACCACTCAGCTCCACCCCTAGCTCTGTAAAAAAAAAAAAAAAAATTAAATTTTGAGACAGGGTCTCACTAAGTTGCTGAGGCTGGTCTCGAATTTGCTATCCTCATGCCTCAGCCTCCTGAGTCGCTGGGATTGCAGGCATGTGCCACAGCGCCCAGAGGGAATTGGATCTCAACCACTAGGCTCAACTGCTTCTCACAGAATCAGCCCAGCACGCTCCCAGCTGCAGGGAGGACAGACGGCCCCACCCAGACCAGGAGACACAGCCATGACCCTGGCCTCCAAAAAGCCCAGGCAGGCAGGCGGCTGCAGCTGCTGGGGAACCGGTCCCAGCAGAGGCTGCCCGGCTCCCAGCCACTGCTCACCTAGACAGCGGCCTGGTTCCCTTGCTCCCCAGCACACCTGCGTCCCGCACGGCCGCGCCAGCGTGGCCTTCCGCGGGAGCCATGAAGGTTGGCCGAGCCCAGCTGTGTGTGCTTGTTCCTGGGCCTGGGGTTCCCTGTGAGGGCAGCAGGGTTCGGGTGCTCCCTCCCCAGCTGGGGCACAGGGTCTACTGCGGGTGAGGGCAGCCTGGCTTTGGGAGGCTGGAACCAGGGCCCTGGCAGATGGGCCTGTCTGGCATAGAGGCAGGGACATGTGGCACTGTCACTGTCGCCTCCAAATGCCCCCCGGAGCGCAGGCGGGGGAGCCGGCCGGGTCCCCCTCAGCCCTCTTCCTGCCTCAGGAAGGAAGGCCCCAGGTGAGGGAGCAGGCGGCTGGCCGGCTGAGGAAACAATGGGCCAGCGGGCGTGGGAGCCTGCGACCTCTGACCCCGCAGGCCCGCACCAGGGTGGGAACCGCCAGGCAGGCCGCTCTCAAGACCCTGCTCAGCGGCCCCCAGGGAGGCTCCTCAGGGCCCGGGCGGGAGCACCCCTCCCTCCAGAGCTTGGTGCCAGCCCCCGCGCCGTGTCCAAGTGGGCAGTTCAGTCCTAGCTCCCCCGTGCTGGCGGGCAGGAGGAACCCCCCTCAGCTGCGCCCACCCCTGCCAGCCAGGGGAACCAGCTGGGGACCCTAGTGCCAGGGGGCCCCCAGAGTCCCTGTCCCCTCCCGGGCAGTGCCAGCCAGCCCCCGCCCCCGCCCCCCAGGCCCGATAATGGGTGGGTAATGAGTGCGGGGGGAGCAGGGAGGGGTGGGGATGCAGGTGCCACAGGCGCTGGCACAGGGGCCGCTAATCAGGTTTGCCAACGCCATCTGTCACCGCGCGAGCATCTGGGGCTCAAGGTGACCCTGTCACCCTCAGTTACAATTATGAGTTTGGCATCTGTATTAAAGCCCTCCAGCCGGCCAGGCAGGGGAGGGTGGGGTGGGTGTGGGGTACATGGTGAGCCCCGTCCCTGGGGTCCCGTTCCCAGGGGCCGCGTGCCTGCCAAGGCACAGGGTTTCTTTGCTGGGGGGGGGGGGTGTCTGTGCGCACACATGTGTATATGCACACACCCATCCCAGCCTCCTCCCCAATTCTTTGAGTGTGTCTGGGCACAGGGCTGAGCATCGTGGGGTTTTGTGTCTCTGGGTGGCGGCTGTGTCTTGGAGTTTGGAGGGATGCAGGTGAGCGCACCTCTGCGTGCTGGGAGAGCAGCTGACCGTGTGGTTCTCGTGTCTTGGGTGACAGTCTGCGTCAGGGTGTGTGTGTGGGGGGGTGTGCACCTGAGGGAGTGCAAGGCTGTGTCTGCAGGAGCCTGTCAAGTGGAGTGTTGGTCTCTGTGAGCACACACGTGGGGCTGGCCAGGGGAGGCAACCAGGCATCAGTGTGTGCTCACGGAGCGGTTCCCTCTACCCTCCAGGCTTATTCCGTCCTCACCGGTCAGTGCGCCTGGCTCTGCGCCAGAGGATTTGGAAGAGGGCTCCTCGGGGCTCTGAACTTGTAGCTGGCCTTCGGATTCTAGGTTCTAGGTTCTTGGAGCTGGACTCTAATTCTGAGTATTAGACTCCAGTTTTGGATTTTGGATTCTGGATTCTGGAGGCTGGGTTCTTGGGTCTGGATTCTGGACCTGGATCTTAGATTCTGGGTTCTGTGTTCTTGGATCCTGATTTTCGATCTTGGTATCATTGGGATCTAGCTCTTTCCTTCCTTCTCTCTCTCTCCTTTCTTCCTCCCTACTCCTTGGTACTGGCGATGGAACCCAGGACCTGGTGCATGCCAGGCAAGTGCTCTACCACTGACCTACATCCCCAGGCCCAGAATCTAGATTTTCGTTTTTCATTTTTGGATCTGGATTACAGCTTCTGAATTCTGAGTCAGGTTCTCACTTTTGGACTCTGGCTTCCCAGCTCTGCGCTGGGCCTAGGCCTTTCTTTCCTCAGGACCCTGCAACCAGCCTCCTGGCGGCTCCCTAAGGATGGGTGCAGAGACTACAGGCAGCCACCAGGGGCCGCCGTTGGTCCAGGTTTGGGACTGGCAGACCTAGCCACGGAGTTAGGGGCTGCGCTGGCCTGGGTTGACCCGCTCCTTTGAGGGAGACCAGGTGGTGCTTCATCTCCCTCCTCAGCCATCCCAGTCCCCACGGGGGACTGATTTCTGTCAGCTCCCCCTGGCTCAAATGCAGAGAACTGAACCCAGCATTCCCCAAGTCCCCCCAAAATGCCCCCAGGACAGGTCACCCACCAAGGTAGCAGCTCAGGTGTGGAGTGGAAGGTGTGGAGGTGAGGGTGTGCATGAGTGTCCAGGTTGAGGGTGAGGGTGGAGTGTATTCCAGGGTAGTGTCCAGGGCAGTGAGCTTGTGTGGTTGATAGTGTGTGGCCATGTCTGACGGAGACCACACATGTGTCAAATCCTCCTGTGACAACCACAGTGAGGTGTCACTCTGGTGTAGGGAGAGTGCCCATGTCTTTGTCATATGAATGTCTGTGTCAAGTGCCGTCTGAGTGGATCCACACTGTGACTGTGACCACCACTGCATTTCCCATGGGGCTGTGAGTCCCTGGGTGAAGGAGCCCTGGGGTGTCAGGAGCAGTGTCCCCAATAGCTGGGTCTTGGTGGAAGATGGCTTGTTAGTGGACACAAGGTGTGTGTTCTGAGAGTGTGGAACCAAAGCCCATGGAGAGGACTGGGCCGGTGAAACCACAGACCCCCACCTCTCCGCCTCTCTTGCCGCGGACTCCCTGTCTGGGGTGCCATCCTCTGCCTTGCCCAGCCCTGGGCACGGAGGGCTCCGGGTCTGGGCGACCCATCTTGTCCCCGCGCTCGGGCCCCTGCTCTCCTTCCTTCCTCTTGCAGGTCTCTCCCCTCTGCTTCTTCCTGGTCTCTCCCCACCTGTCTCCTCTCTTCTCGCTCTGGCTTCTCCCTCTCCAGCCCTCTTGCCCGGCTTCCTCTCCCTCTCTCCCCATCTCGTCTCTTCCTTCCTGCGTCTCTCCGTCTCTCCGTCTCTCCGTATCTCTCCCCAACTCTGGTGTCTCCCTGCCTCTGCCGCCCCGGGTGGGTCCGGGTGGGTCCGGGACAGCCCGGCCCGGGCGCCGCGGTGAACAATGCCCCATTCACGCGGCCCGCCGGCGCCATGGCAACGCGCCCGCCCCGCCCTCCCCGCGCGCTGGCCGCGCGTGCCAAGAGGATGCCATGGTTACGTCAGGCGCGTGCCCGCTGCCGCCCCGCATGCCCTTGCAGGGGCTGGGCCAGCAGGGGGCGCCCGGCCGCAGCTTCTGCTCAGTGTCAGGAAGCCGGCCTGGCTCCATGCCTCAGTTTCCCCAGCTGTAAAACATCAGGGGTGGGCAGAGTGAAAGCAGTGTGTGTGTGTCTGTGTGTCTGTGTGTCTGTGAGAGAGAGTACCCATAATCTTTGAGGTTGACTGTGTATTGGAATTGTATATTGGTGCAAATTTGCGGGTCCGAGATTGCAAGCTTGTGGGTGTTGTATGAGAATTAGTTGGGTAGCTGGTTGTAGCTTGGGGGCGACTATGCCCATGTGTTTGGAATTGTATGTTTGCCTGCTTATGTATGATGATGAGGTCCGTGTGATTTGGGCGTAATGGTGTGGCTGTTTGTGGTCTTGTGACAGAGTGTTTGCATGCCCCCATGTTTGCATATCTGGTGTGTGTGTGTGTGTGTGTGTGTGATTGTGAGTTCATGTGACTATGTGTGTGCCTGTGTTTGTGTTTTTGGTGTGCATGCTGGATGGCTGTGTTGATATGATTGTGAGTTTGTGTGAATGTTGTTTGTGTATCTGGGGGTGCATGTTCACAGACGTGCCCTTATGCGTGTGGATTCCAAGGACTGTGGGGCCTGGCTGAGCCCCCCCTCACCTGAGGGCCTCCTGGCACAGAAGGGGGTGCCCAGCTGCCGGGGACCTCCGACTCCCTACAGGTTCAGGAGAGCCCCAGCTGATGAATATTCATGAGGGGGGGCTGGCACCCACTGCCAACAGCTGCGCTTCCATTAGCCCCCTCCCTGCTCTGCTCGCACCAACTGTGGAGGGGAGAGGGGGTTGCCAGTGCGTCTGTTTCCATCTTCAAGACTCGGGGACCAGGGGGTGTCCTAGGGACAATCATGGGGGCTGTGTCAGCATGCCTGGCTGCAATTGGGATGGCTAAGGGGCTGTCTCAATGTTGTGACAGGCACTGGGGAGTGTGACTGTTGTGTGACAGGATGTCCCTGGAACTGTGGTGCTTCTGTCACCCACTGTACACTGTAGCTCTGTCCGGGGACTGCGGGTGTTGTGTGGCAGCGTGAGCAAGATGGGTGGCTGTCCCCAGCAACAGAGAGACTGTGATCGTGTACTCTCAGAGTGACAGTGAGCTGTGGTGGGTGTGTGGCTGCCGGCTCTGTGACACGGTGACAATGAGGGCGTGTCGGGTTGTTGGAGTGACTGGGCTTTGAGACCTCCGTCGGGGGACAGCAGTGTGCCACACACTGGGGAGGCAGTGACAGAGCCGCTTCCCCTCCTTGTGGCAAGTGGGCAGTGACTCCGCTGGCCCGTGGCTAGCACAGCTGCAGGGGAATGCAGATGGAGCGTGTCAGCATGCCAGTGCCGGCCAGGGCGGCGACGCTGACGCTGTGGAGGCCAGGGTGTCGGGTGACCGGAGGATACGCACGGCCGTGGGGCTGGGGCCACCAGTGCTGTTAGGAGTACAGTGGTCTTTGTGTGATTGCGTACTGAGGATATGACACAGTGCAGATGTGCAGGTGACACTGGCTGTGACTGTGTGGAGCTGAAGATGTGACGGTAGTTAGGCTTTCTGTGGGAAGCAGCATTGGGGATGGAACCCAGGCCTTGCATGTGCTGGGCACGTGCTCTATCACTGCCCACGTCCCCTGTTCTATTTAATGTTTTATTTTGGGGCCCACCAGCAGCCCTCAGCCATGCCAGGGTGTGGGTGTCAGAGAGGGTGAGGCAGACAGGGTCTCACTAAGTTGCTGAGGCTGGCTTCCAACTTGCGATACTCCTGCCTCAGCCTCCTGCGTTGCCAGGATTACAGGTTTGTCCGGCCTCGTGTGGCTGACAGTGGCTGTGTTTGACTACATCGTGAGCCAATGAGCTGTGCTACAAGGAGCCTAGAGCCAGAGCAAGGAACTCCTGGTGCAGGGAATAGCAAGTTGACATCAGACTGAGACAGGGACACCAGAAGATCTAATACCAGCTGGGGACAGAGCCTCATCCCTCTGTCTTCCCTGCCACATGCTGGGTTTGGAGAGTGGCTTCTAGAAGCAATAGGGACAAGCTGTGGGGGGCGAGGTAGGGGGACTCTGGCTAGTAGCTAGGTGGCCCCTGAGGCCCCAGGCTCCAGCATACGTGGCTGGGCCAGGGATTCGGCGTGCCTTCCTCACGCCCCTGACACCCACACCCTGAGTGTGGCTGAGCGTGGCTGGCGGCCACACTGGCAGCATACAGAGGCCCCATTCAGGAGCCAGGGCCAGGTTTCCAGGGCGGGTGGGTCTCCAGCCGGCTGCAAATGAAATGTTTCCCCAAACCCAGATGAGCAGCGGCCACAGGAGGCCCTGGCCTGGCTGAGCCGCCAGGGCAAGGAGTATGTGCGTGACCTCGTGTGTAGCTGCTGGTAGGACTGCCGTTCCCCTCTGTGATTTAGGGATGTTTGTGTGCATTTCTGGGTGTTGGTGTGGTCAGTTATCTGTGCATGGGACCACGACCTCGTACATGTGTGTGACCCAAATCTCTCTCTCCCTCTCTCTTGTGGTGTTGGCGATGGAACCCAAGTCTTACAAATGTCAGACAAGTGTCCCTCATGGAACTGTGCCCCTAGCCTAGTGCTCTAGATCTCTCTGTGGGAGTTTCTGCGTGTTGCACTGTGGCTGATCTTGGGAACATCTGTGCGACTCAGGGGTCCATGTGGGCTTCCTTAGGATTTTGTGTACTTGGGGAATTTGTGTGGCCTTCTGAAAACTGGGCTCAGCATATGATTCTGCACATCTGTGTGATTATGTGTGTTTCTGTGACTTGGTGTATTGAGTGTGTGTGTGTGGGGGGGTACTGAGGATGGAACCTGGGTGTTCCACCACCGAGTCATATCCCTAAGCCTTTTTTAAAAATTTGAGACAGGGTCTTGCTAAGTTGCCCTGGCTAGCCTTGAACTGTTAATCCTCCTGCCTCGGCCTCCCGAGTATCTGGGGTGACAGGTGTGTGCCATCATGCCAACATGACTTGGTGTCCTGGAGTCGATCCGGGCATCTCCATGATGGCAAAGGTCTTCGTGTGTGACCCAGCGGTACAGGTGTCACTCTGTTGGTGGCTCTAGGGAGATCTGTGTGAGCTTCTGTGGCTGCGCTTATGTCTGTGTGCTATTCTGGAAGGGTATGCGATGTTGTCTAGGTGGTCCTGTGAATGAGTGTGATTCTGGATTTTATATATCCTACAGAGGAAGAAGAGGAGGACGGGGGACAGGAGGCGGGAGGAAGAGCAGGCAGGAGGAGAGGGAAAGGGAAGGGTCTGCACTTCGGTTGGTGCTTGTGTGTGTTTTCCTGACCCTGTGTGAGCATCGCCATGGGAGCCCGTGCCTGTGCCCACATGTGTGCCATGCAGCGTGGACATGCCTCAGAAGCAGGAACCCTAACTCCCATGCTCAGTCCCGCCTTGGGCTCCCAGCCCAGGGTGGACGCCACAGAGTGTGAAGACCCCAGGCAGATGCAGGCTGTGGGTGTGGGGCTGGGCCCGAGGCTGTCCGTGGGACCGGGGATCCCAGTCCTGCCGGGAGGACCCAGAGCGCCCCCTTGCCCAGCAGGCGGCACTCATTCCGGACCCCTGCTTGTCCTATGTGCCAGGTGTTTGCCCATCTCCCCAAGAGGCCTGCCCTGCTGCCACACAGCCCTGGAGCCCAGCATTGCCCAGCCCTACCCTCCATAGCCCAGGACGTGGCTGCCAGAGCCCAGATGTTTCCCCCTCCCCTTCACCCCTGGCATCCTGGCCAGGTAGTGCCATGGGCCTGTTTCCCGCTCCTCCCTCCCCCTCCCCCTCCCGCACACCTGCATGGTAAGAACACACCTGCTGCCAGCTGCAGCCAGGTGGGCAGCCCCGGCAGGGAGGAATGTGGGGGATTCCAGCTGTGGCATTCCAGCTGTGCCCAGCCCCCTGGCAGCACCCTCCTCCCTCTCGATTTCTTGAAGGCCAGGTGTGCCCTACGCTTTGGTCTCTGAGGAGGGGACAGGGAGGAGCCGGGGCAGCCTCCAGATAGGCACTCTGCTTCCCCAGGAAGCCTCCCAGCCGGCACCTGTGAAGGGGATGGCGAAGTGTATGTGCGTGTGTGTGTGCGCACACGGGGGTGTTGTGGGCATTGAGTAGGGGGTCTCAGGACGTGTCAAGAGCTCTGAGCTGCAGACGTGTGTGCGAAAGCAGTCTCGTGTGTGTGAGTGTGGGATGTGAGTGTGCATCAGCATTGGAGGAAGCATGTGGAGGCAGGGAGGCTGTGAGAGTAGAGCACAGCGTGGACCTGGTGGGTGTTGTGCTGAGGTGAACCAGGCGACGGTGTGGTGGTGTACGTGGGTCTGGTGCTGCGGTGGGCATCAAGGTGGGCCGCATGTGCCAGGGAGAGCGTGCTGCGGGGCGTGTGTGCGCGTGGACAGGTGTGTGATGGCGGGAGTTGTGTGTGCTGGGAAGGTGGGATGCTCCTGCAGGGTGAGGCCTGGGCCTGGTGCATGGCACCGAGCGGGGCTGCCCAGCTGGGTGATCTGCTGCACACACAGAGGGGGCCCGGCTCAGTCAGGGTGTGGAGGATGGTGGGGAGCACAGAGAGAGTCGGGGGCTTCTGGGAGGTGTGCCCTGCACAGCCATTTGCAGAGGGAGTGTCCCTCGGCCCTCCAGACCTTGCAAGGCCCTGGATCCACCAAGGGCTGCAGATACCCATAAGCCTCCCCATCTTCCCCTCCTCACACACCCCCAGCTCCCCAGAAGCCCCCACCCTCAGGTGTGCCCCTCACCAGGCCCATGACCCCCTTAAACATCTGCTCCTTCCCATAGTCATCCGAGGAACCCTGCTCCCTCTGTCCCCCAAGCTCCTCTGGGGCCACCTGTTTCCAGCTCTTTCCCCCAGAACTCACAGTCTCTTTTGGGTCCCCTCAGAGGACCCGGACCCTTTGATTCCCACTCCCCTGCCTCTCCTAGTTCCCCTCCCCCCAACCCAAAGCCCTTCCCTCACCTCTTTCTGGAACCATCCAGGTCCCCAGCCCGCTCAATCCCCAAATCCCTTTCCTGTCCCTCCCAGCCTCCCTCCCCCAAGGAGACCCCCCCACAACCTTGCCCCTTCCCTTGGTGCCCCCCAGGCCTTCATCCCCTCCCCTGTCCTTCCCTGGGAGCCCCCTCCCCCTCCTCAGCAGCCCTGAAACTTTAAACGGTGTTAAAAGTTTCTGTTTACGAGAAGCCCTTGAATTTTTAAGGACATATCGATTCCCTCGCATGCTTTCTCCAGCAGCGGCTGCGGGCCCAGGGGCAGGCCAGGCGGTGGTGTCCCAGAGATGGAGGTCCCCGAGCACCCAGGGGCAGACACAGGCTCCCCCAGACACAACTCGGGTACACTGAGCCCCCCAACACACACACACACACACACACACACACACACACACACACCCCTAGTCCAAGCACAGACTGACATGGGCTGACACACACAGGCACACATACCCAGCACAGACACAGACACTCCTTCTTGGCACACGTACACGCATATGTGCACACGCCAATCACACAAACATAGGCACCAGACTCACCCACTGACACCCCTTCCTGGAGTGTGCACACCCGTTCCACACACCCTGGTCACATGACACACATAAACAGATGTCTGAAAAAGACGCATGGTGCAGGCACACACTCACACACCTAGTCACACATGTTAACGTGACCACACACACGCGCACACACACACACTGATGTGGCCCGACATCCCCCACACAGTCACAGACCCTTGGCCCGACACACCCAGGAACTATGGTTCACCCATCCTCATTGTTCCAGACCCACAGGGACAGACCACCACACAGAGGGACATACACACCAAGTGACACCCAGGGACACTTTCTGCACAACACCCCTGATCACAGGCAGAGCCTCTGGGACACACAGAGACCCTGATCCCTGCCAGAGAGCCCCTGCCACACTCATCCAGACTGACCACACCCCCAACCTGCCACACACTGACGCTTTCTTCCAGAAAGACACTCAGTGTGCGGCAGCCCTGGCTAGCGCTTTCTGTCGGGCTTGGACACCCATCAATGTCCTCTGCACTTGACATCCCCAGGAATGCCAGCCCCCAAGCTCAGGGCCACTTGTCTTATTCCCCACTGTGTGCCTAGTGCTTGGCATAGGGCCTGACAGACACCTCTGACTCACTGACACCCCCATGTATCCATGTCACCACTCACAATGCACAGATCCATGTAAAAGACTCCTGAATGTGACATGACCTAAACTTATTAGAGGTCCCCAGAGGATACCCAGACCCACTCCAGACACCCATGGACATGCTGCCTGACCCCTTGTCCTAGCGAGGCACTGTGACCAGAAACATATCCACTCAGGAACATTTATGCAGACACATGCTCTGTGCCTGCTCACAGGGCTCAGTGGGCACAGCACAGGCCCTTACACAGCCAGCCTGGCTTGCACATGTGCGTGAGTACACACACACACACACACACACACACACACACACATCTGGGCACCCATGGCCTCCAACAGACAATGCTATAGTTGAGCATTGCCACAGCTTCTTGGCCTAGGATGGCGCTGGCTGCACCTGGTGGCAGGAGGTTCTGTCTCAACAGGAGCTGCCTGGGGGCTGCAGGCACCGCCTCCCTACCCACCCTGTGGGGGTACCCCAGGGTCCCCCGTACCAACCTCTTGCATTATTTCTTTCTGCTCTGGAAATGAAGAGTCAGGGGCCTGCAAGAGGGGCTGGGGTCTCAGTATAGTGTGTGAGTGTGTACTTGAGGCCCCATGCCCATTTTTGCCCCTGAGGGCTGGGCTGAGTGTCTCTTGCTATGATTTTTGTTTTTCTGCAGTACTGGGGATGAACCCAGGGCCTTGTGCCATGCTCTCTGCCTCTGAGCTACAGCCCCAGCCCTCTCCTGCTCTATCTGTGTGTGTCCTTCTCCAGGGCTACATGCAAGTGGCAGGGGGCTTGTGGAGGGTCTGGGGGTGTGTGTATGACATCTGTGTGCATGGCTGGGTGATTCCCTTAGGGGTCTGTCAGCTGACTGGGTATCAGAACTGTTGTTCACTGTGCCAGAGGCCTGGAGGTACATCCGGGCAACACAATGTGTGATGTGTATGTCCCTGTGTTGTGTTGCATTGTATCAGTGACACTTTGTATCTCTGTGTTGTTTGGCATGTACCTGTAGGTGGCCGATGGTGAGTGTTGGTGTGACAATGTGTTCATACATGTTCCTTTTATTAGTGTCATTCTGTGCTGAGGTATAATGCCACAACTGTCAATGTATTTTGGCTTGGTGTGTAGAAGTTGTGTGACAGGGTGTGGTTCTGTGGTCATACATGTCAGTGTTCTGCAGGACATTTGTCAATATGTGTCCTGTGTCAGTATGCATCTAGGTATGTCGGCATGCACTGGTGTGCTTCGTGTGTGCCAGTGTGTGTCCGTGTGAGGCCCACGGAGGTCCATCAGTGAGTCTGCCTCTGCGGGTGGTTCCTTGGAATCCCTGTGTGGGTACCAACGTATGATAGGCCTGTGTGTCAGTGTGTGGGTATTGGTGTGGGTATCATTGCGTGTGTGTAGGGGTGTGTGCCTGTGCCGGGTGTGCGTTGGTGTCTGTGTGCTTTGTTGCTGCAGGAGGAAAGGGTGGCCATGCCTTCTGTACGTGACATGTGTGTCAGGGTCCGAGCCCCGCTACGTGTCAGAGTGTGTCTGCGCTGGAACGCTGGCCAGCACGTGTCGAGGTGGCCGCGTCGGTGTGCGCCCCCGCGCGTGTGTGTGCGTGTGTGTGCGTGCGTGTGTGTGCATGTGTGCATGTGTGCGTGTGTGCGTGTGTGCGCGCCGGCCGCCCGCCGCTCCCCCGCCCTGCCCGCCCCTCCCCGCGCCCCTCCTCCCGCCCGCGCCGCCCGCCCGCTCCCTCTCCCCGGAGTGCGCCGCTTCCAAACTTTGTCTAAACTTTCACTTTCACAGCGCGGCGGTGGCGGCGGCGGCGGCGGCGGCGGCGGCGGCGGCGGGCGAGGGTGACCGGCCGAGCGGCGGCGGCATGGAGTAGACGCGCGGCGGCAGCGGCGGCGGCGGCGGCGGCGGCGGACGCGAGAGCCAGCGGCGAGCGCGGCGGCGGCGGCGGCGGCGGCCCCGGAGCCCGCGGGGCCGAGCCTGCGAGCGGCGAGCGCGGAGCGGCGCGGGCCGAGCGCGGGGCCGAGGGCCGGGCGGGCGCAGCGCGGCGGAGGCCGGAGCAGCCGAGCCGGAGCCGGAGCCCGAGCGCGACCGCCGCCTGCCGGGCCTCCCCTCGCCGCGGCCGGCCGCCGCGCTCCCGCCCGGGAGCCCAGCTATGTACTCCCCGTACTGCCTCACCCAGGTACCGGCCTCCGCCCCCGCGCGACCGGGGGAGGGAGCAGGCGCGGGAGGCCGGCGGGCGGGCGGGCGGAGGGGGCGCGCGGCGGCAGGGGGAGTGAGCCCGCGGGCGCTGAGGGGTGCAAGTCGTGCCGCTGGGAGTCCGGGCACGCGTGCGGAGTCACCGCGCGCGTGCGACCCTGGCCACCCGGAGGACTCCTGTTGGGCACTCCGCTGGTGACCCGCTGTGTGCGTGGCGCTGCCCCTGGGGCACAGGGCGGGAGTGCGTGAGAGTGTGTGTGTGCGCGCGCTCGACTGGGGTGCGGTGGGCAGCGGGACTCCAGCCGACCTGTGGGGTGGCTGTGGCGCGCACCGGGGCAGCGTGGCCGCTGGCAGTGTTTGCAAGGGTGACAGAGTGGCCGGAGGGTGGTCCCGAGGGCACAGGGGGGACCTTGGGTCTGCCGGCTCTCCCTGGGGCGGGCGCAGCGGTTCCCAACGGTGGCAATGGCAGGGGTGTTTGGCGGCTGCCTCTGCGTGCGGCTGGGGTGCCCCGGGCGGGCCGAACTGCCCGGGCGTCTCCCCAAAGTCTTTGTTCAGGCCTCACATGGGAGCGGGGCTAAGAAAATGGCGGGGCTCCCAAATTTCGGAGGGGCAGAAGAGGGGAGGGAGGGACGGGCTCACTGCCAGCTGGGGCCGCGCCTCTCCACCGACCCTGGACGTCGCAGCCGCGCCCCCCCTCCCCAAAATAAACTTTCCTTGGTGCAAACTTTCCGGTACCAGCGACCCGGGCTGCTGCGGAGTGGACCTGGCGGCACCCTGGGAATCCTGTCCCGCCACTTGGAGGCAGGACGGGCGGGAGGCAGCGGTGGACACAGCCCCCTGTGTTGCGACCATGTCGTCCCGTCGGGTCAGCGGCGGGTACAACAGCGCCGACCTTGGCGCGCTGGGAGAGCGAGTCCCGCCTCCAGCGAAGTTCCCTGCGCTGCTGAGGCAGAGACTGAGGCCTGAAGCATGCCTATCCTGTCATCCCACCCTTCCTGGGTCGAGGCATGCGGCTCTGAGAGGGCACAGAATACCATAGTGGTTCCCAGGGCCGTGCCTGCAGGGCCAGGCCACTGACAGGTAACACAGATTCGGCAGACGGGACACCTGGGGCTGCCTAGACCTGCTTATTGGCCAGGCCTGTCTGTGAGAGTTCTCTAGACCAGGCCTGGGGCTCCAACTGTCCCCTCTGTCTAGCTTGAGTCCTGCCAATGTGCCCATAGCTCATAGCGGATGTCCAGGTAGATGTGGCCGGTGATGTGTTCCTGGGGTTGCAGGAGGGTTTGAGGGGCAGGAGGGTATATTTAGGTGGGTATGAAGCGAGGCCTTTTTGTATCTTGTGTGCACAGGTGCAAGTTTGTGTGTGTGAGAGTTTATCTCGAGTCTGTGTGTGGCCCCTGTGGCTGGCTGAGATCAGGCCTGCGTGGCACAAACATGTATGACCTAGAGACTGGGTTTTACTATACAAAGCTGGTCTGAGTCCGAGTCTTTGTGGGCAGGGGTGCACTGTGTACGTGCAGGTGTGAGCAGGCCCTCTGACTGCCATGGTCGTGTGGGAGACCCCTGCATCTGTGTCTTCAACTCCACGGCCGGACGCTATGTTGGATCACCCACAGGAGGCCTTTGCCTAGCCAACTGGGGCTGAGCTGTGGCTGCTTTTTGGTTGACACTTCACTGGCCTGCGTAACTTGAGTTTGAGGCCTGGTGGGACCGGGACCCCATGCTCAGGCAGCCTCTTGTCCACCAGGCTGCTAGCCCTGCTCCCAATCCAAGCATGCTGGACATCTGGGCCTTCTCCCGACCCGCACTGTGGGGCCTGGCAGAGACACCCACCCCTCAGATTTCACATCACTTCAGGAGAGAAAATGCCAGCTGATGCACTGGTGACAAGGCTAGGAAGGGACTGGGTGGCCCCAGACTCAGGGTGATGGCCGGCACTTGGCTCTGTGATACTCCAGAAGGGAGCATGGGCTTAGTTCTGTGAGAGCTGCAGCCCGAGTATGCCAGGCTGGCTGGGAGGGGAGTGGGCATGGTATCACCAGTCTGCCAGCCCTGCATGGTGGGCAGGGAAACCCCTCAGCTCTGGGCAGGCTGTCCGCTGGTCAGCAGGGTCTGGCTGCCCCTCCCCGGCAGCCACAACTCTGTTTTTACAAATCTTTCTGCTTCCATAGTTTGCCCTGCCGGTCTCTGCTTTTCTGACAGTCTTTTTCGTTGGCTGTCTTTTTCTCTGTGTCTGCTCCTTTTCCATCTCTCTTTCTCCATCTCTGTCCTCCTGTATTTCTGATTGTCCTTGTCTCTGGTTTGGACCCATCTCTGCCTCCCCCTACCCCCTGAGCTCGGACTCTACTGTCTCTCCCTAGCTTCTCTCTGGCCCCCCTCTCACTCTCTCTCCCTTTTCTTTTTTTCAAACCAGAATTGGCTTCGATTTTAAAGTCAATAAATGATTGAGCAGGAATGAGCTTGGAGCAGCGGGGCCCTGGCGGGGAAAGGCACTGTGGGTGAGGGGGAAGGGCGGCGGGGGTGGGGGGTGGAAGTCTCCTTCTAGAAAAAGCATCAAAATCCAGGACTGCCAGGCAGGGCAGTTGCTGGAGATGCTCAAGCCCACTGCAGACACAGGCCTAAGTCCCAGGCAGAGAAAGGGGATGGAGGTGGACACAGAGGACCCCACAACAAACAGAGAGACACGTGCTGAGAAGGAGACACACACATACACACGCCACTCCACCACCAAGATGGGGATATAAGCATTTTGGTCACACTGGCTTGCAGATGCATGACCATCGACAGACATACGGACACAGGAAAATATGGACTCGTGTTCAGCGCATACTCGTAAACACACGTGAACCCCTTGAGATGGGACACGTGTATCGATGTCGGCTCAGAAATGTGGACTACCTCCCAGACCCATGGCCGTGGAGGCACATATGGATTCAGAAAACTGAGGTCCCGTGCTCGCAAGCACCCTCGACACACTTGTGGTGCGCGCACGCGCGCGCACACACACACACACATACATCCCTCGAGATGGGACACGAACAACGATATCGTTTCACAGAGACAGTGATACCTCCCAGACTGGCGGAGCCCTCAGCACACACTTACAGACACCAGGATGGAGTAATGGCGGGTGGACGCCTTTTACACGGAGAGGGGAGGCTGTTGGTCCACCCTAGTGTGCGCACACATACTCCTCAAACACTCACAGACACAGATATGCACCAGTGCATGCTTCCCCCTCCCAGCCACGGGGATGCACACACAGACATGCAGACACTTGCGAACACAAAGACATACATGGGCGTGCGCAGATACACTCGCCCTCAGACACACACCTACGCCGATATTTCCTGCCGCACGAGCAGCAGAATGTCCCTGCACCTTCGTTTCTGCGCAGTGACACACAACGCCTACTGGGGGGAGGGATGGGCTGTGCCCCCGGCCCCCTCGCTCTTTCTCTGGGTCCCTGTGGCCATGTCTCTGCCCTTGCAGGGCTTTGGCTCTGTGGCCCTCTACTAACCTGGTGCTTACTTTTCTTATTTTTTTTTTGTTTTAATTTCACCCCCGACTTGGTGCTGGGGACTGAGCCGGGGGCAGTCTGCCACTGAGCTACCTCCCAGCCCTTTTCACTTTTTGATTCCAAGTTGCCCAGGTCGGCCTTGCGCGTGTGCTCCTCTTGCTCCAGCCTGCGGAGCTGCGGATAACAGCCGTGAGCTGCCACACCTGGCTCTGGGGCTTGCTTTTAATGGCCTGTTCTCTCTGGCTCTGGTCCGGCACACACCTCCTGCCCCAGCAGTGGGCATGCAGGAGCATGGGGCAGGTCATAGCTGGGCTGGACGGGGGCCGTGTGACATGTTCCAGTGCAGGGCCAGGCCGGGTTCGGAGCCGAGGCGCGACTGGATTAATGTAGCAGTAGGAGCGTGGGGCTCTGCTCACTCTGGGAACTGGAGCCAGGGGTCCTGGCCCAGCCGTGGAAGTCTTGTGTAAGCCCAAGAGCCTCCAGGTAGAGGCTGTGGGAAGAGGGGTCAAGGGCTAGGCTCTGCCGTAATTCAGCACCCAGCTTAAGCTTTGGCTCTGCATCTCTTAATCCTGTGACTTGCAGTACAGGGTTTTCCTGGTCTATAAAATGGGCACGACAGGGTGCACCTCTCTCGGGCTGTAGGGAGGCTCAGTACGGTGCTTGGCACGTGGCAGATGGTTTGGGTGGTCGTCCTCCCGGACCCTCCTATCTGAGAGAAGGATGGTTCTGAGGGGCAGAAGACAGGGTCAGGCACTCCCACTGTGGAAATCCAGGACTGCCTGGAGGAGGGAGCAGGAGAGGAATCTGGGAGCTAGCTCTTGGTCCAGCTTTTCCCTCTTGCACGGAGTCCTGCCGGCCAAGCAGAGGGTGGCAGTGCTTCAGGGTAGGAAGAGATGATGACGAGGGTGAGGTGGGGCGATGGCCTGCATTGTCTTATGGGGACTTGATAGCCTTCCTGGGGGCTCTGAGTGCCGGGAAAGGGACATGTGTACTAATGCATATCCCAGAGGGAGTGAGACAAAGCCTAGAGATGTGGTGCATCTCAGTGGCAACTTCAGGGATGTCCCCACAGCTCCAGAGCCATTTCTACATCTGTCGTTGGGTGTTGTCACTTGGACCCAACTGTGGGGCAGGATTTGACTAGATCAGGTGGGCACTGCAAATGGGTGGCAAACTGACGCCATCACTGCTGGCAAAATCTCCCTGTGGTCACCATCTGGCCACCCGCTGGTCTATGCGTGTAACTCGCCGGAGCCTGGCTTTTTGATCTGCTTGGGTCTTGTCCCCAGATCTTGAAGCTGAAATTTGGGGTCTAGTAGCTTTCTTCCTCCAGTTGGACCGAGAGAGGGAGGGGAGGCTGATACCTGACAGTTTCTCCAACATGGTAGTGCGGACAGGGCTTCTGTCTCCCCTGAGCTGTGGACGTGGGGACTAGGGAGTTGAGAATGGCTCCCAAGGGCGGCCGGGGTCCTCCTAACTTTGTGGGAGTTGATGGATGCGTTGGGCCTCAGGGATGTTCTCCTGTGGATGCCGGTATGGCCAAGTGTCTTCCCACGCATCTGTCTCTCACTGGGTGCTACCTGCATATGACTCCGAGGACCATCACACATTCCCTCTCTTGTGCATTTGGTGACCGTGCAGTCGGTGTATGTGGGGGTGATGTCAGGCATGTCCGTGTGCTTAACGTGGTCATGGTGCTGCTGGGCAGTCCATGGGAATTGGTGTACCTGTCCCCGTCCCCATCTTTGATTATCCGCTTCACAATGGAATGGCCACGTCACAGCACAATGAGGCAGCATGTGTCTTCCTGGCCGACTGAAGGTTACAACTCTGTGTTCCCAGGCCTGTGTACACATCAACCCAAATCCACACACATGTTCACACACATGTTCACGCGGTCTCTGGGTGTCACCCTCGCTGTGTCATTGTGCCTCATGGGCTTGTCCTTGTGGCTGTCACTCTGTGCCTCGCCACATGATCCCTTCTCCCTGGCATCCCCGTCCTCTTGACATGGTGCTCGATGCCCACTATGGCGGCTGAGTGAGTGGCTGCCAGCAGGCTGGCCGCTTGGTCCCTTCCCATGAGGCTGCACGGCAGTGGTGGCCTGCTGTGGGCCCCGCCCGTAGCCCTGGCCCAGCGTGGACAGAAGCCTGTTGTGCGGCGAGGTGCCGTGTGTGTTTGGGCCGCCCACAGGCCTCCCTCTGTCTGCCCAGCGCACATTGATCTTGGCTTCTGCCTGTGGCCGCCCTGGCATGGCCAGCTGGGTGTCCGGCTGTCTCTGTGGGCCTGAGCCCTCTGTCCCTGCAGCTCCCGCCACCCCCATGGTCAGGCCTGCCCCAGGTCCCTGCCCTGGAGCCACTCGCAGGCCCTCAGAGGCCCCAAGGGCGCGGATTTGGAAACTGAGGCCCCCCTTCCTTCCCCCTTCCTCTCCCTCTCCTCCCTCTCTCCTCCCTCCCCCCTCCGGCTCCCTCTCTCCCTCTCTCTCCTCCTGCCAAACGCGTCTTGGCTCTGTCTGAATATCTCTCCTCCTCGATTTTTGGCTCCAGCTCTGGGCGCGCTCACTAAAGGAAGAAGGGCTAGCTCCCCGCCCCCACCCTTCTTCACCGCCTCCCCCTTCCCGAGGAGCCCCTCTGAGGGCGGGAGCGGCCTCATATAGTGGCCTGAGCCCCCTGAGTGGGCTTGGCCTGGGGGGCACAGGCCTTTCGGGGGAGGAGCAGGGTGGATTGGCCTGGCAGCCCGAAGGGGGCAGCGGGCAGGGTGACAGTGCTGCCCGGCTGGGCGGGCAGGCGGGGAGGGGTCGGGGCATGGAGCTGGGGTGTCTGGCTTCTGGTGGGGCTGGCAGGCCTCTGTGAGGCGCAGCTGTGCCCAGAACTCCGAGTTGCGTTTGCCACCACTACCAATGTGGCTGCGCCAGCCAGCGAGGGGAGGCGAGTCGCGGGCACTGCGGCGCTCCACAGCCAATCAGAAGCCGGGGTTGCACTGGGGAGCTCTCCCCCTACTGGGCCCCACCCTGAGGGGAGCCGGGGGTGGTGGCCAGCAGCAGGCAGGGGGCAGCGCCCACCGCCACCACTGAGGACCCTGCCCCCTCTGCTAAAACTCAGTGCCAGCCTTCCTGGCACAGATCGGGCAAGAGTGGGGGTCTATCCATCCCCACCTGAATTTGTGTGAGCCAAGCTGGAGGAAGGGACTGCTCAGAGGTGCACCGCTGCCCCCCCGCCAGGCCTTAGGAGGTGACTTTTGGTCTGAGGCAGGCAGGGGCTGGGGGTGGGGGCCCAATCATCCAGGTGGTTCCAAGCAAATATGGGCTTCGGTCGTGGAATCATCTGGTGTGTTGGGGGTTATTCTGAGTCCATTTCACACAAAGTCACACACTCTCACTGGCACATGTGGGCACAAAGAATCCTGCTGCCACACACTGGCATCCTGTGCCTCCCTCCTCTAGGCGCACACAGACACAGGCGTCCACACACAAAGAGGCCGACTGCACATGACACCTGCAGACACCTCGCCATACCAAACACTGGTGCAGCACGACACGCCCAGGGAGGTCCTCAAGGGGGCAGATGCATGGGACACACGGTGACATGGCCACGGGTTATGAAGCACAGTATAGAGACAGACTACCACCATCGACCACCCAGGAGTACACGCCAAGACAGTGGGGAACATGGCACCTGCATACAGTGACACGTCAGACTCCAGAAAGGCACACCCATCACCAGGCACACAGGAACACACATGAGCACACACACGCCGTAAAGCACTTAAGACACACGGGCGCGCACACCTCCCAGTCCACCAGGAGCGAGGTGTCCATTGGGAAATGTCTGGAGATATTTTTGGTCTTGGAGAGGGGCCTGCTCTTGGCATCTGAGGGGTGGAGGCCAGGGGTGCTGCTTAGCACCCTGCAATGCACAGGGCGCCTCCACCTGGCCCCAGAATCAGTAGTGCTGAGGTTGGAAGGCTGGCCTCAAACACACACACACAGTGACACACGGGTGTGGCTAACCCTCAACACATGGTGTGCACACACACGTATCACGCTCGGGCGCAAGGCTGGCTGATGTCGTGGCATCACCCCCGGTGCTGCCCACCCACCAGACGCGGGCATTGTCCCACATGCAGCTGTATGCACACACCCAGGCACAAGCCCTGCGGTGTGCACACAGCTTCGTTACCCTGGCACGCAGCGGCAAGATGCACACCCACACGGTAGTTTGCACCTGGTCACAACTGGCCCTGGTTGGAAAGGAGTGTGAGAGATGAGACCTGTCCCCCTGGAGTGGCCCCTCTGCCTGCCAGCCTTTCTGGCTGTCTTGAGCTGCATCCATAAACCTGACCTCTCTGCCCTAGTTTGTAGAAGCCTGGCGTGGGGGCAAGTCTGGGACACCATATGCCCACCCCTGCCCAGGACATCACTGGCTTTCTGGGCCCAGCAGCCCAGGGCCCCACCCTCACTGCCCTGCGGCCATAGAGAGAAGGGAGGGGGACAAAGCTAGTTCTCAGGCTTGTCTTCCATGGGCTGTCTCACTAAACCTTTGACTTTTTTTTTATTTTTTAAATACTTTTATTTTTATGCCATGCTGAGGATGGAACCCAGTGCCTCACATGTGCTAGGCAAGTGCTCTACCACTGAGCCACAGCTGCAGCCCCAAACCTTTGACTTTTTATTTATTTATTTTTGCGGTGCTGGGGACGGGACCTAGGACCTTGTGTGTGCTAGGCAAGTGCTCTACCACCAATCCACCCCCTCTAACTCAATCCTTTAACCTGTGATTCCCCATTTCCCGCCCTGGGGAGAGAGAGAAGAAAGACAGGTGGCAGAGGAATAGCAGGAGAAAGCCTTTTGTAGGATTATAGCAAAATGAATGGTTTGTCCTGAAAATCACGGCGAGAGCGAGCATGTACCCTGGCTCACCATGTCTTCCATCTTGCTAAGTGCTTCTCAGCTTATCTCCTCGAATCCTGGGTGAGGTGGGTATTGTTAATTAGGAGAGCGGAGTTCCGGTTGAGCTTCCTGGGTTTGAATTCTGGATCTGCTGCTCACTAGCGGCGTGACATTGGGCAAATCACTCAACCTCTCTGGGCCTCTTTTTGTGATTTAGAACACAGGATCTAAGGAGCTGGTTTGTAGAAAATGCTTCAAAACTGTGCTTGAGGTGAAGCAAATGTTTGATTTAATAGATGACAAGCCAAGACTCAAAGATGGGAAATCCAGTGTTAGAGTCAAGGGTAGGAGGTTGTGGAGCCTTTACCACTACCCTAAATCCTGCCAATGGGACAGAATTGCAGCAGATTCTCTGGCCTTTACCTGCACACTCTCATACCTCCATTGGAAGCATGCCCCAGCTGCCAGTCCTTATACTCTCCTTACCACTCTGACCTTCAAATCATCTTCCAACCAGGGCTCACAGTAAGGGTGTATGATGGTCTCACCCCTTCTGAACCTACACGGACCAGGCTTGCCCTCCTTCCAACAGGACCGGACAACCTCTCCCACACCTTGCTGGGCACCCAGCCGGAGCCCGCGTGCTGAGGGTGCAGCCGGGGGCCTGTGCATTCCTTTGACAAATATTTACCAAGCACATCCTGGGTGCCAGGCCCTGTTCTAGGCCCTAGGGGCTCGGCAGGGAGCAAAACTGGCAAAGGTGCCAGCCCTGGTAGGAGGGCAGACAGTGAATGTGATAAACAAGGGAGTGCCCTGTCCTTGAGACAGTGCTTGGTGCAGGGAAAGAGCTCAGGACAGGCCCAAGGGAGAACAGGGCTGCCGTGGGTTAGCAGAGGGGGTCGAAGAGGCTGATTTGCAGCATCGCCCTGCCGGTCAGTTGTGGCCTCAAGGGCCCCTTTCCCTCACACACAGGCTGCCTGGAGGTCAAGGCTGTGTGGTTGAGCAGGTTGTCTCCATCTGCCCAGAACTCAGGGCCTACTGTTGCCTCCTTAGCCATCTTTGTGGGTACACCCTGTGGTGCCCACTCAGGACCTGGGGACAAGATGGCTGGGGCCTTTCCTGTACAGAATCCGGGCCTCAATGGGCACTGGGTATTCTCAACCCTGCCATTCTGAGCCAGGGGGTGGGGCGGGGGCAGCTGGTGGCCCAGAGTGGCACTTCCACCTGGGTCCCCTGATTTAGCTCCCCCAGGGCGGGCCCAGTTTATTTTTACCCCAGCCTGTCACCCTGGCAGTACCAGGCTGCGCCATCTTTGCAGAGTCTTGGGTACTTGCCCATAGTTGGGGGGCACATGGCTTTGACTGGTGGGCCCCCAACTCTCACTGGGCTCCAGACTTCCTCTACCTGCAGGGCTCCAGATTGAGGGTCCTAAACTGGGCGCTGGTGGAGTCCATGCTGCAGGCTGACAACCACCATGCCCAGCCTGGTGGCATTTGGTTTGGCCCCCTGCCTGCCCGCCACCCCCACCCTGCGCCCGGGCAGAGCCGAGCGGCTGCCGCTGCCAGTCTCCATTTCGAAGCTTGGGGTGGGGGTGGGGGAGTGCTGTGTGCCTGCGGGTCCGCTGCCTGTCCTGTGCCACCTAGGGCTCATCCCTGGGCACGCTCCCTGGGAGGGCCCGGGCTGCCTCACCGGCTGCCCCTTTGCAGCCTAGAGCTGGGCGAGGATGCGCCTGGCTTCCATCTTCCCGCTCCTTCCCTCCCTCTCCGCTCTCCTGTAATGGCTCACCGTTTTTTGGCATCTCTTCCCCTCCCCCCTCCCATAGGCGCCAACCTCACTTCCAAACCCGCCATTGCTGACTCTCAGGCCTTCTTTGCTGCTGAGGGCTGGGACCTGGGAATGAGGGTTTGGGGGACCAGGCGTGAGGGCACTGGGCTTTCTGGGTGCTGTGTGAGTCTGGAGGGCACGTGCCCTAAGCCAGCAGGCTCCACCCTTGTCTTCTTTTAGCCTCAAGGTTGGCAGAGCCAGATGCAATGAAAGTGGGGACTCTTCCGTGTCTTACAGCCCTCCTGGGCCCAGTGTTGCTCTCAGGGCCACCAGGAGACCAGTGTGGGCATCTCTGCCCAAGCCCATGGCCTGGATTGGCAAAAGTCAAGTTTCATACGTGGGGTGCCCCTGTGTTCCTCTCCCAAGTTCCCCCCAGATCCTCAAGAGTCTTGCTCCCCTTCTCCAGAGCTAGGGTGTGGGGGAGACCAAGCCCTACATTGGGCTCTTGTGTCCCCAGAGGGGCATGGGACTTCGGAGGAACCGGTTTACTGCCCTCCCCCCCCCCAGCCTGCTGCCCGCGCGCCTCTCTCGGCACTAAACAAAGTTTGCTAAGTAACTTCAAATGTTATTTGAGGACGGCCTGGCCTCAACCCAAGGCGGCCCTGTGGAAACTTGTTTTTCGCTGCCGAGGCTGCAAGTATCAAAGACACACTTTCGGGGGGGGGGGGTGCTTCGATGCCTCTTTCCCCTCCGTGGCAGGGGCTGGCGCTGAGTGGACACTCAGACACACACAGAGCACACACACATGGGCCAGTGCCGACAGAGGGACCTTCCCAGCACCCTCGGGCCTGTGCATCAGAGACGGCAGGGGGACAGCTACGGAGCTCAGCACTCATGATGCACACACAGCACACCCGCACTGACACACCAAGGAGGCCTGGAGCGTGTGTGTCCCAGATGCTGCCCCCAGCTCAGGTCCCCTGCATCCTTCCAGCTGGTAGGGTTTTGCCACATTGAGGAGAGCGTGGCTCTGATGCCTGAAGTCCTATTTTCATGGCTTGGGGGCCCAAGGAATATGAGGACGGAGGCCTTCTAGCCTCAGTTTCCCCAACCATAAGGAGAAGTTGTGGGTCTGGATGGTGTAGGACATGGAACCCCACGTGGATCAGGAGAGCACCTGGGTTGGAGTCTTGGCCTGGCAGCTTTTCAGAGGTGCCTGGTTTTCTCATCCTTCTGGCTGGCTGAGTCCCTAAAGGTGGGCTTTGAGCACGGTGTCCACTGCTGCTCCTGCCCATCCTGATGGCCTGAGCTTGGTGCATGGCCCCCTCCCTGTAGGGCACCCCACCAGCTCAGGGCTCTCCAGGAGCTGTGCAAGAGCCCACGCCAACCCTGCTCATTCTCCCTCCTCCCTCCAGC
Source organism: Sciurus vulgaris (assembly GCF_902686455.1). NCBI lineage: Eukaryota > Metazoa > Chordata > Mammalia > Rodentia > Sciuridae > Sciurus > Sciurus vulgaris. The sequence goes on from NC_136477.1 coordinate 11,782,429, forward strand.
ACGCCCTTCTCCCTGGGTGTCTTTCTCCCTTTCTGTTCCAGCTTCCCCTCTTTCTCCAAACCCACCTTCTTCCTTCTCCAGGTGTCCCCCAGCCCTGCACTGGCCTGGAGCTCAGGGAACGTGTGCGAAATAGGCACAAAGTGTGTCCCTCACTGAAGCCAGCCAGGCCTAGGGTCCTTCATGCCCTTGTGTCCCTAAACACCTACCTGGGGGTACTCCAGGCCTCAGCAAGAAGTGGAGGGCTGGGCACTTGGGCTCACACAGTGGGTAAGGAGGGCCTTTGTCACAGTGTCCCTCCATCTCTCACTTCTGAGGTTTACAAACAGGTGGGCCCCTGTGGAATGCAATGGAAGCGCCAAGGCCCAGAGAGGACACTGGGCTGCCACTCTCTTCCAGTCCCTAAGAGTCTCCCCACCCTCCCTGTCAGCCTGATCCTCACTGAGGTAGGTTTGTGGGGTCCCCCAGTCCCAGCCCCCCACACTGCCTCATCTCCACTCACAGTCAACGCCCGCAACACCCCGCCACCCGCAGTCTGTCGCGCGGTGACAGCCTGTCACAGGCACCGCCGCACACCGGCACAATCTGTCGTCCACGCACAGTCTCACACACAACCTGTCACACACACGCACGCACGCACACACACACAGCGGCACAGTCGCACACACAGCCAGCCTCACGCGATCACACCAAGCGTCACAGCTTGTCACAGCCATAGATTCCTCACAATAAAAATAACAGCTACCATCTCCAGAGCAATTACTCTGGGCAGGCGGTTGGTGGGCAGGCAGGCGGGCATCCATGACCTCCTGTGACCTGACCCTCCGGATGTGAGGCAGGTGTGAGTAACCTGTTTTACAGATTAGGAAACAGAGGCCACAGGGTCAAGTACCAAGGTCATGGAGCTAGAAGTGGGGTGGCAGGAATGAGCCAGGTCCCCAGGGGCATGCAGGACCAAAACAGGTTACCCCACCTCTTCAACCTCTTCTTGTCCACCACAGGGCGCCACCTCCTGGCTCTCCTCTCCTCTCCTCCCTTCCCATTCCCTGGGCGGGGAAAACAGATTTTAAGCAGTCCAGGTCAAAAAACAGGGGAAGAGGCTTACTGGAGCCCTGCTTAAGGGTGCTTAAACTGTCCTTGGTTGGGGAAAATTGAGCTGCTCTCCACTGAGATCTACTTGGTTCCAAATGAGGCACTGATGGACAGTACGGGGCTGTCTGAGAGGCTCCTACATGTGCTGTGGGCACCAAGTTTGAGGTCTGATGTGTGGGTGCCTTGGTGAGGCGCCCCCGTGGTCCAAGGTGATGTCAGTCTGCGGTCCTGTGAAGACTCCTGGGTAGGCTGGGGCGGGAGTCCTAAAAAGAAGTCTCTGGACTTCAAACAGTCCCCGTTCACAGGGGTAGAGTGACCTTCGTGGGCTCCTGGGCCTCGCAAGCCCCTGAGCCCAGGGCATCTGCACCCCCGCCTCCACCCTCCGCGTTCCAGGGCGCTTCCTCCTACACCACCTCCTCTGCAGCCCGCCTTCCCTAGCTTTCGCCTTCTTTGTTCCACCCCGCCTGCTCCCCGGGGCTTCCCCCATTAGAGTTGCCTTGGCCAAAACCAACACGGCTCCAACGACGTCCCGCCGAGGCCCGCCGGGCTGCCGGCCCTGCCCCTTGGCTTGCTCGGGGGGCCAGATCCCGGCTCCTCTGAGGCCCGACGGCGGCCGCCGCGCACGTGGCCTCTTCCATCCGGCGCTGGGAAGCACCGGCGCACAGTTCTGCGCAGCGGTCCAGAAGAGGGACCCCGGCGCACTCGCAGATCCCTTTCGAAACCCCAATAGGACATTTGGGCGCGCGCACGCACTTAACACGCTCCCGCACTTCAGTCCAACCGGTGTCAGTGGTACGCCCTTGTCCCGATCCTGCCATTCGGATCCCAGGCTTATCTGCACACGCAGGCCTGACACCCCAATGAATTGGGCTGTAGAGCGCACACATGCCCATAAACACGCCGAACCTGATCGGAGTCCCGAATACAATCCTGCGCTCCCCTGCTCGCGCGGGGATGGACTTTGCGAGCACAAATAATGCCCTACGCCTTCACGGGGTTCCTGGCTCAGGTGGGTTGGTGAGATCACAAGAGCCGCTAGTGCCCACGCACGTGGCTGCAGGACCACGCGTGCACACACCTCCCTGGCCTGCACATGCGTGTGCTTCACAAACCACACACCTGCCCTGTCCGGCTGCCCAGGGCACCTGGCTCCAAAGCATTCAGGTTGTTGGGGGAGGGAGCTGGGGACCTGGGCGGGATTAATTTCCACCCCCCCTTTACTCTCTGAACACTTGCCTCCCAAACGTCCCTGGGGGCACAGGTGAGACCCCCAGAACCGCTGCTGCCTAATGACGCCCCAGCATGCGCTATATTTATATTTGAAATTTGTACCTTCACATATATATATAAAACATTATATATACATATATATATATACACACATATTAAATACACACACATATTGCCCCCTCGCCCTTCCCGCTCCACTGTTATACTTGGATTTTACCACCCCCACTAGGTTTCGTACCAAACCTTCAAAACCCATTTTGCTAGGCAGGGAGGTGGGGCGAGGCAGAAGTTCCCCCCTCCCACTGCGGACGCCCTATGTTTGTAAAGGCCGAGACCCCTTTTCCTGAAGGGCGGGACTGCACCGCCAAATCCCGCGGCCCTTCCCGAAACACAATCGCGGGGGTGGGTGCTGGCGGCGAGACGTTGCTTTTTGGTGTGTTTGCTGTTGCTGCTTAAATTAATCCTGAGTGACAGCCCGCAGTTCTCTACAAAGAGGCCATTTAACGCCCCCCCACCCCGGGCGAAATTTCCACTTGCCCCCCTGGGTCCGCCTTGGCCGCTTGGGAATTTGCTACCAGCGGTCCTGGCCTTCCCCTGAGGTGCGCCGCAGGCGTGGAGGCGGGTTCCTTGAGCGTGCGCCATGGACTTCGGGAGCGAGTGTGGGTGGGTTTTGGAGGGGTGGGAGACGTCTTAAAATAGAAGCGCTTGGCGAGTGAAGGTGGGGAGGGGTGTCCCAGGACTTCCCAGAGTGCCCCAATGTCCGACTATAGAGCTTCAATGTCCTAACCCTGCTGGAGAAAGTCAGATTGTCCTCTGTGTCTCAGAGTCTCTCGAGGGGAGATGCGTTGCCCTGCACGTTGACCTGAAGCCCCCACCCTACTCCAGATGGGCACCACTTCGCGTGCCTGTGCATACCCGGGCAAAGACGTGCCTCCGGGGAAGTGTGCTAGCCCCGGCTTGTGCCCCTCGACAGGTGCCCGCCGCCCACGGGCTTCTTTCAGTATAGCCTCCTGGGTGTTCTCTAGCGCGTGGCATTTCCTGGACTCGTAGCTACAACTGGCTCAAGACTGGGGAGTGCACGTGGGGCTGGGGTGGTGGGGAGGCCTCCCTAGGCCCAGGCCGGAAGCGGGGCCCTGGGCTTTCCACTCCACAGAACGTGATTACATACTGTCGCTGGCACTTGGACCGCGCACCGCGGGATGGAGGGAACAACACAGCCCTCGATGATGCTGAAGCCCTGGACCCTGGGGCCCCAGGGAGCCGCCGAGCCATAATGGGACTGTGCGCGTGCGCGGCGGCAAAAAGGCGGGAAGCAGAGCTTCGAGGTCCCGGATGTGGGAAGCGCCTGTGTACGCCGGGGCCCCTTAGGCAGAACCACTCCCGGAGTTGAGTGGGCAGTGCCGGACGACAGACCTCGCTGGCAGGTGAGGGAAAACGGAGAGCGAGTGTGAAGGGGCAGCGGTGATAAGCGAGGCCTTCGACCGTTTGTCCTCGCCAGAGGCCCCAGGATGAACCCTGTTGCTGCCGTAGGCCCCCTGGGGGTTCCATCAGCTTCTCCGAGCCGCTCGCTGCGCCGGGGTGGCGCCCTACTGCCCCGGGGCAGCTGAACCCCTCACAGCATTCGGTCCCCAAACACGAGAAAACCCACGCCCGCGGCGTGGAGGCCTGGCCTGGTTCGGTCTCTGGGGCACTCACGGTTTTCAACGCCAAAGACCGCGGCCGGAAGGGACCCAGTTAGGGGCGCACCGGGTGGGGTCCAGGCCGCCGCTGCCTGGGTCTCCCTCCCGCGGCCGTCCGACACCCCACGGGTGCGCGGGGCGGGAACGCGGCGGCGGCCCCGACCAGGTGTCTGGGCCTGACCCTGCAGAACCCGACGGAAGCCCGCTGTGCGGTGGGCACCGACCTCCGCCCTTGGCCGCGCGGCTCCCGTGCGCTCGCGGCTCCAGGCCCGCCCGAGCCCCCCAGCCACCCCCCAGCCGCCTCTTTTTGGAGAGTAATGGCGAGGAAATTTGCGAGGGGAGAGTTATGTTTGTTTGCAGGGTTGGCTGGGTTTGGGGGCGTTTGGTCGCCAGCGAGCACCTGGAAGAAATGTGACTAAGTGGCAGAAAATGCGCTTCCCTCTGTCCTGCCTTCAGGACGCGGGAGATGCGAAGCCTTAAAGAACATTTAAAAATGTCCCCGCTAAGTCCCCCAACGACCCACGCCGCCCTGCTTTTCGAAGATAACTAGCTGGATTTGGGGCGCCGAGGCCTCCCTGCCCTACCTGTCGTAGGACTCCCCGGGCAGGCCAGAGGGAGAGGGGGAAAAATGGGGGCAAGAAAAAACAAAACTTGTGCGTCCGGCGGGCCCGACTTAACCTGTTGGAGGAGGAAGCTGGAGTCCTGATGCCCGGGGAGCCAGAGTCGCCCCGGGCATTCAGAAAAAGTGCCCTGGGGCCTCCGGTGCCCTCGGAAGCGGGTCATAAACCGTCTTCTCATCACCCGAATTACTTAAATGCGCTTTGGTGGTGTTCGGTCCATTTGCTTTTCCACGTGCACATGACTCAGCCGGCCCCAGCTGCACCCGGGGAGGTGACCCGGGGCCCTGCGCCCTGACCCAAAGCGGCCCATACAGGTTCAGACTCCCCCCCACTCCTCGCAGCGCCCAGACGACACTCAACCGCTCCCACCCCGCTGTTCTTTGGGTCTTATTCCCCTCTTCTTTAAAAACGCCTTTTTTTTTTTTTTTTTTAATTTAAAGGAGTTTATTACTTTTTTTTTTTTTTTAAAGCATGCGAGACAGAGGCTGACTGGTAGAAACAGGCAGTTTAAAAGGGGGGTGTAGTGTACGTGCGGGTGGCACTCCGGAGATGACCAACCTCGCCTGCCGGGACTAAGCCTGCTGTGGCTGAGTCCCTGGTAGAATCCGGCATGAGGCACCCGGATCGCCGCCGCTGAAAAGGCGCTATAGAAATGCAAGGAATTATTATGATTTTAATAAAATTGTGTCTCATTTAGGAGCGCGCTTCTGCGCTGCCTCTATCGTCGGAGCCTGGGTTTGCCACTGCAAGGTCTGTAATCAGAGAAAAATACCAGCTTTGTTGAGGGTTAGAATATATCATTGGCTAATGTGTGTGGTTTTCTTTTTTTTTTTTTTTTTTTAATAATGCTAAGCATTGGAATAATTAAAGAGTGAGAAATAACTCGTCTCTCCTCTCTCCTTTTCATTCCTCATTGTCTTATTTAAAGGCGGAAAGAGCGCTTTTCGGCGGAGCTGGTTAGTTTTAATGCCGGCTTTTTCCCTCACCCGCCTTTCCCTTCGCTCCGGTCTGATTCGCAAATCCCCAAACTGGCACAAGCCGGGAAACTTGCGGCCGGTTGTTCTTCTCCCCGAGTTGGAGACAACCCTCCAACCCTCCCCCGCTCCTGGGCCCTGACCCACTGCCTGGCTTGTACTGGAGCGATTTTAAAAAGAAAGAAAGGAAGAAAGGAGCCGGGCTCTGGTACCTCGGTGCCAGCCGAGGGCGCGTTTCCCAGGCGGCCGGCTGGTGGGAGAGTCAAACCCGAGTGTGGGGGAAGCCGCCTCACGCTCACCCACATCCCCATCCAGGGGGAAAAAAAAAAAAAAAAAAAAAGATCAAGTATTTCTAAAGATCAACCACTCTGAGGGCTTAGATCCCTTGACTTATTTTATTTTATATTTTGGTCCTGGGGCTTGAACTCAGGGGTGCTTTACCACTGAGCTACATCCCCAGTCCATTTTATTTTATTTTATTTTATTTTATTTTGAGGCAGGATCCCTCCAAGTTGTCCATGCTAACCTCAAACTCTCTATCCTCCTGCTTCAGCCTCCCCGGTTGCTGGGATTACAGGCATGCCCACTGTGCCCAGCCCCTTGTCGTATTTTAAATTAAGCCAGTAGTTCTTTTTTTCCTAGTCCCCATATGCATTAGGAAAACAAGATGTGGTCCTGGAGAGCCTGCCTGGCAGCTCTGTGCCCTTGGTAGTGGAGAAAGCTGCCCTCTTATATTGGGCCTGGCATCCAGCTCCCCACCCCCATCCCCCAGTGTCCACAAGGCCTGGATCTGAGAGGAAGAGCAGGGTCCAGGGGCAGTGGCTGGTGCTGCTTGGAGAGATATGGGAATTGGGGAAGGGGCTTTTTAACAGGGCTGCAGAGGGCTCCTCCTGGTGGGTGAGGTGGATGGATGTCTTGGGTTTCCCCTGGGTGTGGGGTGCATCGCTTGGAAGGAAAAGGGGCCTCCAAAGTGCCTGGGAAAGAGAAGGAAAGGGGAAAAGGCAAGGGGAAAGTAGGCAAGAAGTGGGGGCAGGGGCTTGTGCCCACAGGCGCCAGGGGCTGTGCAGTGCCTGCAAGTTGCAGAGGGAGTTATTTATTTATTTGCTTCAGGTGTTTTTAATTAAATGTGTTTCTCTTGTATTTTCCTTGTTATTCGGTGCTTAGACTTTTCAGTGATCCCTTGCATTTGTCGTTTTACATAAGCAGAAACTTTTTTCCCCCTTCCTTGGAGAGATATTGTGGGAGGTATTTTGCCTTTAGTGCTTTCTCTTTCCTGCTTTTTTTAAAACTTAATTTTAAAATTATAAAGTAAATTTAGTGCTAGTGAAAGTGAGGGGGGAGCCAGCTGGGTCTTGAGCCAGGGAAAGGATAGGCGGACCCAGGGTTCAGCCTCCTTTAAGAGGCAGCCAGGTCCCAGGCCCCCGGGCCTAGCCTTCTGCTGTCCACCTCTTCCTCTTCTTTCTAAGTGCCCCAGTCCCCTACATCACCTTGCAGGGGTCTTGTGGACCCGGACTGGGGCAGCCAGCTCTGTTGGTTCTCAGTCTAAGTTGGAAACCCCTGGCTCTGCAGTCACTTTCCCTCCTGACCTACATACTGAGCACCCCCTCAGTCCCTGCCTGCAGGCAGGATGAGAAGGGGGGCCTCGCTCCCCTCAGTCACTAGGCTGTTTGGCTTTCAGTTCCATGGGTCCTGATTGTCCCCCACACATGCCCTGCTAGTCTGCTAAACCCGCTGCACAGTTGGTTGCCCTGTTGATGGGATCAGAATTGGGCAGGCACTGAGAAAGAGACACCAGAATCCTCCTGCAGCAGGGAGGATGAGCGGGCTTCTCCCCCTTCCCATATCTGTGGTTCACATGAGTAGCACATGCTGCTCTGTAGCACGGCAGTGCACATAGGTGTTCACATTTGACACTGCTTGTATTCAGCAGAGCTATTTCTAAGGCATATAAATTAGGGGAACTATAGCTTAAAATTTTAAGGCCTGTTCAATGGTGCTGAAAATGTTTATTTCTTAATTTGGGTGGAGTTGCATGGGTGTGTTCTCTTTGTGGAAATGTATCAAGAGGCACACTTACAATGCGTCCCTCTTCTTTTTATATGCTCCACACTTCTGTTAGAAAGTTTATTTAAATAAGCAGAAACCCTGACCTCAAAGGTAAAGAAAAGGCCTTGCATTACAAAATAATAATAAAAATCAAAATTAAAATGTCCTCCAGCCTGGTTTGTTAAATCCTCCCTGCTCCGAATAGTGGGAGGGCTTGTAAAAATTAGTGGTCTGATAAAAAAAAGCTCTGCAAGCGTGTGGTCCCGAGGCTTCCTGACCTGTCCACATGTGCGGAATGCCTAGAAACCACTTGCAGACGTAGGTATAAATGTAGGATTTTAAAATCTCAGGACTAAAGGATAAGAAGTGGTAAGGAGGAACTTACTTGCCAATTACATTTTGCTGTCAACATCTGGAAAGCAAAATTGCAGCTGTTCTTCCTGCCCTGCTGATTGCCACCTCTTCTTTTTTTTCTGTACACTTTAATTTTTTTGTACGCTTGCCATCCATACTTCAGTTTTCTGCACTGTTGAAACATTTTCACGGCTCTATTCAAATTGAGTTGTTGGGTTTAGACTTTTTTTTTTTTTAAGAAAGTATGCATCTTATAGTCTGACAGCATGATTTTTGGAGCGGTTTATTTGAACAGGCCCAAGAGCCATCGGTAATCCCCTTCTTCTCCCTCAGCTCCTCCATATTCCCAGAACTGCTCAGGCCAAAAGTGCCCAGAGAAGACGCGCGGCTGCCCTCGCCCAGCTCCCTCTCTTTGCTTCTGTTCCTCCGGCAGGTACTGACAGCATCGCCCTCCACGGCCCTTCTGTGGTGTTTTTGTTTTCTCTTCGCCCCCCAAAAATATTTGAACCAAAAAGCCTCTTTTTTTTTTCCTCCACCCACAGCACACTGAAAGGGCTAGTGAACCGTGATTCAACAGAGCGAGGGCGCTGCTTTTCTTCCTCAGCATTAATTAACTCAAGTTCGTTAGGACGTTGGGTCTGTCGCCCACAGTTTTCTCTTGTGTGTGCTGAATCGGGTCATAGAGGGAGACTTCCCGTGCAAACAGTTTGTGTTGGAGCTGGAGAACGCAGAGGGGGAGAGAGGGTGAGAAAGAAAGGGAGCTGGGAAGGACGGAGAGTGACTGAGGGGTGGGCGCGTCCATCCAGCTCCTCCAGGCGCCCAGTGCCAGCCTCCACGGGGGCCAGACACCAGCGAAATGAGGATTCTCGAATTTCCTTGGCCCTGATCCTGATAATAAAATAATTGGGGGAGCAGTACATTTTGAGGGATTGAAAAATATCCTTTTGACTCCTAAAATTGCACATTTTGGGGGAGCTGCTTGTGCAGATGGGGTGACCCACCTTCCACAGAACCTTGAGCAATGAAAATCTCAGAGCTCTGGGCTCTGGTTGTTGCTGCAGTAACTGCAGAAAGAGGCACCCTCAGGGCTGAGGGTGCTGGCAGTTCAGAGTGGGCTGGGCACTCTGAGGGGCTCAGAGAAACCCTTCTTCTCTTCCGGCCTCTCTCTCTTATGACAGGGAAGACATGACAGGCAAAATCAGGCGGTGTGGGGATGGACCGTTCAGAGGGACTGGGAAAGCCATGTCCTTTAGATTTTGTCACCATTGCGATGTCGCCCTGAGCCATGTAGGAGCCCCCTGAAGAGGGTTTGCTGCTAGGCCTAGCTGGTTTCAACACCTTGCCCGTTTGCTCTGGCCTTCTTTCTTACCCTCCAGATATTTTCAGTGTGCTGGGTACAGACCTCGTTGTCATGTGCTGCTCTTTTCTTCCCTTGCCTTTTGTCAGTTTTTCAGTTCTTTAGAGAAAGTTGTGGAGGTGGCCTATGGGTTTCCTCCCTCTTCCCAGGCCCTGGGCCACTGTGGGGTGACACTTCCCAAGTCAACTGAGTTGGTGAGGCTCAACACTGCCCTTGCCCCTTGAAACCCTTGGCTGTCATGTGTCTTACATGCTCTGCAGAGGGTTCCTCCCCACACAGCCCATCGGCCAGAGGAGAGAGCCCTGGCCTTCCTGGCTTTTACTTGTATTTGGTGACACAAGGAAGTTGCAGGCTAAATAATGAATTAAAGACTAGGGTTTTGTTTCCCACTCCCCACAGAGAACCAGATGAAAGTAAACAGTTTCAGTCGAACTAGAGAATAGCGTGTCTCCCCTAGCACCCCCATTCCTGCCCTAGCTCGTTCTGTGCCAAGAGGGTGAGGGGAGATGTGCCTGGAGCAGGGCAGCATTTGGAGCCAGAATGAGACTGCCTGTTGGCCCAGTCCCAGGCCACCGCTCTGGTTTGTCGTCAGGAGGAGAAAAGGCAGGGAAAGAGGGGACAGTTTATAGGAGAGAAGTGTGCAGCCTGGTTTTGAGACAGGCCCGGAACTAGTGCTAGACCCAGCAGATCCATTCAGCCAGCCTGAGGACGCTCTCCAAAGCAACTGCGTGGCCGCCTTTCCTGGGTGGAGGAAAACAGGCCCAAGTGAGCCCAAAACCCGCTTTGTCCAAATTATCTGAGTCTCCTCGAAAAGTGCATTTTCCGGTTTCCATCACTGATGTTTCCAGACTCTAGGGTGGTTTTGCTGTGGCTGAAGAGCCCCTTCCCGTGCTTTTCCTGCAGGAGTCCCAGAGGGGAGGCCCCACCCACCTTCGCTTTATACCCTGAGTTGAGCTGCCCAGTCCTGTCTGCAGTCCCCTTCCTTCTCTGCCCGTGAATCTGGCCACTGCCTTCTTGTGACCTTCCATAAAGCAGTGATCATGGAACAAGAAGGATTTCAGGGATATGAAGGTGGTCTCTTTTGGCTCAGACCAAGGCTAAATTATAAAATGCCAGGAACTGGGCAAACTATTGGAGCCCTATTTGTGGCCTTTAAATTTTTTCTGCATATTTTCTTATTCAGTCTGCAGATGATGCAGTAGTAAAATAGATACTGGACTATCTGGTTATTTTCTATGTAAGTTTTGTCAGTTATTTGTGCTAACTGTATAGTTACCCAAATCAGTTGGGCCTACATGTCCAGGGTCTGAAAGAATAAATCTGGACCCCAAAGCCAGCATGTTGTGGACAAATGGGATTTAAAAAATGTATATCTCCTTCCTAGCGTGGTCCGGTCTTTATGGTCCGGTCTTTAGAAATATAGCTTCTTCTGCTTCCAAATGTTTCGCTATTGGCAGGTACTGACCAGTTGTAGAACCTGTCTCAGGCTGAGAAAATTATTTTGTTTTCCTGAAGAATTTTTAATACTTATATGTGAGTGAGGTACTGTATGTGTTTTCCTATTTTCCCTCAAATAATCCACCAGGCCTCCGTGGACAGGACTGTGTTTTGTGGTGTTGTAAAAGCCACACATTTTTCTTTTTCTCCTTTGGAGTCAGTTGTTTTCCTTGCCAGTTTTCTTTTACACCCTGTCCCAGCACCTTTTCCCGTCTCCTGCTTGTCTTTCCTTCTCTGCTGTCCCTTTTCCCTCCATCCTAGTCCTTTCTGTTCGCCTGGTGGTAGCTTTGCACCCCGCTTGGCTTGGCACTCTCTCCAGGTTTGCCTTTGCCTCTTTCTTTCTCCCTGTCTGTGCTTCTGTAACTCCGTGGCTTGCTTAGTCTTTTTTGGGTTTGGGGGCACATTTCTGCTAGTGATGGCTGAAGCCAGCAGAAGTATTTGAGACATGTTTCGGGAAAACTGTTGATGTTTATCACCAAATTCTATATTCTCAACTATAAAAGAGGGAGGCCTTTCTTTCACAAAGGCAGGAAAATTCCTTTCGAAGAACTAAAGACCCATGTGAATTTCAAAAGTCATATTTCTGGCTTCTTGATTTTTCTTTCAAATGGGGAAAGTACCTTTTCCTCAGAATTTTCCTGCTTTTCCTTTTATTTCTTTCCCCTGTGTCTTGAATTTTCCTTGTTGCTCACTCTTTGCATCCCTGGCTTCTTTGCTGTTGGTTGTTTTTCTCTTTCCATTTCCCTCCTTCCTCCCTCCTTTCCCTCAGTGGCCTGCCAGTCCCCTCACTTCCTCCATCTCCCGAGCCCTTGCTCTTGCCCGTGACTCAGACCTGAAGAAACCCTGATTCATCTGAGGGTTTTTCTGTCTTGGCTCTGGTCCTGTGTGCTGGGTGCAGAGCGGTCTGATCTGAAGGGGGGTGGAGAGGAGAAAGGAAGGCGACTGGGACAGGGACAGGTAATCTTCCAATGGGAACCTTGACTCTCTCCTAACAAAAGGGGAACTGTCCCCTTTTGTCTGGGGCTCTTGAGGGGCGTGTCTGGGCTGGCGGCCACCACTAGTGGCCTGGGAGCAGCAGGAGGAGTCGTGGGGGGGCTGTGCTTGAATGTTTCTAATGGAACCTGAGCAACTCTAAGGGGAGACTCATCTTCTCCCCTACCCAAGCATTCCGAATACCCCTGTGGTTCTTCCAGAGCAGCCGCCCTTCGCCCTTCGGAGAGTAGGATAAGAGAGAGTGCTGCCTAATGATCTTCTGCCTACTTTCAAGGTTATGGCCACTAGCTACAGGACAGTTGACAATTGTTCTCCCTTGTTCCCCTCCAAAACGGGGAGGGGGCCTGTTGCTCCTGTGCAGGGATCTGCATGGGTCCTCAGGATCCTTGGAGATAGCCCTCCTCAGCCACTGCTCTTCAGATCTCATTGTCAGTCCACGAGCCTTTGATCCCTTCTTCTCTGCCTCCCTCCACGGAGTGAATCCTGCACCCCATCCCTAATTTCCTCAGACCCTTCCATTGGCATCTCCCAGCTGTGGGAATGTTGTCTCCCCCTTCCCCGACCCAACCTGATCTGACTGTACCTCCAGATTTTGATTCAACCCATGCGGAGCACATCTCTTCCACCCAGAACCATGGTCTGTGGAAAGGAACAAGCCAGGATTCACCAGGAGACTCATGATGGCCATTTTCTGTTCTGTGTCTGATATTTAGCATAATTGGAATACCAGAGAAATACCCCCTGTGCCAAATACAAACTCACTTGTAGTTTTTATGACCTCATCTTGACTTCAGAAAGTAAAATTATGTCCTCAAGGTGGAGAGGCAGGGTTCGGTACCTTATGTTGCTAAGCTAGTGTGTTTGGCTGAGTGAACCAAAGCTGGTTGTTAACAGGACATGAATTATTGAACACCACCCTAAGAAGCCTGTACCTGGGGGCACCTGCCTTTTGCACTGTCACCTCTGTTTATCTTGGGGTCAGCTGTGAGCTCACTTCATTTGAGTTGGACATTCAGAACGAGGGGTCTCAGGTGCCCCGTGTTGCCTCTCCTGTTGTCAGGGTTCAGTGCCAGCCCAGTGCTGGATGTTTTGTTCTGGAACACCCCAGGCGCTCTTCCGGGAACCTTTCCGATGAACATAAAGGCCACTGAGTGCAGGGTTTCAGATCGGGAAGAAAGGGGTATGAGTGAGCAGTGACCTTTTTTCCTTTGCCAGCTGAGGGTTGAGCCTGGGGAGAGGGAAGCTGTAAGGATGGCTGGGGCAGGTCAGATCACTCCCTGTCTGTGTTGACATCCTTCTCCTCTGCTTTCCCTTCCTCATCTTACTGCGGTTTCCAAGGCCTAAGGCATGGCTGCCCCCTGTAGCCCTTAGGGGAGAGATACCCAAGGAGGGAGGCTCCACCTCCCACCGTTGCTCACCTTCCCAGTCTGTTAGGAAGAAGGCCCTGAGTTGGGGACCAGGAGCATGGGCTTGTCTGGTGGGTCTCTTCTCTGCGACTTGATTTCCCCAGGTGCCCCACTTTTCCTGAGGAGTCCTGTGCTTCTGTCTCCTCATGTCCTTTCTTAGCTCCCTCCCTTTCATTCGGGTTTCCCATTTTACACTTTTGCATCTTACGCTTTATTTTGGGCCCTTTGGTCTGAACCGATATGGGGACAGCTAAGAAAACTAACCTTCCACTAATAGGAGAGGGTAAATCTGGGGAAAGCAAAGAATTCAACATTTGTTGGGGGCGGGCATTGGTAAGACGGGTGCCTCTGTTCAGAGGTAACGTCCATCTTCCTGCTTTTGTCGCTTTCTCTCTGGGGCTGGCTGTTGTGTTTGTGGCTGAGTGTAGTGCTTGTCAGCGGAGTGCTGTGACAGGAGGCTATTTTAATAAACTGTTGCAGTTCCGCGAGCCGAGCTGCACTGCGTTGGCATCCCTCGTCACCACTAATGGAGCGTGCGTGGCTGGGTGTGGGCCGGGGAAGGGGGAGGCGCAGGGTGCTGCCCCCTCGTCTGGGAGTGCTCCTGCCTCCGGGAGCAGTCAGACCTGGGGACTGAGGGGTGGCTGTGCGTGGGCAGAGGGTCCCTCCCCGGTGGTGCCTCTGGCACGAATGCTTTCTGAGCTGTTTCTTTTTCTGTTCATAGCACTGCAGGCTCGTGTGTGTGGCAGGGGAGAAAAACTTCCAGTCGCCCCTGTGTGCGCCATAAATTTAAAAAAAGGAAAGATAAAGAACAGAACTAGAACCAGAAAAAGAGAGTGTGCGGGCCTGAGAGAGCGACTGAAACCAAAACAGAGGAAGGCGCAGCTGCTCTCCCCAAGGCCTTCTGGGGCTCCCGCCCGCCAGCCCGCCCGGAATCAGGCCTTTATTTATTTATTTTTCTGGCTTAAAAAAAAAAAAAATTCCGCTGTCTTCTTCAATCCCATTCCCCCCACCCTGCCACCCCCAAATTTGCTGGGTGGCTACTGCCAAATGGACCCGAGTGGGAGCCTGGAATGAAAAATTCATAACTGCTGGACTTTGCCTGTTCATTAGACGTGAACTTGTCGATTGGGCAAATTGTTTTTGGTCTCCAACTGCCGGGGGCTCTCCCCACCCTCCCGGCTCGCCCAGCTCCCTCCTCCCCTTGGACGCAGCCATTGGCTGTGCGCGGAGGTCTCTTTGCCAAATAGGTGGATCCTTTCTCTCTCTCTCTCTCTCTCTCTCTCTCTCTCTCTCTCTCTCTCTCTCTCTCTCTCCCTCTCTCTTTCCCTCTCTCTTTCCCTCTCTCTTTCCCTCTTTCCCTCTCTCCCTCTCCCTCTCCCTCACCCTCTCTCTCCCTCTCGCTCTCTCGCTCTCTCCTCTCCCTCTCTCCCTCTCCCTCTTCCTCTCCCTCTCGTTCTCTCCCTCTCCCTCTCTTCTCCCCCCCCCCCTTTTTCCTGGCTTGGCACGAGCAAATGGATGGGGATTGAGCATGAAAGGGGAGAGAGAGAGGGAGTTTGAGAGAGAGAAAAGGAGCAACAAAACCCCCCAAACCCAGCCAGCGCTCGTGTGTACACACACACACACACACACACACACACATGCACACTCACACACGCACACTCACACCCCATCCCATCCCATCCTCCCTGGATCCTCGGTCTCTCCCCTCCCTCCCCCTCACTCCCTCTCTCCCTCTTGCACGCGTCTGCCAGCCACAGTCTGCAGCCGGTCAGAACTCGTCCTCCTCCCCGGGAATCTGCGAGCTCCCCCTTCTCCTCCGATCGGGTGGAGGAGGCAGCTCGAAGTTTACACCCCTGTGCTGCTGCCAGAGCCGAAAGCCTTTTTCTTCAGCTGCCGCTTTTTCCTCCCTCCTGGTTTTTGTTTTTGTTTTTGTTTTGCACGGGGGTGGGTAGGGTGCGTTGTTGTGTGTCTGTGTGTCGGGGGGAGATGGAGGTTGGTTTTGATTTTTAAATTTTGCATATTTTTGTTTTTTTTTTAACTGAAGGAGTATGCACAGGGGGAGAAATTGAAAAACAAATTTTTTGTTGGCTTTTGTTTACCTGGCGTGTGTGGCAACCAGCTCTCTGCTTGCTAACCCTGACCTTTCTTTCTTTTTGCTCCTTTTCAAAAAAAAATATTAATTTCCCCCTTCTGTGCAATGGAGTGTGGGGGGGCAGAGGGGGAAGGGTTTGAGAATCCACCCAAGCCCAGCCCCTATTCCCCAGAACACCAATAATAACCCCCTTTAAAACATTTACCTTCCTCCCCTGCTCCTCCCCCTCCCCCCTCCCCCCACCCGCCCCCAACTCACAACTCTGTTGAGTCCAGAATCTCAGAATCGGGCGTTGGGCTTTGCCGGGTGCTTCACATCAATGGTAATTATTTAATTTTCTCCAGTTTTATTTTTGTAAGCAGAAATCAGTTATTATTTAAACTTCAAACAAGCAAAAAAAAGAAAGAAAAAAAAAAAAAAAGAAAAAGCTGAGAGCCGGGCCCTCTGTCACCTGACTGAGTGGAAAAAGGGTGCAGGGGTCGTGGGAGGTGGGGAAGGGGCCGCAAGACGACCCATGCAGCTTTTAACCCTAATGTGGCCGAGACAACCACCTTATTTGTGTTAACAAGAAGTGTTTTGTTCATTATGACTGTGGTTAACATTAGTATTGGTGTCGATAACAAAGCTGAAATCACATATTTAGGATTTAGGTCTGATTCAAAAAATGCTGGGGTGGATGTTTCAACTGTATCAGGAGAAAAGAAAATGAAAACAGCCCGAGGAGAGGGAATCCAGAGCTGTTTCCTCGATCGCTAGTGGATGTCATTTTCCGTCTTCTTTGGGGGCAGCCAAAAATCAGCCGGTGTTGGGACTGGCGTCGGCCCTGTGTGCCCTGCATGCATCCACGGTCATCTGTGCAGACGGACACGGCGCTGGGGCGAGCTGACACGAGTTCCCGGCTGCGATAGAACATGGAATGTCATGGGCGCGACAGAGCTTGGCGGGGATACCAGCAGCGTGTGTGTGTGGACGGCAATGTTGTCTGTGCGCGTGTGGGGAGAGAGAGAGAGAGAGAGAGGGAGAGAGAGGGAGAGAGAGAGAGAGAGAGAGAGAGAGAGAGAGAGAGAGAGAGAGAGAGAGAGAGAATAGGTGTGTGGACAGGCTCCCGGTGCCTCTGTCTGGCTGCTGAGGCTGAGATGGGAGCAAGTGGCTGGCGAAGCTGGTGGTGGCTTCAAAGCACACTTTTGTAGAACAATCGCAGGAGGAAATTGTTGGGGGGGAGGGAGGAGGAAGAGAAGGAGGCTTTCCTTGTACCCCCCTTCTAACGCTGCTTTTCTCCTTCTCTTTCCCCTGGTCCCGTCTTCCCCCTCCTCCCGTCCTCCCGCACCCCGCATGCTCCCGGCTTGCCGCCTGCAGGATGAGTTCCACCCGTTCATCGAGGCGCTGCTGCCTCACGTCCGAGCATTCTCCTACACCTGGTTCAACCTGCAGGCTCGGAAGCGCAAGTACTTCAAGAAGCATGAGAAGCGGATGTCAAAGGACGAGGAGCGGGCGGTGAAGGACGAGCTGCTGGGCGAGAAGCCCGAGATCAAGCAGAAGTGGGCATCCCGGCTGCTGGCCAAGCTGCGCAAAGACATCCGGCCCGAGTTCCGTGAGGACTTTGTGCTGACCATCACCGGCAAGAAACCCCCCTGCTGCGTGCTCTCCAACCCCGACCAGAAGGGCAAGATCCGGCGGATTGACTGCCTGCGCCAGGCCGACAAGGTGTGGCGGCTGGACCTGGTCATGGTGATTTTGTTTAAGGGGATCCCCCTGGAAAGTACTGATGGGGAGCGACTCTACAAGTCGCCCCAGTGCTCGAACCCCGGCCTGTGCGTCCAGCCACATCATATTGGCGTCACAATCAAAGAACTGGATCTTTATCTGGCTTACTTTGTCCACACTCCGGGTAGGTGGCTCTTAACCTTTCTACCCTCATTTTATTTGCTAGCATTTATTCTTTTTATTGTTCCTCTCATTTCTAAACAGTACCAGGCCATGGGCCTAACTGCACACCTGTCCTGCAGGGCCTTGTCCTGTCTGCCTTTCCCCTTCTCCTTCTCCTGTCTCCGTCTCTGTCCTCCTCCCCTGCTCCCTTGCCCTGGTATCCACTGTGTGCATCTCCATCTTTGGAGGACTCATCTGATCAGAAGGACGCTGTGGGTCGTAGGACAGGCCAGGCTGCCCCAGAATTATCTGTAATGGCGAGTTTGAGACAACAGCAGAGACAACAACATTCAGTATTTACTCTTATTTAAAATGAGTCAGAAGAAGTATTGGGGGTTAGGTGTTGGCTTTCCTGCGGCTTTACCTCAAGTTGCAGGAAAGCTAGATTTGGCACAAGCGGGGTGGACAGTTCGGTGGAGAGAGGAGCATGTGAAATCCCTGCACATGAGACTGAACAAACAGAACAGGAGAGAAGGCAGCAGCGGGCAGATTCTGGGGCCCAGATGCCCAAGCGGGAGCTGTTTTTGGCTGGGATTTGGCTGTCAGAGAGCATGAGAGTAATTTGATTTTACAGAGAGTAGAAAAAAGCAGGAGATTCCTTGAGCTCTGCCCCTTACCTGGTCTCTCTTGCAGAAGCGGGGAGGCCCCAGGGTGCACTGCCCAGCGGCCCAGGCTCCTCTGCTGGGGGCGGAGAGGCTTTCCTGAGGAGCAGGCCTGGCAGGGCCAATTCGTTGCTGTGGAAAAGGTCTTAAACAAACAAACAAACAAGATCTGTAAAATTTCCTTTCTTTTTGTGTTCCCAGTGTTCCGCTTCTCTTGGCTTTTCCAGTCTCACCCTGCATTTTGGGTTGGGCTGGTTTAGTTCTCCTCTTCTGATCCTTTTCATTTTTACCCCCTTACCCTTTCCCTTTTTATAATTTCTTTCCGCTTTTGTTTTCTTACAAATTGAAACAGAGATGGCTGGTTAATTTTTAGCCTCCACTCAGCTACGCCCAATTTACTGCCGCCTTTGAAACCTAAACGGGCGGCACTCTGTGATTAAGCAAGGCAGAAGTGTGTTTACATTATGCCCAACCAACTTGTAATGAGAGGGCTACCGAGCCTCTCTCCGTATGTGTGTGTGTCTTTCCCTCCACCATTCCAGTGTTCTTTCCCTCTCGTTTCCCTTCTTCCTCTCTTATGTGAGTGTGAGAATGTGACTTCACTTCAACTCTCCAAAACGTTCTTTCCTGTGAGTATGCATCTCTGTGTTTTCCTTCCTGTTCATTCACAAAAAAGAAAAAGCCACTCACAACTGCTGTGGTCACCCCCTTGCCTCTTTAGGAAGTTGGGAGGATTGATATGACTGGATCCTGAAATAAAATGGGGGGGGGTTGCTTTTGGAACATAATCTCTCTCTTGCCGAGAATGAGTGCTTAGAGTGTGTTGGAGAGCTCTGGGTGGGAAAGGATGGCATTTGAGGTTTCTCTTCTTGCTCATTCTCTTGCTCTGAGAGGTGGCTTTGATGACTGGAGGCTGTGGATGCTAGCCTTAACCCTGCCTGCTTTTATGGATCTTTCTGGGCCTGTACCTGGCACTGTGTGGCCATCAGGATCCCTCATATTGAAGGGCCAGTTGCCCGTTTTTTCCTCTCTTCAGCTTGGATATTTTTCTTTCATCTTTTTTCTTTTTGGAAAAGAAACTAAATGGGGAGGGAGTCTCTCATTCTCTGTCAGCACAGCAAGCCAGAGTGGGGAGGGTGTGTGCCTGGTGATGTTGGAGGGACGGGCTTGGGGGGCGGCTGGCAGCGGCTGCTTGGAATGTGGAGCTTGCTGGTGTGTCCATCAGACAGCTCTTCCTCAAGAGGATTCTGCACCTTCTGGTTTTAGAACTTGGATCCCAAGAGCATCTACAAGGAAAATCAACACTGCACTTCCTCTTAGGCTGACTCTCTCCTCTCCCCTGTATCTGGACCCTTGTAGCTGAGTTGTTTCCCTGGCCTGTTTTATTTTAGGCCAAAATATTGACTGCTGCCAGCATGGGGCTGAGGTAGGATGAAGTGTGTGTGAGATGCGGTTCACTTGTTTGTTTGGTATTTGCACAATCACAGAGGGCTGGGGACTCGAACCTGGGTCTCCAGCATGAGAGTCAGGCACTCTACGACATGAGCTCTATGGCCAGCACTTGAAGTGTGTGTGAAGGAGACCATTTCCTGGCCAGCCTCTTGACTCTGGACTGACCAGGCAGGTGTCAGGGGAAGTAAGTCCCCCCAACTCCCCGTCAGTGAGATCATTTGTCCAGGAATATGAGTGAATTCCTATCCCATCGAGTGTAGCCAAGGCCACCTCTGTCTGGGCTGAGGCTGAGTCTCCTCAGCAAATGCCGAATAGAGAACTAAGGACTTATTTTCTTTAATTCAGTCCACAGACTTCAGAGAATCTCAGTGAATAGGGTTTTTCATTTTTCTTGGAGATATTGCTGGAATTTGAGTTTGCCTTTGTAAAGAAAGTTTGGAAGAGTTGCTACTGCTGGGGCCACCAGTGGGCTTATGCCCCCTTGGAGTGGGGCTGGTAGTCTTGAGATGGCACAGAGCAGGTAGGCTTCCTCCCTGAGGTACTTGGGCTTGCTAGAAAATGTCTTCTCCCTGGCAGAGCCACCAGACAGTGTTGATCCCTGGAACCACCTTGTTTAAGCCCATGCCCACCATACACTCAGCAGAGGTGTCCCTTCTTTCTGCTTCCCAGTATTATAAAGTGGGGTCAGGGTCTGGAGCGATTAGAGTGCAGACAAGACTTGCTTCTCAGACAAGAGTTACTTTGGACTCTGAAAGAAGTGTTTTTTCTTTGCTAAAAACTGGATCTGAGAGCCAGATCTGGGCCGAGCTGGTGGTGTCGGGTTGATGACAGTCAACTTGACCTGACGTTAAGAGTTGAGATGTGGCGTTTCTCTCAGGTGCTCTCATCACCCATAGCCCTTGTGGACGCTTGTTATGCCCTGGAGGAAGCTTCAAGAGGTGACAGGTTGAGAGGGCGTAAAGGATGTTTGTGTGTGGTGTGGGGAGCCCCACTCCTAGAGCACAGCGTCTAAAGGCTCCGTGAGCCGGCCTTCCTGCTGGGAAGAGGAGTCTGACCTTGTGTCTCTATGTTTTAGGAGGGGAGGTTGAGGCAGGGTAGGGTCAGAAAGCCTTGCCATGGGGAAGAGGATGTCCATTTCCTGGTGATGTCCTTCCATCCAGAAGAGGTGTTCCAGAGAAGGAGACCCAGCAAGGAGAGTGTGCGGTGTGAAGAAGGGTGGCCAAGCAGACCTGGAAGCAGAGCTGGATTAATCCCGAAGCTTCTTTGGTGTTCCTAGGCCTCAGTCCTAGGAAACAACAAAAAAATACAGTAAAATGCTTGACCAAATGGAACTGTCCACTTCTCCGTGAGCTCCCTACAGTGGGCCCGGAGCAGAAGCCCACAAAATCCAGGTATTCTGGTGGTGACTCTTTTCTTTATCCAAGCTCCTTCATGATGGAGGCTTTTGCACTTCGAGGACCACCCCCCGACCCCCGCCATCGCCAGCGCTAACAGTCACCAGTTCAGAGCCAGTCTTGATTCATCCACCCCGGTTGCCTGCCAGCGCTGGGCCATCTAGAAGAAAATCTAAGCATCCTAGTCTTTTTGTCAATAAACATTTCTGTGCACATCTCTAAAGATAAGGGCTCTTGAAAAACAGAACCAAATATCACTATCATATCTGTGAAAAAATCAAGTTTCCTTTGTCTCATCAGATACCTTATTAATATTAACATTTCCCTGATTATCTTCTAGGTTTTGTTTATAGTTTACCTGAATTAGGATCCAGATAGTTATTCTTGAACTGAATTGTGACAGTTGATCCATCTGTAGGTAGTGATGGTGGCAGTTGTCATTGTCATTGTCCTTGTGGCCGTGATCCCCTTCCTTGGTCTTGTTTTCTTTTCTGGCAGTTTTGTAGTTGAAGGGACCACATCATTTGTCCTGTAGGTTTTCCCTGTCTAGACTGTGCTGCCTGGAGTGGTTCAGTGTGCGGCTCTGAAAGGAGATTCCGCCTCCCTCCTGGCCTCTGGGTCTTGGGACCACCAGGCTTGGCCTTACCTGTCGCAGGAAATGGGTCAGCATCTGTGGATTTGTCTAAGTGAACTCTTTCAAGTGTGACTTCACTCTCCTGGTATTAGCACTCTGCTCTAGGACTGGGCGATGGGCAGTGCGCACTAGTTTTCAGGTCCAGCGGGGGACTCCTCATCTGCATCCTTCCCCAGTGGTGGAGGGCATTGCTTGGCAGTGTCCACCCTGCCAAGACAGTGCCAATGATGCTCCCCAAGCCTCTCTGGTGGCCCTGGTGTGAGTGTGCAGAAGGGGCTGCAGGAGCGCAGGTGCCTTCTCAGGGTCCACTGATACCTGTCACCTCCTTTTTCAAGGCCCCAAAACGCTGCTGATCTCTCTTTGAGGCAGCGCCATCTGGTGCCAGGGTTGGCAAAAACCACAGGGCCTAGGAACTCAATTGGTGAAATAACTAGATCTGTGGATGATCTTTTCACCCAGTGTAGGGTCCCCCTTAGAACATCCTGTAAGCAGCGTCTCTGTTGTTCAAAGGTTAGCTTTGGTGGTTGTAAAATTCTCCTGTTCATCTAGCTCAGAGGATGGCGCCAGGATTAAACCAGCTCATAGGTATGGATCCTGTCGCCTAGCAGGCAAGCAGGGATAACAGCTGCTTTGAGTCCAGCATCCTTCTCTGTCACCTTCACTTATTGATCTTGTTTGTGTCTTAGGGGACACCCCAGGTGAAAGCCAATTTTACTGTCACACACCAGCCTTTTGACTGAGGGCAACTCTCACGTCTCCCTTCCACAGCTTCCCCTAGGAAACTGCCTTCTCTCCAAGCCAATGTCCCTGACCACTCCTGCCTCCTGCATTGGATGTAGTTCCTGGTACCCTTGCCATCTTTGGTCACCATCCCCTGGAGGCCCTCCGGTTTGTCTGGTCCCCTTAAACTGGAGTGTTCAGAATTGAACACAGAAATTCTAAATGTGATCAGATCTCGGCTAAACATGGTAGCTCCATCAGCTACATAATGTGCAAGGCCCAAAGTAATATGAAAATGCAGAGCTCCTTCTTCAGAACTACTTGGAATTGCATCTTGACAGCAGACAGAGCATTCAACCAAGTGCAGGGTCTGCAACCACATCGGTCGCATACCCACGAAGCCAACCCAGGCTGCCTTTGCTCTGGACCTTCTGTGTCTGTTAATGTGTCTTGGAGTTCCTGGCTCTGGGTGGTGTGGAAGGATGATGATACTCAGGCCAGTCTCTCTTGGGGTCAGCTATGACCACAGAGAGGAGAGCAGAACTACCCACTCCCTAACCTTGGACTTGAGCTTATTTGTCAGACTCCTTCGACCACCTGCCCTTGTCCCCTTTGTTCATAGTGATGTCCTCCCAACCAGTCAGAGCCCCAGCTGCCTAAGTGTGTGGATAAAAGAGCTTGATCTTCTGGCTCATTTGGAGGCTATAGCACAAGAGAAAACAAGAATTGCCCTACCTGGCACGGTGGTGTACACCTGTCATCCCAGTGACTTGGGAGGCTGAGGCATGAGGGTCAAATGTTGGAGGCCAACCTCAGCAACTTAGCAAGACCCTAAGCAACTTAGACCTTGTGTCAAAATTAAAAAATGAAAAGGACTGGGGGATGCAGCTCCATGGTAAAGCACTGCTGAGTTCAATCCCCAGTACCAAAAAAAGAATAAAAAATTAAAAAAAAGGATCATCCTTTTCTGAGCTTGAGTCACAGAGTGTGGACTGTGAAAAAGCCAGAGTGGGCTGGATGGCCAAGCCCATAATTACAGGCATGGTGACCAGCTGTGTTCCATCCCCAACCCAGAGGAAACAGGCCACTCTGCAGCAGGAGGGCTGGAGTCCAGACATGCAGGAGAACTTCCTGAGGTATTGCCAAAGGATGGAAGAATTTCCTTTATCCAAGAAATGCACACTTAGCCTACTGGGAGCAAGATGTTACCTAGGGGCTCAGAGATCTCTGAGAATGAGAAAAAATCCTTCATGTGTCCATCAGCCTCTGGGTGATGACTTCTAGAAAGCTCCATCCTGTTGGCCTGAATCAGCAGCCATCCATGCTGGAGGGAAGGTAAGGCCACAGGGCTTCCTAGGGAGAAGTTCAGCCCACACTGGCTGTGAAATGGGAGGCAGGACCCTCCTTGCCCACTCTCTAGTGCCGTAGAGACCTAGGGTCCAGATTCAGAGCAGATCAAGAAGGGACAGCAAGGCCAGCACCACATTCTCCCCTGTTCTGGTGTCCAGCAGCAGCTGGGCAGAGAGGGAATGGCAGAGTGTCCCCCCTTCTGCCCAGAGAAGGTGGCTGCCTCACCACCCTTTTCTCTTTGCCTGGTCCGGCCCCCCTGTCTCAGGAGCTGCCACGCTTCAGTTATTTTATCCTTCAGTGTCCGATTCAGAAGTCTTTCAAAGGCCCCAGCCGTGTCAGCGCAGTGCTCACACAAAAGGCCTCTTTGATTTCTTGTTTGTTTTCATTTGCCAGCAGAGGGGGAGGGGGCAGGAGAGAAAGAGCTTCTGGGTTTTAAAATTTTTATTTGGGTTGCTTCATTCTCAGAGGACTTGGCTCCCTGGAACTCCTTTCTGAGTTGGGGGCTCAAGGCAGCTCATGGTCTTCTAGGGAGCAGGGTGAAGTGGGGTCTGGGAGACAGGGGTGCCCCCGCAGCACAGCAGGAGGGGTAGGGTTTAGGATATAGTTGTTGATTCTCCCTACAGACGTCGATCTGGCAATTCTTCCGAGCTGGGCCCGGAGGTGGGAAGGCTCCGGTTGGAGCCTGCGCTAGGTGGAGAAAGGTCTGAAGTGCCTGACACCAAACAGCTCTCCCTGTTCTGTCCTGGTATCCACAGAAGACTTATCACAGCTGTGGATCCGAGTGGTCATGAATCTTGACTTTGCCGTTTTCCGTTTTTGAACCCCAACTCCACCCCTGCCCTCTTGGTTGGAGGGGCAGGGGGTGTCCTTCTAGCATACACAGTTTTAAAATATTTTAGGTGCCTCTGAATATAGGCTGGGTCTTCCTACTCTACGTCAAGGAATAAAGTGGAGGAGGATGAGAGGTCTACCTAGTTAGTGGCCAGGTGTCTTCCCAGGAACGGTGCCCTAAGGCCCCAGGGCCCCCACGTGTGTGGAACTCAGGCAGAGCAGCACTGCCACAGCCCCAGTGAGCAGGGGGTCCAGGCTGAAAGGAGATGGAAGGCTAGCTTTGCCGGGGTTTGGGACGAGAGTCGCCCAGACCAGTGCCTGTAGAACACATACCTGGAGCACACATGGGTGTCTCTGACACACCAGTGACACACCAGGATGCTGCCGGCTGGCTCACACACACTGAGACCTGATACTCGGGGCTCAGGAAGAGAGTGGCGGAGACCGAGGCTTGGGCAGGTGGTCACAGGCATCAGCAACAGGGATGTGTGCCCACTGGGTGAGGGGGGGGCTCCTCAGGGCCTGGTTGGCAGACGGGAGGAGGAGGAGGCTGGGGGGCTGAGAGATAGATAAATATAGCTGATGGCATTTCTGATGATAGGTTTTTCTTGGCACTGAGGGCACCATGGAAAACAGCATGACAAACGCCCGGCCCCGCAGGCCGCCGTCGCCATTTTAAGCGTGTTTGAACCAAAGGGTTGTTGGCGTTGGAACAGGGTCCCAGAAGGCAGAGGGGCTGGGGCGGGGAGGTTTGGCTGGCCTGGGCTTCACACCCTTGGGTGCCTGGTTCTTTACTTTGTCTGTATGAATACTTACACCTGATTTTCTGGTCCCTTAGGGATTAAAAATATTTTTTTGGTGGTGCCCTTTGTGGCCAGTTTACCTGTTCCTCCAACAGCTGCTATGGCCTATTAGTAGCGGGTATTCAGGATTTTCAACACATTTTTGATGTCTTGGTTTTGACAAGGTGTGTCACTGCCACCCTAGAGTCAGGGCCTCCATTGCTGTTATTTGGGGGACACCCAGTAACTTAAAAGTCAGCTGTCTGTTCAGGTCCCCCAAAACTTCTTGTGTTTGTTGACAGAGGAAGGGAACCATTCACTGCTTTAATTCCATTTTTCCACTGAGGACCCTGTGTGGCCTCAGCCCTGGGCTAAGACTTCTCCATGTATTAACTCCCCAAATTTTTGGTGAATTCTAGTTTTATACTTGTACTCCTGGCTGAGTGTGTGTGCATTCAGGTGATACATGTAGAGGTCTCTGTATAGAGGGAGGAACCAGCAAGCCAGACTTGGAGACGAGTGAGGCTTCCTGGAAGATGACCTTCCTGCCCTGAACCTTGACCTGTGCAGGTAGCGTGTGCAGACACCTGGAAGACAGTGAACAATCAGCTTATTTTTGTCAGCTGGCTGAGCCTTTTCAGCCCACTGGGAGCCGATCTCCTCACAATGGTTGAGTGATATAGACAGGGCAGGTATTATTTCATGTACCATACAGAGGAGGGAACCAAAGTGCGGAGATGTCAAGGGACTCGGGTCACAGATGAGTTCCTTGCAGAACAGGCCCAGGCCCCAGACATTGGGTCAGTGAACACTGCAGCCTGAGGGCCTCACAGCTCCTTGAACTTCACTTCTGGCCTTGGCAGACTCTCATGGATCCCAGTGGTAGGGAGTTCCATCCCTGTGGTCTCTGTCATTCTCCAGAGGAGGGTCTAGAGCCCAGCTTGTGCTGCACTCAAGGACTCTCCCAACCTTTGAGCATGTGGGGTAGAGACAGAGAGCAGGCCCCTGGCCTTGTCCTGAACACTGGCCTCCCTGCCTCCTGATGACTGCCACGGCTCTCTACCTTTGACCTGGA
Source organism: Sciurus vulgaris (assembly GCF_902686455.1). Classification (NCBI taxonomy): domain Eukaryota; kingdom Metazoa; phylum Chordata; class Mammalia; order Rodentia; family Sciuridae; genus Sciurus; species Sciurus vulgaris. The sequence continues at coordinate 11,808,532 of NC_136477.1, forward strand.
GAGGTGGCACACTAGCATAGACAGGGTTTGGATGCTGCCACCTTGCTGTGGACAGCTTCTTTTTATTTTTTATTTATTTGTTTTTTCCAGCTCAGCTTCTTATCACCCCTCCCTGGAGGTCTGGGAGAGGCCATGCGTAGGTGGACTGTGCAGAAAGTGCAGGCCCAGGGCCAGGCTGCTCTGCTGGATTTTGGGATCCCTGATCCTTACTGTATTACACCCTTTTCCTGGGAGTCTGTTTGGAATTACAGTTTGAAATAAAAACAAATGTGGTTATCCATATTTCCTGACCATGATACTGTTAACATTTGGACTGGATCACTCTGTTATGAAGGATCCTCCTGGGCATTGTAGGTTGTTTAGCAGGACCTCTGGCCTTGACCAACTAGATCCCAATTTTACCTCCCTCCCCCAGGTGTAACAACCCAAAAGAGCTCCACCCATTTCCTTGTGTCCCCTGGGGACATAATCACTCCTAGCTGAGAACCTCTTGCCTGTGAGAAACAGGGATTCACACAGACTGCTGCTTGTACTTATTACTTCTTGCCTGTCTTCCATTTTAGGGCTTCATACACCTTTTTTTGCATGGTGACTAAACCTCTGAGCCCCAGCTATTCCTGTGTGTCCTGTGTGTCCTTCTGAACAATAGGACCCTGGGTTGAAGCAGTCTGGGGACTCAGGATACAATCTGTGTTCCATTTCCCGCTGTGGGGTCATGAGCCTGCCTCCTACACACCTGCTGGACACTGCTCTTGCACTCTGGTCTCTCTAAGTGCTGCTGTTTTGGGGCCTGGAACAAGCAGTCTGCTGCTGGGCTGACCCAGGCCCTTGTGATGAGCCCATCCCAGACTCCAAAGAACAGTGGAAATTTTTTCCTGTAGCATGGGATGCGGAGACCAGAACTGTCATAGAAGAGTCTCAGCAGTATTCTTTTTTATTTTTTATTTTATTTCTTTATGTATTTGCAGTACTGAGGATTGAACCCAGGGGCACTCTACCACTGAGTTACATCCCCAACCCTTGTAAAATTATTATTATTTTTTATTTTGAGGCAGGGTCTCCCTCAGTTGCCCTCATAAGTGGCCTCAAACTTGTGATCCTCCTGCCTCAGCCCCCCAAGCCACTGGGATTCTGGCACCCACTCAGCAGTATCCTGTTTAAACAATGTATTTGATTTTTTAAAATTAGAGTAATAAAACACACTGTGAAAATTTAAACAGCAGAGAAGTATGAGGCAAGACGTCCTTCCCAATTCACCACCCTGTGCCTTTGAGAACTTCACTTTACAGATTCATGTTGGCTTTTCTAATTTTTTCATCAATTCACATATCAAGTAACTTTTAAATATAGACATCTATTTTAGGAGCAGACAGTATGTTTGGACTAATTGAGCTGGCTCTGTGGAATGCCTTTGTGGTCTTCATTTTTCTTACCCCCGTCTTTATATTTGCATCCGGTCATCCCAGGTGCAGAGCCATTGTCCCTATCTTCTTTTCCCCTGAGGTGACAGCTTCAGCTTGTCCTTCCTGGAAGAAGGGTGACTAGCAGAGCATGTGTTGGTGTCTGAGTGACCAGGATCCTGCCCTGGGGCGTTTTTGGGGTAGTGTAGCCTGACCACCATGGAAATCAGGGCCGTAGCCTCAGCCTAGCTCTGTACCTCACTGTCTGCCAGGGGGCTGAGGTAGGCAGAAGGGTTGTTGAGAAGAGGTCCACTTGGCTACCTGGCTTGGTCCACGAACCTTGCCTCTGGGGTCGGCTTCCCAAGCCTTTCCTGTAGGGTTAGGGTACATTCCTGTGTGGGCAGACCCTCCTCCAGCTGTCTTGGCACCTGGGAGTCTTCCTGTCCTAAAATGGTGGTGGGGGGGTTAGCATCAGTCACTTCCAGGATTAATTCCATCATATCCATCATATCTTTGTTTCAAGATTAAAGATACGGCAAAGGGAAAGAAAGAGAGAGAGAGAGAGAGAGAGAGAGAGAGAGAGAGAGAGAGAGAGAGAGAGAGAGAGAGAGCGCGCGTGTGGACATATGCCGCGAGCTCAGCCTGAGAAAGCATCCTCTCCAGACCAGGCGTGAGGCTAGGGAAATAAGAAACCAGACAAGACCTGGAGAATGCATCCAGAGAGGGCTTTGCAGCTGGGTCTGTTGGTCTAGGGAAAGCTGCTGGCTAGAGAGAGCTCCGAGTAGGGTGACACCTGGTGACTCTCCTGGGCTGGGCGGACCCGGGTGGAGAGGAGATCCCCAGAGGTGGTTTGCAGGAGGCTGGCCGATCACAGCCCTTAGGGAGCGTGTCCTTATTATGCCTGCAGATTATATCCCCATTAGTGCATAATTATTATATAATGGGCGTTATTGCATAATGGCAGTTATATAACAGGTGGCCCAGAATACAGACAGGGGGTGTAATAAGTGTATATCCTCTGGCTATAAATAACCACCAGCCCCACACTGAATATGTGGTCACACCAGAGCCACCTTATAAATACCCTTGCTGGGCTATAAATTTCTAGGCAGTGACGTCAGTGGGCATGGTACCTAGTTAGGGGGTGGTAGGAGGAACCTGCGGCCCCACCCAGCCACATGACATCATTGTTTCCTTAGCAACAGGAACGCTCCCCAGGGGATCAAGTAAAGAGGCCTTTAAAGGGAGGAGGCAAATGGGTAGAAAGCTTGGGTAGTGGGTGGTGCTGAGCCTGGGGCTGACCAGGGTGGGTTCCCCTGAATGGAGTTCTGGGGCAGTGAGACAGCCACACAGTCACAGGGCAGCAGACTCCATTTCCGCTCATCTGCCCTCTAGACGGTCTGGGGTCCCCTTCCTTGTGTGTTGCACGTCATTCCAGCCTTGACCTTGTGCTAGGGAGAAGAGGAGAGCTAAATGATCTCCCCTGTCTTTCTCTGTTCCAGGTGGCCTCTCCATAGTTCTGGGGTTACTTGCTGAAGGGGAGTTGAACATGGACAGACCCACGCTCTATGCCCTGGTCATGTCCTCTCCAGGGTGTGGCTGCTTCCCCAACTAGAGGTTTTAGGCCAGTATCAGCCTTAGTAACAGAAGAAATATGCACGCAATTTGGCGTAGGTCTCAGAGAGCCTCGTGGCAATAATGGCGGAGGGAGATGGCGCCTGGGTAATAAGAGGAGACGGGACAATGTGTGGTAGGCTGTAGTATTTGGGGCGTATGAGAGATAGTTTCCTATGGATGGTGAAGAGCTAGTTCTCAAATCCCTGAGCATAAGGAGGACATTCTCTTTGTTGGCAGGTAGGATATTGAAGTTAATTTGGAGAAAGTATAGGGACCATCTAGACCCAGTTTGCCAGGAGGTTTTCAGTTTTAGCACTGAGTCCCTTGTGCTATACCAGGAAACTCCTAAGTCCCCAGACAACCAGGATGATTGGTCACCCTTGAATCAGTCGGGGCGATTTTGCCTTTCAGGAAACATTTGACAATATTTGTTACTAGTAGGAAGAGTCCGTTGTGCGGGACTGTAAACCAGGAACAAAGAATCATCTGGCCACACATGTTACAGCATGGAGGCCTAGAAACCCTGCCTTGGAGGGAGGGTTGGCAGACCAAGCTGTGTATGTTCTTCAGGATGTCCCTTGCTGCTGCTGGCCAAGTGGGCTGCCCAGCTGCTTCTGTGAACTTCTTACTGCCTTGTTTTCTGTTTTTTTGATTGGTTGTGTAAGGGTCTGGGACTGGGAGACCTTACTAGGAAATTGTGGGGCTTTTGCAAGGGTCTTTCCCCTCACAGAACTCAGAAGCCTTTTGCAGATGAGACTGCTGAGCACAATCCCTGCAGCAAACCACTGTGCCTGTTATTTATAAAACACTGGAGGCTGTGGCACGCCTGTAATCCCTGCGACTCATGAGGCCAAGGCTGGAAGACCACGAGTTCAAGGCCAATCTCAGCAAATTGTCAAGACCCTGCCTCAAAATAAGAAATATAAAGGACTGTGAGTGTAACCCAGTGATAGAGTGCTTTCCTACTGTGAGATAGGCCCTGGTTTGATTCCCAGTATGGCAAAAAAAAAAAAAAAAAAAAAAAAAAAAAAAAAAAAAGACAAGGGAAGATTATCCAATAACTAGCCCTTACTAGCCACCAGAGAGCTTTCAAAGTGCAAAAGCTGCTGCTTCCCCTGCCTTTCAGGTTATTTCTTCCTACAAAAACCCGAACAGGCTGCAATAGCCTCTGGGCTCACAAGTTCCCCTTACTGCACCAGTCTCAGGTGAGAACTCATGTCCATAAAGGCCAGTTTCCTAACCCCAGCAACCAGGGCTGGCCAAGAGCTCCCCAGAAGACTTCTCAAATGAAACAGACAAGCTGGCAGTATAGGGGAGCCAGAGCCTATCCTGGCATATGGGGTTTACAGGAATTCTGGTGCTAAGCTATGTGATATCAATTATAGAAGAGCCCGTTTTGCCTGGCATACCTGAAGTGTCATCACAAGCCCACAGCAGTTTCTCCTTCACCTGTATTTAGCATCAGTTTAGTGTACTACCTGGCTACAGTTACGTAACCCCTTTTGTCCCTAACCACATGCATAGTATGGCCAACCGGGTCATCATTTCTGCTGGGGACCACAGATAATGGCCAGGACAATGGTGGTGCAGTGGTCTGGCCAGAGTGGGGGACCAGCAGAACCACAGGCTATCTACCCCTTGTGTGTGTCAAGCCTGCCTCTTGAGCTTGGATGTGGGCTGGAGACAGCTGAGGATGGGGAGGCAGGGCTCACAGGTCTGCACGCAGGGCCAAAGGAAACTGGGGAGCAGCGCTGGTTTCCAACACAAAAGCCATTGCTCCAGAGAGCAATAATCCCCCAGGATGTCGCCAGCCCGAGAGAGGGCCAATGGAGAGGCCCCTGCCCTGAGGACGGGCCAGATTTCTCTCACTTATTTATGGTATCATGGTTTATAAAGTGGGCCCAGCACACAGATCTCTGGGCACAGTTTCAAATACATGCATTTCTTTTAAATTAAACACCACACACACATTTGCTGTGCGTGCGCACACGGTCTGTTCAAGCCATGCTGCTGCCCAGGAGTGTTCCTGGCCACGTGGGACGGTAACTGAGGATGATGGTACCAAAGCCACCATCTAATATTAGATTTTGTAACTCAGAGATTCATTAATATAATTACTCAGATGCCAGCCTGGCTTGGCAAGTCCTCTTGAATTGTGTTCCTCTCTGACAAAGCACTCTGGCTGCAGGGATGCCTGGTGAGCCTCCTTGTCTGTGGGCAGTGGGCAGAGGCACTCTTCCACACACCCTCCCACTGTGGCAGGTCTTGCCTTTTTGTGTCTTGTCACAAGATAGGCACCTCTGGAGAGGGGGCCGCAGGCGTGAGCAGCCTGCTGGGTGGGCCCCGATTCTCTGCAAGCTGGATGGGGCTTGGCTGCTGGCTGGGTTACTTTGCTCCCCTGTGACACTTTGCACATAATTGTGTAGGATTCTCTGGCTAGGCTGGAATCTTGGAATGGGGACTATGTTTTATCTGTCTTCACATCTGTCTCTTGCCCACATACAGTTTTATTCGGCAGTGAAGATCCGACCTTGAGATAGAGCAAAGGCCTGCAATGGTATAAAACCAGAAAGGGGCTGATAGAGCAAGGGGTGGCTAGGGGGAGTGGTGGGTGTGGTCTGTGAGTGGACACCACTGAAAGGGAGTTCTGACAAATGAGAGATAGAAGCTTCTGGAACACTGGAAGGAGCACGGCATGCAAGTGAGAGCTATGGGTTAATGGGTTGAAAGGGACTTGGTTTCTCAAAATGAGGTATCAGGAAAGTGGGGGAAGAGTCATCCTCTTCTTGTCCTCTCCTCCACCCACGGCACCCTGTCGCAGGCGCCACTGCTCGGTGGGACAGGTAAGCCCCAGCTCAGCTTGTTCCACCCACACCCAGGCCTGCCCTCTGTCTCCTTGGCTGTGCCTGCTACATAATAGTCCCCCTTGAGGGGTGTCCCTGCTTCTGGCTACACAGAACATGGCCTCCAAGAGGCCACTGCCTCTCTAGATTAAGCCCGAGGGGTGACTGAACTTACTGGTGATAGAGTCTCTTCCAGGGCCAGATCCCCCTGCCCACTAGCCTGGCAGATGCTGTGCAACACAGATTGGCAAGGAGTGGCCTTAGGCCCACAGGGACCACTCACCTTTTGTTCTGAGGCTCCTCCTGCCTCTCTTCCCTCTCCAGAGAAGCCCCGGCCTCCAGGCCACTCCTGCAGATGGGTTTGTGGCCACTCCTCCTGCCTCTTTCTCTTGGGAACCCCTCTGGTGTGGTCAAAGTTGACGGCATCTCCCAGCCAGCTCGTGCTCACAGTTCTGGTGGCTAGATTCGGTCATTAACGGTGAACTATTAAGGGAGTGTGAGCTGGGAGGGGTTTTTCTTCACACACTAGCACATTCAGTCGATTCACTAAGCAGACACCAGTTCGTCACTGGTGCCGTCCCCACACTTGTCCAGGCTTCAGAGTCATTTCCAGTAGTTTTCAAATGAATTCCCAGCTCTCCTGTCTCCACTCTGACTCCAGCCAGCCACTTCCTCCCCTTTCACCTGGTTCTGAGTCTTTCCTCCAGTCCCGTGTGCCTGACCTCTGCTTTAGAAGTCCGTCTTCTGCAGAGTACCCCTCATTCAGTGGAAGAGCAGCAGGGGAGCCTTGGGCACCCAATCTTGGTTATATGGTGGGTGCACAGCAGTGTAACAGTAATTTGAGGATGTCTCTCTCCATGCTGCTGCTTGTCGTTTGAGCTGGACCCTGGACCTTGGTCCCACAGAGCCAAGGTTTTGTATTTGTCTCACTGTGTTCTGATTTGCAGAGTGCCACGTTCATACCTCTCTGTCTATCCACTGTTTTAAAAAGGGCATGGGGCTAGGGCATGGCGGTGCATGCCTATAATCTCAGCATCTCAAGAGGCTGAGGCAGGAGGATTGCAAATTTGAGGCCAGCCTCAGCAACTTAGCAAGGCCCTAAACAACTGAGTGAGATTTGTCTCAAAAAATAAAGAGGACTGAGGATTTGGCTCAGTGGTTCAATCCCTAGTGTGTGTGCGTACACACACACACACACACACACACACACACACACACACGAAGTGCATGGAGCTGGGGTATGGCTCACTGGTGAAGCATTACTTAGCATCTGTGAGGCCCCAAGTTCCATCCTCAGCACTGTAAACAATGAATAAGTAAGGGAGAGAGATACTAGTGCACATTCATCATAAAAATACAAAATAAGCGGTCAGATACAGATGCATACTGCTATAATCCCAGCAATTTGGAAGGTGGAGACAGGAGGATGGCAAGTTCCAGACCAGCCTGGGCAGCTCAAGGAGACCTTACCTCAAAATAAAAGAGAAATTTAAAAGACCGAGGAAGTGGCTCAATGGGGGTTAAACCCAGAGTACCCCTGGGTTCAACCCCCAGTACCAACAAACAAAACACAAAATAAGGCCAGGGTGCCATACCTGTAATCCCAGTGACTTGGGAGGCTGAGGCAGAAAGATCCCAATTTCAAAACATCCTCAGTAACTTTGCAGGGCCCTAAGTAACTTAGCGAGACCCTCTCGCAAAAATAAAACCATAAAAATAAAAAAAAGACTGGGGATGTGGCTCAGTGATTGAGCATTCCTGGGTTCAATCCCCAGTGCCAAAACAAAACAAAACAAAACAAAACCAAACCACAGAAAGTCTAGAGAGGAAAATAAAAATTATCAAAATTTTACCACTTCAATAGCTACTATTAATTTTTCTATACCTATTATACATATATTTTATTTTTTTATTGACATTTATGGTTTAGACTTTTGGATCCTACATTAAAATTTTTAACACCATTGTATATTCTATTCACTATTTTTTCAAAAATTCATTTTTAATGGCTTAACATCTTTTTTTATTATTGGTATTGCCCCTGCTTCTCAACATTTTTAATGACTGCTATCCTCTTTTTTATTTTGGAAATGAGAAATTTCCTTTTAGTACAAATGTAATAGGTGCTCAAATGTGCTTTCTGGGCAAGGTGGCACACACCTGTAATCCCAGTGATTCTGGAGGCTGAGGCAGAAGGATCAAAAGTTCTAGGCCAGCCTGGGCTACTTAGGGAGACCCTCTCAAAAAAAGTGGGGATTGCTGAGATGAAGTTCAGTGGTAGGGCATCCCTGAGTTCAATCCCTGGCATAGCAAATAAATAATAACAGATTTTTCAATAACCCTTTTAAAAGATAGCATGAGATTTCATTATGCCATAATTGATGATTTTTAATTTAATTTCATTTTTTTGGTGTCAGGGATGGAACCCAGGGATGCTTAACCACTGAGCCACACTCCAGTCCTTTTCATTTTTATTTTGAGACAGGATCTTGATAAGTTGCTGAGGTTGGCTTTGACTTTCCAATCCTCCTGTCTCAGCCTCCCAGGTTGCTGGGATTACAGAGGTGCTACCCCGCCCCTCCATAAATTCTGCTGGGGTGGATGTCCTGGTGTACCTTGCTTTGTAACTGTTTATTATAGACTTTTGATGGGGCTTTCTAGCAGATGAATTACTAAGCAGAAGGTGTGAACTCTTTCGAAGACTCTTAATATATGTTGTATGTTGATACCTGGAAATTTGATGCCCACAGATAGTACTTGAGGGCCTGTTTCATTATATCCCAGGTTGCACCCTGTTCATGTTGCTCAGAGCCCCAGAAAGACACCATCATCATCATCCATGTCTCTGTGTGCACGTCGCATCAGGATGCCTGTTCCTCAGCCAGCCCTCCCACCCTTCTCTAGGTGAACATCCCATTCCCACGTTGATTCTCTCATTGGCTTACACATGCCCTGGTGGACGTGTGCTGTCGCCCACTGAGAGAGCTAATCCTGGACATCAGCCCCCACTCTCACACCTTCCAGCCGTGTTTTTATGTAAGTTGGAGGTGCTCTCCCCCAGGCCTCTGCAGCCTCTTCTTTTTGACACTGCCTAAAGGGGTCAGCCCCTTGAGAGTCCCTGGCATGGCAATTCCCTGCCAGCATTTAGTCCAGGGACTGCAGAAGCAGCTCTCGATGCTGCCAGGCAATGAGCAGCTATTAGCCATGATGTCTTTATGGCACCAGACCTCCAGTGCCACCGCCGAGGTACAGGCTCACACTGGCTACCAGAATATCCCCCCAGAACTCCTATGGAAGCAGCTTCTGCTGATCCCCGAGCCCCGATGCCAACCTGCAGTCTGCGCCAGCACCCCAGCCTGCCTGCTGCGGCTCTTGTCCTTAAGGACTGGAGGGGAAGCTCAGGGAAGGAGCACTCCCTCGGGTGTGGACTTGGTCTTCACTCCCAGACACCTCACTTCCATCCCAGCACTCAGGACATGCCCAGGCCCCCCGTGTGAGGGAGCATGCTCCTAGTGGCTTGGGTCCCCCTGCCTCTGCACTCCCACTTTTGTGTGCACACACGTGTTCCTTCACCTCTAACCAGGCCTCTGTCGCTGTCTACATTCTGTTTGGCTCAATGAAGTTGAACTGTCTGTTGCTTTTGGCACCCTTTGTCCCTGCCTCCTGGTGTTCAGTTGTTTTTGTGATGCTGGGGATGGAACCCAGGGCCTTGCACATGCCAGGCAGGGGCTGTACCCCTGAGCTGCAGCCCAGCCCACTCCCTACCCTTTCCATGTGGTGTTCCACCTTGCCCAGAACTTGGCTTTCCTCAGGCTCCAGTGGTAGGAAGTGTCCTAAGATCCCTGAGGCTAGGCAGGAGGAGACTTGCAGTAGTGGAGGGGTCTACTTGTGGAGGACAGGGAATGGCGGCAAGATTCCCTCTTCCCAGCTTGTCCTTCCTGTGCAGCATGGCAGTGCCAGGACATCCATGTAGGACTCATGTGCTGTGGAACTTGATCTGCCCTCTCCTCTGTGGGCATTCAGCACATGCTAGCCTGTGGGTGTCTGCTTGTGTGTCCAGGCATCAGGAGCTGGGTGTCTGTATACAAGTGTGGGTTGGGGCATGTGTGTAAATGTCGGCCTGAATCACGCCCGAGGATGTAAGAGGAAATGTCTCAGGTCATGGGGTTCAAATCTTGTTGTCATAAGAACTTGGAACCCAGGGAGGGTGTAATGACCTCCTCCATCACCTATTGAGTAGGGTCGCAGCTGGTGTGTCCCTCCTGTGCTCAGGTCCCCGCCTGGCACCCCCATGGCTCCAACTTCTGCATCGGCAGGCGGGTGTGCTTACTGAGAAGTGTCAGGCCCTTTCCGCCCGCTCAGCAGCTGAGCAGTTCCTTTCTGGGGCTCTTTGTGAACCTGCCTCGCTATTAATCTACCTGTTAGTAAAAGAGATTACAATTGCCGTAATTACAGGGCGCTGCGTCTCCCTGTCAGGAACAGGACTGAGTGAGAGGCGAGGGGTGGGGGCACCGAGCCCCACAGGAAGCTGCTATTAAAAGCCCAGTGTTTGGTCGGATGTGGCACAGGGACAGCAGCCCTTCCCTGGGGCTGAGGAAACCTGAGGTGAGGGGCTGGTCTGGCCCTGGGGCGGGCTGGGAGACCCCAGGACCAAGAATGCAGTGAACAGGGCCAGCCTGAAGGAGGCCTGGAACCTCTGAGCAACACAGGGCCTGGCGTCCTGATCTCCCCTGCCCCGTGCTGAAGGCTGCTCCACCTCCGGATGGGCCTTCGCAGGCATGGAGTGGAGGACACCTGGCGTCCCATTGCAGTGGCACTCATCAGGGAGAATCAATGACTTTCTTCTGCTATTGATTTGTGTGGACAAAAAGAAGTGCCTGACCTGTGCCTCGCCTGGGCCCCAGAGGAGCATGTGAGGCCATCACGTAGTACAGGGGTCCTCAGTGATGGCCGTTTTGCCCCCAGGGATGTTTGGCCATGTCTGGAAAAGTCCATCACTACTGGGGGTGGGTGTGCTGCTGTCATCTAGCAGGAAAGATCGGGGATGTTGCCGATGGCCTACCTCACGTAGGATGGGCCCCCACAGCAGAGAATGCTGAACACCTAGCTTCCGTGTCCGGGCTCTGAAGGTTGGAAACTGTCACCATGCAGAGGAAGTGATGGCCAGGGGAATCAGGTCAGTGCCCTGAGACCTTCCTGGTGCTGTGCCTGGAGACCTGGGCCCAGGGCACTCAGCAGTCTGTGGTTAGGGAGATGGAAGAGAAGACTGGCAGCTTCCTCAGGTCGACAACCCCAGTGTTGACCCAGTGGCAGGCATTAGAAGACCATAGGACATGGTCACTCCTGCACCTTCCCTGTCCTTTTCCTGACAGGTTCCTTCCTCCTCCAGTGGCAAGAACTGGACCCAAGATTGGGGAATTTTCCCTTGTTCCCCTCCCCATGATATCCTTGTTGCCCACAGAAGCATCTGGGGGTAGGGGCCGGACCTCCTTCCTCAGCTTGAGCCTCCTCTGGAAGGAGGGTGTACAGGAATGGGAAGGGCTGGCATCCTCCAGCTTGTGTCTTGCAAGGACACTGGCCATACCCCAGTTTCCCCCCAGCACATGTCTGGCCCAGCTTCTGCTCTGAGAAATGGAGCTGAGTGGGTGGTCCTTAAACCCTGGGTTGCTGTTTAATGGATAGGGCACAAAAGTCTTCCCCAACATCCAGTCCCATTGACCAAAGGGGCATCCCATGGACTCTGCTGCCCGCTTCCCACATTTGTTTCTTTGACCCCCCTCCACACTGCCCCTTGGTGGAAAGGACAGGTAGGGGGTTGGGAGGGCACAGTGTGGAGCAACCTGTGGGCTGGGTGAGGTGGGTGTGGGCAGGCTCCCCTCTATTTGGGGTGTGTTCGTTGCTTGCTTGCCACATGTGGGGGCTTCTGCTGCTCTCCCAGCCTGTGGGCCACCATGTCTCATGTTTTCTGTAGACAAAGCACTGAGATTTTCAGCTGTTGTGAAGGCTGCATTTCATACCGAGTCCCTAATAGTGGAGTCGCTTTGCGTTTTCCCCCCTTTTTTGTCTTGACAGCTCCAACCTTATAATTTTACCTTCTCTTGCCTCACACACACTCCTTTTCTTCCTTTTCCCCTTCCTGGGGCTTTTGCTGCTCTTCGCTGGGGACCCCCTTTAGGAGGGATCGTGCCTGACAAGAGAGGAGGGGCTTCCTGTCAAACATAAGGAGTTGATGTTTTGTTTGGTAAAATGTCTGTAAATAGGCTGCAAGGCAGTGATTCTACACGGATCCCAATGCACGTGAGCTTCTTTTTGTGTCTGTGCATGTCTCCACGCATGGGTTGGGGAGGGTGGGGGAGAAAGCAGCAGAGAAATGGTTCTGGGGACATTTGGGGCAGCTCTTCCTTCCTGGGACATTTGTTTTGGCCTAAATCACAGACCCTGATCAGGAAAGAGCCCAAGGCCCAGACCCCTCAAGGGCCATGAAGAACATCAGAAGGGCAGCCACTGCCTCCCTAGGCAGCTCAGGGCTGGCTGTTTGCAAGGGCTGGAATGGGACAGTGGGACTGTCCTCCTTAGGGAGGCCTTGAAATCCAGGCATCCAGTACTCTCAAGGCCCTGAGGCTTGGTTTGCAGGAGACTGTTCTTCTGCCAGTTCTCTAAGACTGGTCAGCCTTAGAGCCTTGGCCTCAGTGTCAGTCTTGCACTGTGAATCAGGAGCCCGTTTCCCCCTGGAGTCAGCCCCTCTGCGAGGCCGCTCCTTGTCTTTACATGGTGCACGCCTGTAATCCCAGCAATGTGGGCGACTGAGTCAGGAGGATCACAAGTCTGAGACCAGCCTCAGCAACCTAGGAAAAGACTCTGTCTCAAAATAAAGTTCAAAAGGGCGGGGGATGTAGCTCAGTGGAAGATGAGGGAGCGCACCCCTGGGTTCATTCCCCAGAACCCCCCACACACAAAGTAGAACTTATTGCCTTAGATGCTCCCCCCCCCCCCCTGCTTTTTAAGCTACAGGTGCTTTACCTGTCCTGGGCTTGATTTACAGCACACTCATTAGAAACCCTGGGCTATTTGATTTCATAAGCCCAGCCACATCCGTTTTCCCGCCACTAGCTTTCTAGACCAGAGTGCTCTGCCTTTGAGCTGCTCCTCAGCCTCACCCTACCTGAATCCATTTTGAGTTTCTCTTCTCTGGCCCCATTAGAAAATGTCGGCTCCGCCTGCACCGTGCTCGCGGAACAAAGGTGCAGAACAATTTTGGCTGCTTCATCCAGGAAATAAATTCCTCTTTAGTGCCAGAAACCATTGAGTGGTGCCATGTGTTGAGCTCCGGGGCCCAGAGCTGTGGGCAGGGTTATTGCTGAGGACAAGGAGGGTGGAAGCCTGGGTACACAGGCCGTGGCGGAAGAGAGCATAGCTTCCCGGGCAGCCCTGTGAGCCTTGGTCAGGAGCCTGCTCTCTCCTACCTGGCTTCCTGTCTGCATTGCTGGTCCCAGGCCTGGGAAGGACCCCTCTTTTCCCCACAGTGCCAGTGGCATCTCTCACCCCTGCCTCTCTCTTCCTGTGCCCCTTCCCTGATTCTTCTTGTTTGCTGTGTGCAGTGAAGGCTGGTTTCCCTGGGGCCTGGCCACACTCTACTGCTCCCCCCATGCTCTCCCTTGCCATGGATAATGCTGTTTGTCAGCACCTCTGAACCCCAGCTTAGTGAAGCCCAGGGCAGTGGTGAATGAGGGACTGTGAAAACACTGTGCCTCACCTGGAGCTAGGACACTGCCAGCAGGAGCAGTGCCAGGGCCTGTCCCCACTGTGCACATCTGCCTCTCACCACTGGGCATCCTGGCTTCTCTCAGCGTCTGAATCTCCTGTGGGCCCCAGACTCTTCCTTCCAGCTACCAGAAGACATCGTACTTGTACTCCATCCTCATGAGGGACGTCCCATGCCCCTCGCTCCCTCTTCTCTGCTCCAGACCTTGTTGGGAGCATCACCACCTAACCCAGCACAAGTGCCTCTCAGCCAACTAAGCACAGGCCCCGCGGCAGCCCAGGCCTCCCGACTCTTCACCCCCGCTGTCATTTTCTGAATTCACCTTCTACTCTCTTCCAGATTTGTATTTTATGGAGCTATAATTCACATAATAAAACTCACTACCAATGGGCCCAGACTTAGAATAGTTCAATTTAGGGTTTTTTGACCTTATGATGGTGGGAAACCATACCCATTCAGCTGCTGTTTCTCACTCTCAGTACCCAGTGTATTACAGGAGACTGCTATGAAATAAATTTTGTGTGAGATGATTCTGCCCAACTATAGGCTAATGGAAGTGTTCTGAGCACGTTCAAGGTAGGCGAGTCTGAGCTCCAGCATTCAATAGATTAGGCGTATCAAATGTGTCTTCGACGTAACAATATTTTCAATTTACAGCACGTTTATCAGCAGATAAACCCACTGTGAATTGAGGCACATCTGTGTTTTTTCCTCCAGTTTTGAGATTGAACCCAGGGGCACTCTACAGGAGCTATATACCTGTACCTTTTTATTTTTTTAATTAAATTAATTAATTTTGGTACCAGGGATTGAACCCAGGGGTGCTTAACCACTGGGACACATCCCTAGCTCTTTTTTATTTTTTATTTTGACAGGGTTTCACTAAGTTGCTGAGGCTGACTTTGAACTTGTAATCCTCCTGCTTTAGCCTTCAGAGTCTCCAGGAATACAGATGTGCACCACTGTACCCAGTGACGTCTGTACTTTAAAGTATACACTTCAGTAGCATTTAGTACATTCACAATGTTGTATAACCATCACCACTAATTCCAGAACACTTTCATCACTCCAAAAAGAAATTCCATACCTACTAGCAGTTAGGCACATTTCTCCCAGCTCCTGGCAACTACTAATCTGCTTTGTGTCTCATGAATGGGATCATACAATATATGGTGAGTGGTTTCTTTCATGGAGCAAAATACTTTCAAGGTTCATCCATGTTGTAGCTGGTATCAATGCTTCATTCCTTTTTAAGGCTGAATAATATTCCATTGTGTGGCTATGCCACATTTTGATTTTTTGAAGTTGTGAACATTTATGTACAAGTATCTAGGTGGACCTGTGTTCTCGTTCCCTGGGGGTCTGTACGTGGGAGTGGAATTGCTGTCTTCTGGGGATTTGTAACTGCCTGTGAATAGGCAGTTGCCTCTCCATCCTCTTCTCTGCCCAGAGGCACTGCCTTTTTAGGCAGGTGCCCAGGGTCACTTGTGGTTGGGTCCCTGCTGATGCCATGTATTTCAGCACTCACAGCTCTCCACAGCCTCCAGCATACTACAGTGATCTCACCTCTGAGCTCCTGGCTTTTCTCTTTTCCCTTATGTCACACCTCTGTCTTTTGTACCCTAGCCCAGCTGTCACCCTTGCCTCACTTCTCATTCCCAGATCCAGTCTTTTCTCTTTCAGGGGTCTTTGCATTTTGTCCATGTTTCTGGTCTATATCTGTATGTACCTGGCATCTAGCGGGTAACAGGGACTCAACAAACATATGTTGCATTGACTTAAGGTAGTTCATATGCTATTCTGAGTGTGTATGTCACATATCTGGGTGTGACCCACATGGGGCTCATACCAATGAGCATAGGTTTGTGGTGTGCATCCCAGCACCTTCTGGACCACTGGATGTCAGTGTCCTTGAATTTGCTTCTCTTTGGCCCATGGAGCAATTGTGTGTGTGTTAAGTACAGGGTATTCTACCTCTAAGCTACTTCCTCAGTTCTGTTTTTTATTTATATTTTTATTTTGAGACAGGTTCTCACCAAGTTGCTGAGGCTGGCCTCAGACTTTGATCCTCCTGCTTTAGCCTCCCATGGGCCATGGTGTCCAGCCCCATGGAAAAATTAAATAGGACAGGACTTGGGGAGCTCCAGTGACTCTGAGGGAGCTCAGTCCTCTTTACAACCAATAGATGACTTGCTGTTCTAGATAGTGGGGAGACTTTGGTCCCAAGGGACAGGTAGCCTGGCTTTCCACTCTCCCCCTTTACTCCTCTGTGGGAGTGGCTAAGCAGCCTGCAGGCAGAGGGGCAGTCCTCTCCTTCCATCCAGACCAACTCCCTGGAGTAGTCAGCCCCCTGAGCAGCCTCCAGGGCTCTTGGGAGGAGTGTGGTGGCACTGGTGGTGTTGGTGGGTAACTAGGAGGGCAGGTTTGCTGGAGCACCCTTCATGCCTCTAGAAAGTACAGGAGCAACTGCCCTGCCACTTGGGTGCTGTGCTGTGGACCCCGTTGCTGATGAGGGGACTGAGACTCTCTCACTGGGAGCTTGGTACACTGTCTAGGCTCCGCACCAGCCCCACTTAAGGACCAGATGACTCCAGGTGAATCACTCAGCTCAGGCTCTGCCAGGTGGCCAAGGTGGGCATGCACCACAGGTGGGTGCAGTGCCACCCCACTGCAGACCCAGGGAGGAGCAGGGGTATCTTGAGGCCCACCAGCTTCCACTCAGGAAAATAGGGGTGAAGGGAGAGGGAGCGCTGTCTGGCCCCCCAGGGTACATATAGGTCAGAGCCTCTGGCCAGCGCTCATGTCTTTTCTTCCTACCAGATTCTTCCCTGTCCTTGCCCAGCTGGGTCTCTAGCTCTAGCTTGTCTAGTCGGTGACACATCTGCGTCTCTGCAGCACTGGCCAGTGAGTCCAACTTTCCCTAAGCTCCAAGCACAGCAGGTTCAGGGAGGCAAGAGCTGCCCAGGCAAGTGCTGGAGAGGCCCTTCCTCAGAGCAGCCCAGCCCTCCTCCTCCTCCCTCCTCCTCGGCCCTCTCCTCTCCCTGGGCCTCTTCCCCACGTGGCTCATTACAACTCCAGTTGTTCAGGTCTCGACCTCAAGAGCCTTCCCTATTGACCCCTGACCAGCGATACTAATCTGTGTCAACAGGCCCCGGGGTTAAAGAAACAGGACCCGCCTGCCGCCTTAGCAGGTGCCTGGAGGGGTGTGGCTCCTGGGAGCCGTCAGTGGCGGTGGGAAGGCCTTCTGCAGTCCCCTTCCCGCTGGCCTGCCCTGCCGGCTCCCCGTGCTGGCGGGTTTCTCCTCCTCCTCTGCAGACCTCCCTCCCACCAGCTGCTCATCCTCTGTGCCACCCCTTCCTTCCTTTCTTCCCTTTGCTCTCTGCTCTGCCGATAGGATTGGAGACCAAATCCCCCCTGGATCCAGGTGGTGCCCAGTTAACGCTGAACCCTCGCGCCCCTCTCCAGCACGGCACTTCATCCTCCATTCTGCCTCCCTCCTCGTGCATCCCCAGTCAGGGGCCTCTCGTGGGAGTTCCCATCCGAGTCCCTGCAGGCTCACTTAAACTCAGATCCCTGGGACTGCCCCATAAGCAGGTTGGGGTAGGGCCTATGATTCTGCTCTTCCAGCTAGTACCCAGGTGCTACTCATCCTCCAGGCTGTCCCCGAGCCTCAATTATCCCTTATCGCAGGTGTGCTCCTCTGTCCCCAGGAGTGGGGCCATCCTTGGGAGGCCAAGGCACACTGCTGGCCCCCTGGACCAGGGCAGAGCTTTGATGGGAGCTGTCCTAGGGGACACAAACGGCCAGGAACACAGGCACATCCCCTGAGGTGGCCTGGTGATGACCTGGGGGCTGCTAGGCAGTGCTGCCATGAGTCATGGGGTTCACTCAGGGCAGCATCCTGCCCTCAGCCTGTCTGCTGGGGCCATCAGAGCAAAGGGGCACCTCAACTTAGACAAGACAGTCTTGGTCCTCTCAGACAGTAGTGTGTTGGGTGTGTGCTCTTTCTGGGGATGAGTCTTGGTGCCACTCACCCTTAAGATGTCTTGTGCTTTCCTTCTGTGGGCCCCACAACCCAGATGTCCCCTGGGGGAACACTTGTGTCTGGCAGGGGTGGCCAGGAAAGGTGCCGAGGGTGGTGCGGGGCAGAGCCCACGGGGATCCGGTGTGCTGGGTAGGCTGGAGGGTGTTTGTGGGGGTCTTTTTCTGTTAATTCCAAGAAAAGTGGGTGGGGCTCAGTGGGCTGTGGGGCGTGTTGAGTGCTCCTCCGCTCCTTCCCCAAAGGCTCTTTTTCTCTTCTGACTTTCCTCTGTCCCCCACTCCCCAGACTGCCCCCCTCATCCTTCTTCCTCTTGGCAGGTCTAGGGAGTGATAGACAAACTCTCCAAAAGAAAAAATTTTTTACGTTTCCCAAACTTTTCCAGATGCCAAGAAGGGGCCAGAGAAACCCTGCAAATACAGAGCAGGGAGGGGAGGGAACTATTACAACCCCCCCACCACGCCCCCTGCCTCCTTCCCAGAGGGAAGTAGGGACAACTAGGAGAGGAGGAGTCCATTCTGGAGGTCAGAGAGCTCCTGTACCACTAATGTCCCCCAGGGTTCCTAGGATCTTCCGGGAGTCAGAAGGGTAGATGTGGGACAGAGCCCCTCCTACCAGCCGAGGAAGGTGGGGAGCTGAGAAGTGGGGCAACCTGATCCCAGGGGTCTTCCCTGGACTCTGGACCCTGAGCAGAGAACCCACTGTTGCTGGGCTGAGGTGTGGGGAGGCAGACAGGAGGGGGCAGTGTGTGCTCTCCCTGAGTCCCACCCCCAAGGGGTGCTGCCCCCACCTCTGCCGTTCTGTCCATCCACTCCCTGGACACCTCCTAAAACAAAGGCCTCTTTGTGGTCCTGGCCCACTGGCCTGCTGCCAACTGCATTCTTTGCGAGTTTCCTGAGCGAGGATCCTGGCTCTCCGTGGTCAGCTCCTCCCCCACTCAGACTGCCTGGCCCCACTCCTGGTGGCTCAGAGCAGTCCCCTCTCTCCTGCTCTGCTCTGCCTTGCCCAGGGTCATCCCACAGTTCCCATCTCTCCCCTGGGTGGATCTGGATCCTGGCTGAGAAAGGAGACTCCTAAGAAGGAGCTCTGCCTGTGGGCCTGCAGAGCCCCGGGAGGCAGGCAACTGGAGGTTCCGCTGATCTTGGTTGGTTTACCCAGTCTTAGTTCTTATCTCTTAAAATGGGGAAAATAACCTCCACCCTGTGGGGCAGTTAGGAAGACTGAATGTCTCCCAAACACCTAGCTCCTGCCCCCACATAGCAGAAGAAGCACCAGCTCCTTACTTCTGACTGCCCTGAAATCCTGGGGTGATCTCAGTGGATGTCTGAGGAGCTCAAAATGGTCTCTAGAGCCTTGGGCAAGACGTTTCCATGCAATTCTGTGGGGGGCCCCAGCCTAAAGCCTACTCCTGGGGATGTTGTGGCCTGCGTGATTGATGGGGAGACCTACCCACAAGGGATGGAGCTGGGTCCATAGCAAGTGGCTTGCCAGACCCAGATCTGTTCCTGCTCCTTGTGCCTGACCTCCTGGTACCACCTCACTTTGTAACAGTAGTGGGGTGCCCCCTGGGGTTAGGTACAAAAGGATGGTGGCAGATCCCTGAAAATAAGAGGACCTGAGGAGGGTGGTGAATGGGAGCCCCAAGGATAGATGGCCTGGCTTTGAGTAGAGCAGTTTGAGATGCAAGATGCACACTCTTTAGTCACGGTTACACACAGTCACAGACAGACACACACACACACACACACACACACACACACGGTCCTAATGAAGTCCTAGATCACTGCTCTGGGTCCCCCCCTTGTTAAAAAATGTTCATAATTTGGAAAGAAAAGGAACTTTTTACAAGCTGGCGGCTCTAGGGAACTTTCCGTCGGTTCTTTCTGGCCTCGTGATGGGTGGGGCCCACTTTTCCCTTCCCTTGCTCTTTCCTGCTGTCCTAATAATCCCCCTTCCCAGCCCCACAGAACACACATACATCCCTTGAGGAGACCCCTAGCCAGCTGAGGGAAGCTGAGGACCTATTTGAGCCCTTCTGGACCCCATCCAAGCCCTGGGCACAACTTTCCCCACCCCTCCCCCAGAGGTTAGCCCACCGGAGGTCTAGAGTTCTGACTGCTGAGCTTTCCAGACTCTGTCCTGGACCAAGGTCTAGCAGTCTGCCTGCCCTTCCCTAAGGGATTGCCCCACTCTCCTGCTGGGTGAGGGTCCTCTGAGTCCTCCAGGCCCTGCTGGAGAGGGAGCAGGAGGTGCTGAGCTCACTGCCTCGGCATCTGCCCCCCACACCCCGCCCGCCTCTGGTGCGAGGGCCGGCCGCACTCCCGCCAGCGCCTCACTCTCTAATAGCTTTTTAAGTCCAACCACATGTGTCTGCGGAGTGGAGCCACCCCTCCCGGGGCCTCAGCTCTCCCCCTCCCTTGGCCAAGACCACCCTCCACTTAGAGCAGCCTCGGGGCTGGGGGAGGGGGGCCTGACTCCAGAGAGCCCATCTGCTTGCCCTAGGCCCAGCTGAGCAAGGAGGGGATGGGCTGGTGACAGACCTGAGCACTGGAGGGTCTCCCAGGAGTGTCACGTGAGGTCAGCCTTCAAGTGGGCTGGGCTCCAGGTTCCCTAGCCTCCGCTCTCTGGCCTGGGGTCTGGGAGCCACTCTTCCCCTGCAGTAGGCTGCTGGGTGAGGGGTCCCAATGGTGCCTCAGCCTCCCGGCCAGGGCTTTGTGCCAGCAGATCTCTCCTTGCACCCAGCCTCACTAGACTGACCCCACAATCGCCCCTTTGACTCAGTACACGTGCGGTTCCCTGTGCGTGTGAGTGGTCTGTCGGGAGGCCTGTGGGGTGCGGTTTCTCAGGAGGGGAGTGAGGGCTGAGAACCAACGGGCAAGCAGGCCTGGGGTCCTAATGAGAAAATTGCTTCCATCCAGGGAGCCCTGCTCTGCGGCTGAAATTGCATCCAGCCCCAGCCAACTTTGCAGCCGCAGACCCCGCCCTTCCGAAGGAGGTGGGGAAGCAGCCAGGCAGGGGAAGGAGTGGGATTGCACACGACTCAGCACCCCTCCCCATACACACACCTTGGAAAGTCTTGGGAGGAGGGGGTGTGAGTGAGCTGGAGGCTAGGCTTGCCTCGGGACCCATCTGCTCGATCCTTGGGAGGGAGAGGTGGGAGAGGGACTGAAGGGATTCCCCTTCTCTTCCTTCCGCTCAGTTCTGCAGCATGCATGGAGCACCACTGTGCAGAGGGCTTGGAGAAGTGTGTCTATGGGGAGTCCCATCCTCAGGATACTGCATTTGAAATCCAGCCTTCTCAGGGCCTCAGAGCCCTGTTGCCTGTCTCTCCACACAGGGTAGTCCAGTGCCCACACCCCCACGCAGGACCAGTGGATGAAAAGCTAGCTTAGCCTTCTTTCTGTTCCTCACTCACTCAGGCCTCCAAGCAGAACCAGCTGCAGGATTTGTGGAACCCAGTGCAAAATGAAAATGCAGGGCCCCTTGTTCACAAATTAAGAATTTCAAGACAGCAACAGTGGAAAGCAAGGCCATAAAGCCAGCTCCTCATCTGAGGAAATCTGGTACCACCTAGCGGCCTGTGGCAGGGTGGGTGGTGGTGGGGCAGGTCTCCAGCTCTGCCTCAGTGGACCAGAAATTTCCACTGGCAGGTGACCTGTGAGAGACCTGTCTGACTTGGTGAAATATCCTCCTAACCTGTGCTTCAATCTCTCTGCTACCTCATCCCTCAGGGACTCGTGGTCACCCTGTTTTTGGCCTTTTAGAGATGGTGGTTAGAGAGGAGAGCTGCAGCGGGGAGGGGATGGGAGAGAGTGGACCACGTCTTGAGTACTAGAGTGTGAGGGCCAGGTTGCCCTTGTGGCCTTTGAGTGAGGTGGCAGTGGAGCCACACTCCTGGCAAGGGGGACCTGAAGCCGGCTGGAGTCAGCAGGTAGCAGGTTGACTGGGGCCTTCCTGTCCCTCCAGCGTGAAGCCTCCCCCACTAGTGGCAAGTTCCAGTGACTGTGGAGCCAGAGGGAGCAGGAGTGCTTCTAGGGAGAGGAGAAGGCAGGAGGGAGGAAACAGCCCCATTGTCATCCCCCAAATTACTGGCTGGGATGGCAGGGGAGGAGGCGGAAAGCCGACATTGTTTACTTAATTAAAAGTAAACAACAATTTGCCGCTGCCAGCCTCCCATTAGCTGTGTGCAGAGCCCTAGGAGCTGGAGACTGGCTTTCGCTCCCACCAAGCGGCTCCTGACGCCACGCTCCCAGCCTCGGTTTCCCAGGGCCCTGTGTCCTTCCTTGGTCCTGTTCTCCTCAGGCCGAGGAGTCGGGGAACACGCTAAAAAGGAAAACAAAACAAACAACCTCAGTAATGTCTCAAAGTCCTGTGGGTCAGGATACCAGTGTCAAGAAACTCATCTGGCAGGCCACTGTAGAGAACATTTGTGGCCAGTTAGGCCCAGTTGTGGGGGTGGGCAGAGGCTGCTTCTTCCTCCAGTCTGCCAGATACTGGGCTCCTGGGAGAAGGCAACCTCCCTCCCTTCCCACGGGCCCCTGTCTGTGCTACCTGGAGACCTGGGCCTCTTCAGCCCCACCTCCCACTTTTCCCTTTAGCAGCTTATAAACATCCTTCTCCCATCTTTTTGGCTCTGCTCCCAGAAGGGGACTGTTCAGGGCTCCTGGAGGGCTGGGGAGAGAGGCAAGCTTCCCCTGGGCCTGGGGAAGAAAGGCTGCTGAAGCTGGCCCTACCCTGGGACAGGACTGCTATAGGTGACCTCTGGAAGAGGATGTAGTAGGACAGTGCAAGAGGACTGGGGGTGGGGTCGGTGGACTTCTGCTGACCTGGGACTAAGAAGGATGTCTTCGCAAGATCTGTCTCCAGGCAAGTAAGTCCTCACTTCTTCTGTGAGCCTGTGAGCCTGTGAGCCTGTGAGCCTGTGAGCCCTTCCCCCAGCAACGCAGAATACTTTTTTTGCTTTGGTCTGGATCTCAGGTGTGCATTACTTCAGCTCACGACTTCAGCTTTGTGTAGGGACACACACTGAGAGAACTCAGGAGCACATGGAACATAACCAGCACCTTGCCCTTTATAGAACTTTCACTGATTCTTCTGGGACCAGGTGGCAAGGCAGGGACCTTAGCTCAGAAGAAACACTTTGGAAGCATGCATGCTGGGACTACAGTCAAGGGGAAAGGGGAGAGATGAGGCACCTCCCTAGTAAGGACTTGAGCCAGTTTTCATCTGATGATGCCCAAGAGCAGTGGATTTCACCAGGGCTGACTTTGCCCCCGAGGGACATTTGGCAATAATGCTACTGGCACTGGGTGGGTGCAGGCCAGAAATGCTACACAATATCTTACAGTGAAGACAGCCCCTGGATCCACCCCACCATGGACAGTGAGCCAGTCCTAGAGTCCAGGGTGTAAGGGTTGAGAGCCCTGATCTGGAGGGGGTTTTTGTTTCTTTGTTTTGTTTTTGCGGTGCTGGGGATTGAACCCAGGGCCTTGTGCTTGCAAGGCAAGCACTCTACCAACTGAGCTATCTCCCCAACCCCCCTGGTCTGGAGTTGGTCCCTCTAGAGAGAACCTCTGTGTCCCACCTCTCCCCTCCCGCATCCCTAATGCCTCTCCCTCTACCATCAGGGTTCACACATCCACACGTGCACAAATGCACATGCTGATCTCCGGATTCATGCGCATCAGAATTTCACATGCACTCACACAGAAAAATCTGGGAAGTCTGTCCCATTCTTAATTGAATTAAAGGACCGAGGTTTGGCAGGACATTGTGTATCTGAGCTGCAGCTTCTTGCAGCCGATTTCAGCAGCCCTGTTCAGGTTCCCTGTACTTCCAGCTGCTGCTGCCACTGCCCTGTTCCCTGTCTTCTCCCCTCCACCTTTTCCTTTTCTCTTGCTCCACTTCCCAGGCCAGAGGCCTCACAGGCCTGGGAATTGGGGACACCACCTCCTCCCTTTGTCACTACTTTCAGCTAGTGAGAGGCTGGGACGTCCTGAAGAGAAAGTACCTCCCCCACCAGCCTGAGGCCAGGGGACTGTCAGGGACAGTAGGGTCCCAGCCAATCCCTCCTTGCAGGTTTTTTGCTGCACATTCCTGGGGTGGGAGCTGGGGGATACCACTGATTAGAAAGGGGACACACTTCTTGGTCAAGGGTAAACCACCAAGCTCTGCCTGAGAAGTGTGAAGGGTTTGCTCTTAGGGCTGTGGAAAACCCCACATGGGGTGGCCCGGAGCCTTAATGAGTGGTGGGGAGTGCTAGTAAAGGTGCAGAGTCCCTGCGTTCCCACTTGAGCTGGGGCTGGGAATGGTGTGCTGCGAGCCGTGGGGCTTTCAGAAGTCTCTCTCCTCCATCCCTGCCCAGCCCCACTTCAGCCTCTGCTTTGGCTGGCTCTGGGGGTCTGGACTTCAGCCCCCTTTACTGGAGACAGATGACCACTGAGGGCAACCCTAGTAACAGAGCCCAGACCCCACTCTGAGAAGTCCTGGAAAGTCACTGAAAAAGGCCTGGATTTGGAGGGGCGTGGCCAGCCAGCACGCCTCTTGGGCACCATTTCCAAGCATGGCACTGCTTCACTCTTGCAGGGTGCCTGCTGTATGTTCAACCTACCCCAAGCCCACAGCTTAGGAGAAGCCTGGACAAGCTGCTGTGGCTGGCAGAGCAGGCGTCCAGAGACCCATTGGAGGAGCTTAGCCCAGCCCCACATGTATGACTCTGAGTGCTTAGGCAAAGCAGGGGTAGGAAGCAGCTTTCCCACAACCAGCTAGATGGCTCTGCTCTGGGGTGGAGGATTGGGGGGCCAGTGAAACAGCCAGGCCAGCGCCAGACCCTGTGAAGTGATTTGCACCGCCCAGGGTCAGGGGGGTTGGGGGGCGGGACTCACCTCGGCTAACCTCCCAGTGGAACAAAGGGGCCTTTCTCCACACTGCCTGCCCCGGCCGAGGGTGTGCCTGCCCCCTCTGCTGCCGCCACTGCAGTGCTGGTGTTCCCTGCACCCTGCCTTCCTGACTTTTCTCCATTTCTCTCCCCATCTCTGGTTCCTGATCTCTGACTTTGCGTCTTCATTTCTTTTACTCTTTTTTCCTGTGAGAGTGGGTGGGGGTGGGGGAAACTTACTTTTCCCCAGTTTATCAAGTGTAGAGACAAGTCTGCACTGCCAAAAGGTAAGGGCACCCTTATGTGTTAGAAGCATTCCTGAGGTCATATGGCCAAAGAGTCCCCCAAATCAAGAGGCAGGCAGGACTAAAGGCTGCTGGGCCTGCAGGGTGGGACTGGGCCCACAGAATCACATCTCTCCCAACCACACACCTGGCAGGCCCCCCACTTCTCCTCACCCGCCCATTCCAGGGCCCCCTTTCATCCGGCCCCCGCACCACAAGCTGTTCCTAATCAATGCAAACGGGAAGCTCGGCCCTCATCATGTCACGGGATGTGCTTGGCAGCAGCAGCAACAGGAGCCACTGATTCAAGCAGCTCCTTCCCTGGTGCACAACCTGGGGTGTGAGTGGTCCAGGCCTGGCTAGGTCGTCTCCTTCCTGCTGGGGCCTGGTGGGTATGCAGAGGGGATGCAATGGGAGCTGGGGCCCCGGCTGTCCACAAGTTTGCCCTGCAGCCTCCCACAGAGGGCAGCTAGTGTTAACTCGCTGCGCCACCTAGCTGTGGTGTCTGGGAGCGCAGGGCCACCCTCCCTCAGCCAGGCAGCAGGGCCACCCTGGGAAGCCCCCTTGGGTTCTTAGGAGTATTATGAATGGGAGAATTTGGTGTCTGCCAGGCTGAGGGATCAGTGTTATTTTGTCCCTTCAGCAACTTGAACGGTCCTTACATGTGCCTGTTACTTTTCAGTGCACCATCTCATCTCATTCTCAGTAAAAATCTCTGTAAAATTCCTGAGGTATTGTTTGAACAGGTATTGGTTGTTTTGCACCAGGAGGCCAGAAAGACAAACTGGGGGTCCAGTAACAGGTCTAGTTTTGGCACCCAGGTCTCCCTCAGCTCTCAGGAGGCCTTCTTTTGGGCTTAGCCCTGCCAGGGCTCTCAGGGCTCCAAGTTGGAGCCAACTTCCAAATCCTTCCTGCCTATCTGGACAGCTCAGGAAGAGGGCTGCTGTGGGGCCACCCAGGTGAGGAAAGGAGCAGACCTGGGGGAGAGATGCCACTGGCTTGCCCTGTTCTTCACAGGGAGCCTCAAGTTCCTTCCTCTGGTCAGCTCAGCTCTTGGATATGAGGTCAGTGTGGCCAGTCCCGTGCCCAGTCCTAGCTGGACTTTGCAGGAGGGTTAGTGTTGCCAAGATTCCCACATCAGTTGGGCATGAGGTCAGATTTGGCCTGCAGGAGAAATGTTCTCTTTTCACAGGCAGAAAGTGCCAGATAGCTGGTACTTCCGTCCCTTGGGTGGCCAGTGTGGATGTAGTTGGAAGAAGAATCTAGAAAGGTCTCTTTAGAGTCTTATTCACTCCAGCTGTGGTTTTAGGGCTGAGATATATAGTAGTGAACAAAATAGGAGCTGAGCACAGTGGTGTACACCTATAATCCCAGCTACTCAGGAGGCTGAGACAAGAGGATTGCAAGTTTGAGGCCAGTCTGAGCAACTTAACGAGACCCTGTCTTCAAATAGAAAATAAAGAAAGGGCTTGGGTTGTGGTTCAGTAGAGCATGCTTGGGTTCCATCCTTGGGTTGTGGGGGCAGACAGAGGGCTTATCCTCAAGCAGCTGAAGGTCGAGAGCTCCTGACCAGGGTGAACTGGTGACCAGGTCCATGGGCTCTCATGTAATCCAGAGTCAGAGTCTCCCACTCCCCTAGCCCTGGCCCAGCCAGAGGGTCAGTGTGGGTGGGATTTGAAGGAAAGGCTGCTCAGCCTCCAGGCAGGAGCAGGACCTTGCCAAAACATCTGATTATGGGGTGCATTTGTGTTTGTTGCTCTTGCATGAGCCAGAGTCAGTCTCCCTGCAACCAGGGCAAGTCCCTAGCTGGAGGAGGCTCTTTCAGACTTTCTGACCTGGGTGCTGGTTACTGTCCCATAGAGGCTGAAAGAGGTAGAGCACCTGAGGCTGGAGGGAGGGGGCCTTCAGCCCCCTCCCTACAGGGTGAATTGAGGTAGATGGGTTCTGGTAGGCTCTTCCTATCCAGATCCCTGGATTTCCTGGATGAATTCTCTCAAGAAAAGTGGGGCAGTGGGATGCAGGAGGGAGCAGGACCCTGCTCGAGGCCCAAAAGAGGGGGGTCCTCAGATTCAAGGGGGATTGGTGCCCCATCCCTTCAGCCCTCTGTCCTGCCCTGCCGGCTCCACTTCCTTAGGTGAGCAGGCAGAGGGCTTAGGGACCTTCCTACCAGCGCTGAGAGGGCAGTTCCTGCTCTGTGTGGACTCTCTTCCCACTTCCCGTCTCTGGAGTTGTTCCTTCTTCCACCCTCTTCTTCCTTTTCCTCCCTTCCCTTCCTGAGAAGCTGGGGGGCATCTGATGTTCTGATGGCTTCCCATCCCCTCCCATTGCTGAGTGCCCACCAGGCAGATGGTGGCAGCTGCATGCAGCCCAGGCAGTGGTGCCCATGAAGCCGCTCTTGAGTGTCTCTTGTACAGTTCTCATCCCTTCTGTTCTGTGTTTTTTCCCCTCTGCTTCCTCCTCTCTGCTTGCCCTCCTCTGCCTGCCTCCTTAGAGCCTCGGCCTGCTCTCCAGTCTTCTTCCTTGAGCTGTTTTGCTTTGGCCCCTACTGTCTTCCTCAGCTCCTCCCTCTCTCTGTGGGCCCCTCCATCTCTTAGTTTTACGTTTGTCTTTTTGTCACTCTAGTGTTCTGGGATATAATGCCTCCTTCCCTTCTTTCCCCAAATCCCGGCTTGTGCCAGGCAATCCCTCAAGTGGCCTCCAGAGTCTCTGCCTCCCCCTTCTCATCCCAGGTTGGCATGAGGGCCTGGAGGACTCTGTCCCTTTATGAATAATTAGGCCAAGGACAAATGCATTTGGGGGCTGGGGGGGGCTATGGTGCCCTACCCTGGGAAGGTGGGGACACTATTAATAGCCTGAAGAGCAGCTGGGGGTGGGGGTGGATGTCTGGCCAGCCTGGCCTGGGCAACTCAAAGGGCCAGAAAGGGCAATGCTGGAAATAGAGAGTGGGTGGGGATGGGGAGCAGTTCTGCAGGCTCTGTTGGGAGGGGGCACCCCTTCTGCTGGGCCCCTGGATATTCCCCAGGTGTGAGGTATGGAAAGCCTTCTCCACCTTGAGACTCAGGTTGAGGTTTTAAGGACTGGGGCCACTTGCCTGGACCCCGTGATCACATAATTTCTGGCCTCAGGCTGTCTTGGAATTGTGGTACCAGCCAGCTCTACCAGATGTGCCATCCCTGCTGCCCAAAGGTCAGCATCTGTACTCCTGGTATCCTTAGCTCTCTGTATCGCCAGGGCTGGAAAGGGCTGGATGGGCCATTGAGGCCAGTATCCTCAGAATCCAGGGGCACAAGCACTGTCTTCCCCTTACCTGTTGGGCTGGCCCATCTCCTGACCTTCTCTTTCCCTGCCTCTCCCCTTCCAGCAGGGTGACCAGCTTGACACCATTCACTGATGGCTACTGCACACGGATGTGGGGAGGGACGTCTGTACAGGGTGTCCATCCCGGCTCTGCCTTCTATTTGCCTAGAAACTTCTATGCTGTTCTTACCAGATAGTGGGCCAGGCCCTGAGGGAGCTCCTCTGCTGGCCAGCCATGGTCTCTGGGTTCAAGACTACAATCTCAGACACGTTTGCCATGTCATACAGTGTGTGAGCTCCTCTGGGACAAGAGCCGAGGGCCAGCCTCAGCTTCCCCACTGAGGTGGCATCTGAGCAGAGCCTGGAAGGACTCGGGTCTCGTCAAGTGGAGATGAGGGGCCATGTAATGAGGTGGAAGGACAACCTGCTTTATGGAGCCCCTGCCCTAAGTCAGGCCCTACATTTTCTGACTCTCCCTCCCTAGCAACCCTGCAGGGCAGGTGTGACCGCCACCTTACAGATGAGGGAACAGTTCTCACTTGGTCAAGGTTGCTGGCTGGGAGGTTCTGGACTCAGACGTGACCAGGGAGCCTTGGAGTGCCATTGCTGTCTGCCCACCTCCTTCTTGTACCTCCCTCTGCCTCAGTATCCTTCTTCCACCCCTCTTTGCTGCGGCAAGGCCCCCCACCCAGGGTGGAGGCTGATGTGGTAGAGCTCTGCATTGTGCCCGCTTCAGCACACACGGGTCCAGACCAAGGGCAGTCAAGGGCAAGCCCAGTGGGGAAGCAGAGGCAGGCATGGGCCTCACAGCTCCACCTGTCTCCTTTTGGGAGGTTCTTCTCTGTGCTCTTTCCTTAGTGTCTGCAAATGCTGCTCTGATGGGCATTTCTTGCCCCTGGGCACCTCTGTTGAGCAAGCCCCAGCTCTGCTCGTTCGCTCCACAGACGGTTGTGGAACCCTGTCTGAAGTACCGAAGGTCAGCATTGCATCCTGCAGGCACATTCTCACCTCTCAGTTCAGCAGTGGCCAAGGGTCTCATGCATTAGCTACTGAGCAGAGCTGGAGTGGCTTCTGACAGACAGGTGACCTGGCTCTTTCCCTGTCCTCCTGACAGTGTTCTGGCAGGGACACAGCCCTTCCCTCTCCTCTTTAGTCAGGCCTGTCATCCCTTGGAGAAGAACAACTGAGCACCAGGTACCCTCGTGGCTCCTCCCACTCCTCAGTGCCCAGGGCTCCATCTCCAGTTCTCCCTGGGCCTCCGAGCAGGTGGCGGGAGCCTGGCGGAGAACCCTGCTCAGCTCACCCAGGAGGGCTCCTGAGAAGGCTGCTCGCTAGGGATGGCGTGCAGGTGGGAGTTCTGACTCTTATCTTCTTGGAGGAAAACCATGAGTTTAAGAATTCCTTTCTTATTATGTGAGGGTGGTAGAGGTGGGCTTGGTGTCTGGAGGGCTTCAAGTTAGGGGTCCACCACCATCCTGTGGGTGGAATGTGGTGGCCAAGGGCTGTAGGGGGTGGGTCTTCTCCCCCTTGATGTCGTCTGGGCCCTAGGCTTTCAGATGCAGGTTGAGCTTGCCCCTCTGGTCTCCTGGGTACCAGATGCACTGGCGGACTCACCTCTTCCCTTCCTGCAGCCTCACCACCACACTGTGAGTCCTGCATCAGCTGGCCTGCCACTGCCCCCCAGGGTAGCCCACGTAGCGACTGTGGAGGCAGGGGTGGGTCAGGGTGAGAAGGCCATTATTCCAGGGTCAGTTATGGAGGGTGGAGTGTCCACCCTGGGTCTGCCAGGTGTCTGTAACCTGCCACCCCTACTCCCATGGCTTTCCTTGAGCCTCAGCCTCAGGGGCAGCCAGAGAGGAGTAGACCATGTGTGCCTATGGGTGTCTTCCCCTTCCTGTCACTCATCCCCTCTGCCACATTCTCCCCCCACCCTCACCAAGCAGGTGACTTAAGCCATGTCACCCTTTGAATCCATGAACAGAAGCAGAATGAGAGAGAGGGGAGAGTGACGGAAGGGTGACATGTCCTCCTGTGCCTCCTGGCTCCCCCCAATAGCTTCGGAGTTGCGCTTCTGGCCAGGCTCCTGCTTCCAGACTGAGTCTTGGGATGACAGTACAGGGGAAAGCCACAGTCTCAGGATGGCTCCAGGCTACATGTGTGTGCATGTGTGCTGGCCCACAGGGCAGGTGGGAAATGCAGGGGAAGAAGGTCCTGGAAGGCCCCTGGGTCTACCCTGCCCTGCCTCCCTCTGCCCTCTGGCTGCCCTTATTCTCAAGGACTTCCTCAGTCCCCCAAGTGTCCCGCTTGCTGAGACAGGGGAGAACCCCTCTGTGACCCACCCCTAGCCCCTATCCATCCATGTCCCCCTCCTCAGGGTGTCTCAGATTCTTGGACTTGGGTTTCAGGAAGCACAATAGTCACATTCTCCAGCTCTGATTGCTGCAAGCTGGGCCTCTGGCTCCCCTCAAGATTGGATTTCCTGTGCCCTGGACTCTTGGAATCACAGAGGAGGGGGAGGTAGGCAGAGGAGGTGCGGCTGTTGGGGGCAGGGTGCTGTGGCTGCTGGGAGACAGCCCACCTGCTTCTGGAATCTCCAGCCTGGGGAGGGCCAGGGAGAGGGCAGGCATACCCCAAGGCCAGCAGAGTCCCCCTGGGCCAGAGGGGATTCCTTTCTGGCAGCTCTGGATGTGCCATCTTATTTACCCTTTCTTGACAGCAAGAGGGGCCGGTGTTGTCTCCAAGCGTGCGTGTGCACCTGAGGGATGACAAGCGTGCTCTCCCGAGTCTGCACACATACCTGGGCATACATCTGTGGGTGTGGCCAAGGTCAGATCTGGGCATCCCTCTCGGTCCCCAAAGAACTAGCTGGGTGAAGTCCATGAGGTCAAATGGCCGGCAGGCTCCACACGGACCCTTTCGCAGAGTGCGTTTGTTTTTCGTGGGAGCTAAGGAGAGTGTTAACTGCAGTGAGCAGGAATTCCTCCCTCACCTAGAGTAGCCATAAATATATCCCCGTCTGGGGCTGGAAAATAGATATATTAAAAACACACTGTCAATCAGGGTTTGTGGGCAATGCGGGGTTCCTCCTGGCCGTGGGAGCCTCCCACCTGAGCACTGCTGAAGAGGCAGGGTCCTCTCCAAACTCACGCAAGCAAACAGCAGCAGGAGAGGAGCAGGGACTGGAGGGACTGGAGGGAGGCGAGGAGGAGGGAGCCCAGAAGGCGGAGCCTAGAACCACAAAGGAGGTACATGTGGAGAGTGGAGATTCCCATTTTGAGAAGGCAGATTCTGCTTGGGGTCAAGGGTAGCACTTGGGGGCCTTGTAGCTGTTCCCAGAATACGGAAGGGCCTGAGGAAAGGAAGGGCTCACACTGGCTACTGTCAGCAGGTCTTGGTCCTGCTCTGGGTATTGCCTAACTCCCTAAGTCCACCAGCCATTGATGCAGTGGAGTGACCCATGGTGCTGGTGGATGGGGAGCCTGGAGCCTGGAGCCACGTCCCATGTCAGAGGCTTATTCTGCAGAGTCCACTTGGGCCCTACCCAGAGTCCAGATTTATCATCTGCCTGTCAGGTCCCTCCTTTCTGTAAGCCTATAGAGTAGCCAGAACTACTGGCAGGGGTGCCTATGCTTTGGAGGCATGAATTGCCTGAGCAGCCCAGGTCCCCAGAGGGGGACAGTCAGCAGAACTGTGCACTGTGTGACACAAACCAGCCTGCCCACGCACCACCCAACAACACTGAAAATGAACTGTGGGCGCAGAGATTCCCTCCCTTCTGAAAGCTGGTCTGGGGGTAGGGACCCAGAGGCCTGCTTATCCAGACATCTGTTGGACACAGAGGCTGAACTCGATCTCCGGTAGCTGCGCTTGAGAGGCAGGGTGGGAGGCAGGCTCACAGCCAGACCACCTCTGGTTCTCACAACTGGGACCCCAGGACCATTGAGTTGTCTTGGGTTCAGGGGGTGGAGGTAACCCCTGTATCCCATCTCCTCCCTCTGCAGGGAGTGAGGGAGCCTGGTCTCTGAAGAAAGTGGGTACAGGGAAGGGGTGGGGTTTCTTTTCCTCCTTGATTAGGGTGGACTTGAACTGGGGGTGTGCAGTTGGAGACCCCACTCCTCTGGAAGCAAAGCCAGAGAGAAGGTCTAGGTGGGAAAGGCTGCTAGGGTTGTGGCCCCAGAAGATGGGAACCAGAGAGAGCCTCTGGGTGTGGGCTCTTTGGGAGAGGATAAGAGATGGAGCCGGCACCTGCCTGCCTTGTGCCAGCCAACACCATCCCTGCTTCTCCACTGGCCCACAGGCCACCAGCTGGCCCATTGTCCCCGGTGAGAAAGCAGTCACTGGAAGGGGGGCTCGTGTGGGCAGGGGCTCACTCATGCACGTTTGCCTGGCAGGGACTGTCAGAGAAGAGCCACCCTGGGCTCGGGGGCAAGGAGGGAAAAAAGGGGGGTGGCAGGGGCATGGGGCATGGAGACTGAGCAGTGGCCCAGCCAGTCAGGGCGGCAGCCTTCCACCTCCAAAGTGGAGAACGGAGCCCCGCTGTGCTCCATCAGGTCCCCTCCTGTGCTGTTGGCAGTGGGCAGTGTTCGGGGCCTGTGAACAAGAGATAAAGAGTTCAGGCAGAGTGTTTTTTCTCACTAACCGTGGATTTGTGTGTTTGTTCAGCTGGTGGCTCTGATAAGCCCCATTCTGCCAGATAAAAGCCAAGCAGCCATGAGGCGGGGCCTGGGGAGGGGTGTCATAAAGGGGCCTTCCTCCTCTGTGTCCGGAATCCCGGGGTTATCCCCTCCCCCAGGGAGCCCAAACAAAAAGGGGTCAAGGTGCAGGATACTCTGGTAGTGTGCCTCCCTGGGCACAGCTCCTGGTACCTGGGGTCTGTCCAGAGCAGGCGGACCTTTGGGCAGGGCTCCCAGAGAGACCACTGTATGAGAAGCTGGCCCACTGGCTCCCTCCTCTGGATGGAGAAATGTCCCCTCTTCTTCCCAGTATGTCTGGGCCCTGCAGCCACTGACTGGGATCCTGTGACCTCCCTTCCCTGTCTGTCCAAGGCACGTCCCTGAGCGGATGTTCACATCCCTTCCTGCCCCAGTGTGGCCGTAATACTCTCGGGCAGTGGTCCACTTTTGATGAACTGGTAGAGTCCTTGGGCTGGGACATGGCCTGTGAGGGCTTCAGCAGCCTTCCAGCAGAGCATTGGCGTCCCCAGGTCCCTGTCCTCAGCCTCTCTGCCCCTTCCAGTGCATATGCCAGGCGGGTGAGGGCTGAGGTTGGAGCAGATCATGGGGTCCTGGCCACCGCTGCCCTGGCTCCAGGGCTGGCTCCTCTGCCTCAGCTTTCTAGTGTCTTTGCCTTTTGTCCTGGAGCTGAGCTGAGCATGTCGGGGCCTGGCGGTGGCGGCATTGTGGGGACGCTGGCTGGGGCCGCCAGCTGTAAGATGGCTGCCAAAGCCTAAAATGGCTGCCAGCAGCGCCCGGAGCAGCGCCTGAAGGCGCGTGGCCTGGCCTTGCCGTTCGCCTCGCATCTGCTTGCTGCTTAACGTTGAGCTAATGGTAACAACAGCACTACCCTTTCGGGCAGTGTCCTGGTGTAGAAGGATTTCCTGTCGGCGGTGCTCTCCTAGAGCCCCATCCGTCTCTGCCTGGGTGGCTGGCGCGCCTCCATCTCTGTCGGGTGCGCTGTCCCCTGGCTCGCGTGCGCCTGCGCACCACGTGCATGAGCACGTGCGCGGCCTCCCTCTCTCCCTCACTTTTCCCGTGCGCCCGCAGCACTCCATGGGTGAACTCTGAGGCTGCCCGCCCCACCGACAGGGCCTGGGGGGCTTGGTGGAAGCTGAATTGACCCTGGGGTGGGTGGGCTTCATGGCAGAGACCCCTAGGCAACAGGGCTGGGGTCATGTGCTCCTTGCTGGGCTCTGCTTGCCAGTCCAGTTCTGAAGTATGTGCACCTTCCTGAGCTGTGTGGTGAGGCAGCCTTATGGCAAGGTGACCCTGGTGTGGACCACCTGCCACATAGGTCCCTTGGTTCCCTCCTGGATGGGCTAGAGATCCAGGAATGGATCAAGATGAGAAAGTTCACCCCACATGACGCTAGGGCACAGAGAGGTGGCCCTGCCAGGGGGCCTATGGAGAAGTCTTGTGGCTTCCTCCAAGCGGAGAGTGCTACCAGCAAAGTCATCACCAGGCTGGGACCCGCTGTCACTGTCTCCAGGCCAAAAAGGAATCCAGGGGCCTGCAGGCACTTTCCTTGTGATGTTTCCTTGATTTGTTAGAACAAGATTTATTATTATTTTTTGAAATTAAAAAAAAAAAAAAAAAAAAGGAACAAGGTAAAGGATGGGGAGCACGGGGTTCAAAACAGTCACCCTTTCCACACACGTCACACTGAGGCAGGGAGCCAGGAGCTTGGCCAGAACTCCCAGCTCCAGACGTGGCAGGGCCTCCGTTCTGAGAGCAGGGGCCGCTCCAGCAGGCTGCGGCTGTGCACGCCAGCCCAGCGCCCAGCTCTCTTCCTGCCCCTCTGGGGACAGCAGGCTGAATGCAGATTGTGGGAAGATCCAGGAGGCAGGGTCCTCTGGAGAGTTGGGCAAAGCCCTGCCCAGCACCATGGCCTGTGCTCAGATGCCACC
The DNA here is from genome assembly GCF_902686455.1 of Sciurus vulgaris. Lineage (NCBI taxonomy): Eukaryota > Metazoa > Chordata > Mammalia > Rodentia > Sciuridae > Sciurus > Sciurus vulgaris. The sequence continues at coordinate 11,843,273 of NC_136477.1, forward strand.
ACGCCACTGGCCCTTGCAAGCAGCTGATTCTTCACCAAGTGTGTGCCTTCCTCCTGCCCACAACCTGCCCCACCACCCGCCACCCTCTTGCCAGCTGTCGTGTCCAGGCAGGCATTCTGGAGGTCCCTGTTGTGCCCCTGGCATACAAAGCCTTGAAGACCTGTTGGCGGGTGTGGGGGGCTTTCCCGAGCTCAGCAAAATATTCACACACACACACACACACACACACACTCTACCCTGCCCCCAGCCCTCTGTGAGCTCCCACCACACAATGGGCCCTTGTCTCGGGGCTCCCTCTGAGCAGCTGTGGCACTGGGGCATGAGACAGCCCAGACAGGCTGGCACAGAGTGGGTGGTGGCGGCAGGGCAAACCTCCCCCCTTGGGGTTGCCAGGCACTGCCTGTAAGCATAAAGGTGAGATGGGGGAGGTGCACGCCCACAGGAATGGCTTCAACTGTTGATGTTAGGGGTGAAGGTGCTCCTCTGGGACCTGGGTCCTCCACAGCTGCAGATGGCTCTGGTTGCTGGCTTCTCTCCTGGGTACCTCCTTGCTTCTGACTCTTACCTAGTGCCATTCACCCATGGGTGACTGTTCCTCAGGGGATATTGAGCAGTATCTAGAGACAGTTTGGGTTGTCACAGCTGGGGTGCTACTGGCATTTAGTTTGGAGGCCAAGGATGCTGCTAAGTACCCAGCCACCACACCACCCTACCCCATGGGAATGATCCATCCCAAATGTCAGTTGGTTGTCCGTAGGCTGAGAAACTTGCACTGGGCTACAGCTGTTTGTCCTTCCCTCTCCTGTTCTCCCTGGGCTGGCTGGGGAAGGGCATTGGGTGAAGTTTTCTGCTGGCCAGGGTGGGCCACCCTCCCCGCAGAGCTGGAGGGCAGCTGCTTGGCTGCAGTTGGTGCAAAGCTTTGCCCCTGACCCATGCTCCCCTTTGTGTCTCCTGCAGAATCCGGACAATCAGATAGTTCAAACCAGCAAGGAGATGCGGACATCAAACCACTGCCCAACGGTCAGTGCTCCCCGCTGTTGTGTTCCCCTCTGCTCACTGCTGCCCCACCCTCTGGCCTGGCCATTCGGGATGGCCCTTCCCTTAGCTATCCTTTGACTGAACTTGGGTTGCCCTCCCAAGGAGAGGGGCTCACCTGGGGCAAATGCCCTCTTCAGGGAAGACCTGAGTGCTAACCTGAAACCCAAACAGAGCTGGGGTTGAGGGAGTCAGACAAAGTAGGGAAGGAGATTTGGGAAAACAGGCAGACCGCCCCCCCTCAACCTCGCCTCAACTCATCAGCCCTTTTCCTTCTTAGGGCACTTAAGTTTCCAGGACTGTTTTGTGACTTCCGGGGTCTGGAATGTGACGGAGCTGGTGAGAGTATCACAGAGTAAGTGAATCCTTCCCTCCAGGCCAGGGACCAGGATTGGGGTGAGAAGGTGGGACTTGGACCTCAGGGCCCCCATACTGATGGAGTCTTGGCACAGGCCAAACAGGGGAGAAGGAACTTCCTCTGTCCCTTTGGCCACAGACCGGCTGGGGCAGAGTTGTCCAGAGAGCCCCAGCCATCTCTAATCTCTGCTGTTTTAGAAGAAAAAAAGTTGCAATCAAAGGCTCTTCCCGGAGGACCCCCGGTGGGTGCTGGGGGGAGGTTTCCTCAACATCCCAGGTCACCCACCTTCCCATCCTGTGTCCCTGCAGCAAACTCCCCCTGGCTTCTGGGAGCTGCTCAGGACAGCACACAGGCCCTGTGGGGCCTCTGGCACCTTCCAAACCTGACCAGCCTCTTATTCTTCTCAGCTCCTGTGGCCACAGCATCAGGGCCCAACTTCTCGCTGGCAGACTTGGAGAGTCCCAGCTACTACAACATAAACCAGGTGACCCTGGGGCGGCGGTCCATCACCTCCCCTCCCTCCACCAGGTAAGCCCAGCCCTCGGCCTTCTCGCCTCCCCTGTGACTACCCTACAACCTCTTATTCACAGCATCTGGGTCTGGGTGCTTCAGGATGTCACTGTTTGTTGAGGGCACTGGCTCTCAGTGGCCTGGACCCACTGTACTCAGCTGTCCCACTGAGCTTCCTGTCACACAGCACTTGGCCCTGGGGATCAAACCTGCACAAGTCATGGCTGGAAGTAGAATCTGGCAAGGTCTCCTCTTGGAGAGGTAACACTTGAGCCCAGACACATGGCAGGGGTGTGGGGATGGGATGGATACTCCAGGCAGCCTCCTTTCCAGTTGAAGCTGGACAGGTTGGCAGGACCACCCCACAGAGGACTTTGAAGTCCTGAGGAAAGCATGTGATCTTCATCTAGGGCAGCAGAAAACACTGAAGGGTTTTGAGCAGGGTATGCTGGGGATGTGTGTTCCAACATTTCCTTCAGCAGCAGTGTGTGGGCAGGGCCGACATGGTGAGGAGCCATTCCTCTAGGCTGGGCGGAGGAGGGCCTGGGTGGGTGGGGTGTGCTGCAGAGAAGGGGAAGAGTCTCGAGGTGCTGGCAGTTGGCCTCATCAGGCACATCTTGCAGGGGAGGGTCAGGTTCAGTCCTCTTTCAAAACTGGGACATTTTTGTTCACTGTGAGGTTGAGGTTTTGGGCTAAGTGTGTGTATGTGTGTGTGTGTGTATGTGTGTGTGTTACTGGGGTTTAAACCCAGGGGCACTCTACCACTTACCTACATCCCATCCTTTTTTAATTTTTATTTTGAGACCTGGTCTCGCTAAGTTGCCCAGGCTGGCCTTGAACTTGTAATCCTCCTGCCTCGACCTCCAGAGTTGCTGGGATTACAGGCGTGTGCCACCATACCTGGCTATGCATTCATTTTGATTTTTTTTAAATCTTGAGTTAAAATATTCTTTACCTTGATGGCTGAGTTTTGTGGCACCCCTGATCTTTTTATCCCTAAGAGTAACTTGCAGGCCCCTGGGGACTGATGGGCCCAGGAAATGGTGGGTGGGGCAGAGGAGGCAGGTGCTCACTTCTTTGATGGGCCCTCAGTGGACTGTAAGGGGCTCAAGAGGGAGCAGGTTTGGAGCTGCCTCACTCCAGGGAGCAAGTGGGCTGATCACGGGGTTGGGCATCCAGGGAGAGCCCAGAAGCACTGCTACGGGCTGGCACCTGCTCCTTGCACAGAAGGCTGTCAGTATACAGTTCCTTAGCCTGGGCACCCTGCGACTCCTTGGAGCCTTGGTCCATCTGACCCTCTCTTCCTTCCCCAGCACCACCAAGCGCCCCAAGTCCATTGATGACAGTGAGATGGAGAGCCCTGTCGACGACGTGTTCTATCCCGGGACAGGCCGTTCCCCAGCAGCTGGCAGCAGCCAGTCCAGTGGGTGGCCCAACGATGTGGATGCAGGTATGGGCATGGCAGTCCCATCCAACCCAGACCAAGGGCAGCCCAGAGCCTTCCGCTAGTTCCCCCATTGTGAGGTGGCATTACCTCTCTCCTTCTTGGATTTCTGAAGTGGGCAAACTGAAGAAAGGAAGTGGAGGCAAGGAGCTGTGCCACCACTGAGTGGGCAGCAGAACCCATGGGCATGGTGGGGAGAAGCAGAGGGGCCTCCGAGCTTCAAGTGCCCTGTAGTGGGAGACTGTGGCCTCTTCTTCACAACCTCCTCCTCTTGATATTTCTGCAGAGAGATTGCCTAGCCTGGTGGTCCTGATAGTTGAAAGTCTTTTTGTCAACCTGGGCCCCAGTGGCATTTGAGACCTGGTCACTCTGTGGTGGGGATAGCCTAGTGCATTGTAAGGTGCCGAGCAGCATCCCTCCACCTGCCAGGTGCCAGTAGTAAGCACTTACTCCCTGTGCTGAGGAACGAAAATGTTTCCAAACATGGCTGAATACCTTCTAGGGGACAGAATAGTCTGGCCTCAAGGAAGCTAGGGCCAGCGTACAGAGAGGCTCAGAGCCCAGTAAAGAGCAGGCAGAGCTGTTTTTAGACCAGACAGGAAAGCTCTAGTGAAGGGTTAGGGTTCTGAGGAGCCCGTAAGAAGCAGCTCAGACCTTTGCTTCCCTCTGAGCAACCTGTTTCTGTGGAGCGCACCTACCTTCATCTCCAGTGTTGGCTGAGGTGTGGACAGACTGGAGAGCTCAGGAGCAGGGTGTGTGTGTGTAGGCTCACTGCAGGGGACCCCTGCCTGACGTGCCAGACCTTTAGCCCGTGCATGTCATTGAGGGGTGAGGGTCTTGGGGCCTGGGAGTGCAGAACTGCTCATGTGGGGTATGCACAGGGCATATCTGCTCTGGACAGGCCTGTGGACAGAGGTGGGGACTGGGCTTCATTTATTCAGGGTCTGACCCAATGGCACCTTGTCTGCTATAGGCTGGGGGTGGGCAGTGGGAGGGCTACAAACACAGGCTCTGGCTTCTGCTCTTGGCTCCTGGGAGGAAGAGAAGAGGGCTTGCCTCCAAGCCCCTGACTGAGAGTGGGCTGCAGACTCTCTAGACCTCTGGTGGAGACTGGATTCTTTGGGATGAAACCCCAGCAAGACTTTGGTAGCTCCTCCCAGCCTTTCCTCATGACAGGCAGGTCCTGAGCCAGCATGGCCCTTACCCCTCCTTGGGGAAGACGTTGGTGGCAGAAAGAGAGGGAGTTGAGAAAGCCCAGGCGACTTGGGCTGCATCCCAGGTCTCTGCTAGGGCCTCAGTCAGGTGATCCCTTCTGCACTGCCACTGGGGTGCCTCAAGGGCCCATCTGCTGCTGCTGGCTCCTGGGAGGAGGGCTTCCAGGTCCCTCCTCACAGACCTAGTATCAAAAGAGCCCTCCTCTTCCTGGCCCCTGCTTTCTTCTTTCTCAGCTCTCTGCCCTCGCGCCTGCCATTTCTGCTTCTTCCCGCAGTCCTGCCATGCACGGCACTCCCAACACCCTCCTGCAGCACCCCCAGCTCCCTCCCGCTTCTTGTCCTGGTTCCCCGGGCTGCGACAAATCGCCAATTAAGCAGCCCAGCTGCAGGACAGGGAACAGCTGGGGAGGTGCTGTGCGGCAGCAGGGACAGCTGTGCACAGCTGGTGGGGTGCTCCCTCCCCCCACCACCATGCCAGCTATCAGGTGGCACACAGCTGCCGCCAGATAACACCTCTGCTGGCAGCTGGGAGCTCGCCCTTCCCCCGCCTCTTCCCAATGCCGTTTTTTGGCTCTTATTCTCTATTCTACAGCCCCTCCAGCCCCCTCCCAACTGACTCAATTTGTCCCTCAATATGGCAGCTCCTCAGATCTGCCTCCCCTCCACCTCACCTGTCCCAGGAAGAGAAGCTCAGTCCAGGACAAGGCTCAGCCCAGATAGAACGCCCCCAGAGAACTCACCCCCTGGAATCCCTCTTTGCCCTGGTGTCTTTGGGATGCCACCACCCATTGGGTAGAGATGTGCTTGGTTGGTAACTCTGGCTCCTAGAGGAAGACTCAACAGGGTCTTCTCTGTACCTGTACTCCCGCAGAATGCCACCCTTACTTCTGGCACCAGGAGCAGAGCTCACCCCCAGCCTCCAAATTCCCTGGCCAGGGGAGTTTTTCTCCTCTGGCTCTTCCCCTAGGACCCACCTAGGCCCTCTGGCTCCTGTCCCTGCTGTTCTGTTTGATGAGTGTCCCTCCCAGGGGCCCCTGACCATGCTTTCCCTTCCAAAAAGGGAGCACTGGTTTCTTCTACCAGAGTGACCCAGGGCCCAAGGTACCTCCTGGGCTTGGCCCTCTAGCCCATTCATCACCCATCACCCTGACTCTCAAACTTGCTCCCTGGGCTCCTCCTGCACCCCTTTTCTGATGCTGGCCCTGTACCCCCCCTTTTTATTTCCCTTATCTGTTTGTTGATGGACAGGATGGGCTCCCCTTACTCAGCCCCAGCCCAGCATATACTGGCCCATGTTATGCAGGGTCCTTATTTTTCCTCTCTTGCCAGAAGTACCCACAGCCAAGCTGCACATGGGGTGTCAGGAGCCCAGACAAGGAGACGTGGGCAGGAGGCTCCATGGTGGAAGAAGGGTTGGCAGGGGCGCCCTAGGAGAGGGAGCGAGCTGCTGGCTTCCCGCCTTTCCTGCTCCCACCCCAGCCTGGCTAAACCTGCTGTGTTGCTGCTTCCTCCCCCAGGCCCGGCTTCTCTAAAGAAGTCAGGAAAGCTGGACTTCTGCAGTGCCCTCTCCTCTCAGGGCAGCTCCCCACGCATGGCTTTCACCCACCACCCGCTGCCTGTGCTTGCTGGAGTCAGACCAGGTGAGAAATGGGGGGCCGGAGCGGGCAGTGTGGGAGGTGGCCAAGTGCCAAGGGGCCAGGGCTGACTGGATGGCAGCTGAGTGTGCCATAGTGTGCAGTCAAGGACATGTGGGGGCAGGGGCAGCACCCCCACGAGTTCCAGCCCTGGCCCTGAGTTTGCTCACCTGGTCCCCAAGTGCCCTCCCACTTGCTTCTGACTCCCATGTGCAAGTGTGTGTGGGCGCATGTATGTACTGCACTTTCACTGGGAACCTCCTGCGCCCCCTCTAACCTGTGCTCCAGGTACAGAGGCCTCGGGCCCAGTTTTGCCTTTTCATCCCATCAGCAACTGCCCCCCTTGCCTTCCTTTGGCTCTTCTCTACCAGCCCCTGGCTGAGCCCAGGGTCTGTTTTTCCCACCATGAACCTAGGGTGGCATAGATTGAAAGACCACTGCTGCCTGGTGTAATGGTGCATGCCTGTTATCCCACCTACTTGGGAGGCGGAGGTAGGAGGATCACAATTTTGACGCTAGCCTGGGCAACTTAGCCAGATCCTGCCTCAAGGGGCTGGGGCTGTAGCTTTAGTGGCAGAGCACTTGCCTCACACATGTGAGGTGCTGGGGTTTGATCCTCAGCACCACTTGTTTGAAATAAACAAATAAAGTAAAGGCATGCTGTCCATCTAAAAAAAAAAAAAAAAAGATCCTGCGGGTGTAACTCAGTGGTAAAGCACTTGCCTAGAATGTGTGAGGCCCTGGGTTCCATCCCCCCCCCCCCCCGCACTGCAAAAACAAAACAAAACATAAATCATTGTTTTTAGAACCCCCAGTCTCCTGCCTTGTGTCCTGGAGCAAGCAGCTGGCTTTCTCTGGTTTCCTCTACCCTTTTCCAGAAGCGAAGAGCGGGGCCTGGGGACAAGTAGCCCTTGGGAAAGGGTTCAGCCTGCTGCCTCGAGGGTGCCTGTCTCCCTTCAGTGTCTCTAGTGTGAGGGGATGGGAGCAGGCAGGAGGACGTGGGGGGTGTCACTTTGGGAAGCCCCTTGCTTCCTTGCTTTCTTCTCTCCCTGGGCACCCATCTGGCAGTATGAGGCCTGGGTGGCAGCCCTGCATCTGCCCACTGTCTCTCTAGCAGGCTTCTCTACTACAGGACACAGAACAGAGAGGTTTTACCTTCTGGCTTCCTCCTCGGGGCCTCCTGGCTGGGAGCCAGAGGCAGCGGGTGTTGGGGCAGGGTGTGGTGGCCGCACAGTGGGGGGCGGGGGAACCCAGGTCCCTCTCCATAGGCAGTAGGAGGGCGTCATGGCCCCCCTCTGCTCTGACTCAGGTTTATGAACTCCAGAGAGAAGCAAGTTTCCTTAGCCTCCTAATGAAACCAGCTAGAGCAGCTGATTGGAAACAGACGGAGGGGGAGGGCGCAGCCAGAGACTCCGGCCGCCCTGAGTGAGACGTGCGAGGATGCGTGTGAGGGCCACAGGGCTGCGCTCGTGTACCCTGGTTTGCCCTCAGCGGTATGAGTGTGTCCACTGCCCTTCTGGCACAGGTGTGGGGCAGGTCTTTATCTAGAGCCCAGTAGTCATCTGCCCACATAGTCGCTCACTCAGGCTTCCCACAGGACCTGGGCCTGGGAAGACAAGTTGTTTGTCTTGGCATAAAATGTCAGAGGGTGCCAAAAACGCAGTCATGGAGATAGATAATATTTTAATGCATTATTTAAAAAAAAAAAAAAAAAAAAAAAAAACCCAAAACTATTACAAAAAGACATATGATAAGCTGGCCAGGGTGGCACTTAGCCTGTAATCCTGGCTACATAGGGCATGGAGACAGGAGGATTGCAAGTCTGAGGCCAGCCTCAGCAGTTTAGTGAGATCCTATCTCAATATAAAATAAAAAGAGATATGGCTCAGTGGTACAGCACTTGTCTAGCATGTGTGAGGCCCTGGGTTCCAGCCCCAAAACTGAAGGGAAAAAGAAAAAAAAGCATATGGTAAGCAAATAACAAGTCAAACAATTTTAAATGAAGTAGGATTCAACCCTGCACTTGTAGGACCCTGCTTCACCTGTCTCATCGAAATACCTGCCCTAGTTCCAATCACCTGTTTTTAATTTTTAAAAAGTTTTTAAATTATTTTAAATAATAAAATAATTAGAGAGTGAACCCAAGGTTTGAAGCGTATTGAGCCAAGACCCCAGCCCCCAATCACCTTTTACCTATAAAAACAAGTGGTTGGTCCTCAGGCCTAAGCCTGCCAATTTGATTACTGTCTGGGTTATTTTGGTTTTTTTCTGGTTTTGTTTTTGTGGTGCTGGGGCTCGGACCCAGGGCCTCCAACATGCTTATCTTTTAATTTTAGTTCACATTAAATGTTACTGATCTTGATGGGTTTTTTGGTGCCTGTCAGGTGCCTCTCCTGCCTCGCCCTCCTCCCTCTTCCCTCCCTCTTCCTCAACATCCTCAGCCCTGTGGTCACCAGCTCCCCTCTGCCCTGCCCCATCACCTGCCTCCTCAGCCCTGATGCCTTTTTCTTCTCCTTGCCCTTGTGCACCCAGGGAGCCCCCGGGCCACGGCGTCAGCCCTGCACTTCCCCTCCACGTCCATCATCCAGCAGTCGAGCCCATACTTCACACACCCGACCATCCGCTACCACCACCACCATGGGCAGGACTCACTGAAGGAGTTTGTGCAGTTTGTGTGCTCGGATGGTTCAGGCCAGGCCACCGGACAGGTGAGTCCAGAGGGCCCAGGAGCCCTGCTGCAGCTCGTCTCTGCACCTCTGTCTGTCTATCTCAGGGCTCCCTCTTGGGGCTGGAGCAACAGGGAGCCAGTCGTACCACATGCCTTGATTTTCCTGGGTCTGGGGTTGAGAGTCTGAGCATTATGCCAGGTCCTGTCCATCATGGTCTAGAAAGGTGGAGTGGCTGGGCCCTCCCTGCTTGGGCGCCTTGCTTCCTCGTGGGCCTTATTTCCTAGGCAGAAGTGAACCTGTGATCTCTCCATCCAGGGCCTGAGCCCCCCACCTCCCAGTATCCCTCTTACACCTCAGAGGTACAAGGATTTGACAGGCTCTAGGCGAGAGTTTGGCATCACTGTTGACGTTTGCAGCTGTTCTCTGCGGTGTGAGGCTGCCCTGGGCACTGTAAGGCGCTGCTCAGCATCCCTGGCCTCTACGTGCCAGATGCCAGGAGGCACCTTCCTGCTCCGCAGTTGTGTTAATCCAAATGTTTCCCGGTTTCAGTGAGGCCAGTGGTGGCAAGGTTGTGCCCAGGTGAGCAGCTCTGTGTGAAGGGAGGCCCCAGTCCACAGAGCTGCCATGGAGACGCCTGTCAGCAATACTCTTGAGGGTTCCCAAGCCCATTCTGGTTCTACAGCGAAGCGCTCCTCAGCCCTTGTTTGATAGAGGTGTTGCCCACTGAGCCCCCCAAGGAGCCCCAGGGTCTGGTTACGCAGGAGCAGAAACAAGGGGGCTACTCAGCAAAGGGGTGATCCCAGATGGTGAGCAAAGATGACCCCAGGTGGGACACCAAGTTCCTGGGGGGTTGCTCTGGTTGGGACATGGTTGTCTCTAGACCTCTGGGAAGGTTCTGCAGCCTGGGCAGCCTGGACGCCTGCTGTGAGAGGTGTGTCACATTGCTGAGCTCCAGAGCTGTGGTCAGGAGGCAAAGGTATTCTTGGAGCCCTTGCCAGAGGCAGCCCAGCAAGAGTGCCCACTGTCCTCCTCCACCTGGCTGGTGTTGTCTTGGTGCACTCTATGTAGAGTGGGCATTTGCTGTGTGCTGGTATGGGACTGGAGGTGGGCCTCCTGGAGCCGCGGCCTCCGGGCTGTCCATCCATTTCTTCCCTCCCTCTCGCTTTCCTTCCTCTTTCTCCTTCTCTCCTTTCCCCCTTTGCCCTGTGAGGGTTTCCCCGGCTGACTACAGCTCCTCAGTGCACTGGTAGACTTGCCCACCTCTCTGGACAAGCGTTGTTTGCTTTTAGGGGCATGGAAGAGTGGACGTGACCTTTTGACAACTGATTTACTTCCTTCAGAGATGCAGCAGTGGTCCATAGGGAGCCACTAGCCTGTGCCCCAGTCCCCAAAGGGCCTGAGATCAGGAATGTAGAATGGAGAGGCCAGGAATGCTGCCTTGATCACCTTCTCACCTACAAAAGCAACCAGGGTTTAGAGGCAAAGTGGGGTAGACCTAGGGACTGAGGCTGGGTCTTGAGCTTCTCACTTGACCTGACTGTTCAAGATTGAGATCTCACTTTGCTTAATAAGAAAGTTCTCTTCTTTTAACTTCAGTAACTTTCGGAGAAAACATTGTAGGCAAACAGGCACGCTGAGGAAGCAGAGTATAACTAGGCTGGGGAGCAGCCTCTCCGGGTTTTCTCTTGTGGCCTGTCATCCAAGGAGAGAGAAGGGAATCTGTGGGGAGCCTGCTTCAGAGGGCCATCCCCAGCTTCTTTGGGGAGATGAGAGCCCAGGGCCACCACCATGCTATGGAGGAGACTGACAGCTGCAAAGAGCCAGAGGCCAGCTGAGGTTGCTACACAGCCACTAGTAGAGTAGTAGTTCTCAGACTTAGTGTGCACAAGGGTCACCCAGAGACTTTGCTGAAACACAGGTGGCAGGCCCTCAGCCCCAGAATTTCTGTTTCAGCAGGGTTGGGGGAGGGCCTAAGAATCTGCATTTCTCCCAAGTTCCCAGGTTATGCTGGTGTTGCTGGCCAGGGGACTCACTTTGAAATCAGTAATCTAGAGCCTAGAGGAGTAACTTTGTAACCTTCTTGAGAATCTGAAGTTATTGATCAACTTTGCAGGAAAATACATGGAAAATCGTTACAGACAATTGCAGAAGGGTTCCCAGGCACCCTGATAGCTTGTCCTTGGACTCCAGGGTAAGGCATTCACTGGTTTCATTCAACAAAATTTTGTGTTTTTTTGGAACTGAGGACTGAACCCAAGGGTGTTCTATCACTGAGCTACATTCGCACCCCGTTTTATTTATTTTTTTTGAGGCAGGTTCTTGCTAAGTTGCCCAGGCCAACCTCAAACTTGTGTTCATCCTGCCTCAGCTTCCAAGTGGCTGGAATTACAGGCATGTGGCACTCCTCCTTGGCCAAGAACTGGTTTCAAAGAACCAAATCAGTAGTAGCCAAGGGCAAGTGGAGACCCCACCAGGAGGACAGAAGAAAGATGCCTGGGGAGCTGTATTTTGGGGAGGAGAAGAGGTGGCCAAGTGAATGGAAAAGTCGCAGGCGCAGGGGGAAGGCATGATTCCCGCTGGCTCTGGCTCAGCCTTGACTGCCCGTGTTGGGAGGGCCAGGCCACATCTCCACCTGAGAGATGGCAGCGGGAGCTGTACCAGCTCTCAGGGGTGGTTGTGATGTACTGAGAAGCCATGGGACCTTGAGGTGTTTAAGACCTTGACTGACACCCCAGCCTGGTTGAAAGTTACTTCTAGAAACAGAATGTTGTAAATCAGCCGATTGAAATGCCTAGTCACATTGAACCAGGATTAGTCCTATTGGATAGGATTAGCAGTTCAGTTTTTTTTTTTTTTTTTTTTTTTTTTTTTTTTTGGTACTCGGGATTGAACCCAGGGTTTGCTTTACCACTGAGCCACATCCCAAACCCTTTTTATTTTTATTTGAGACAGGGTCTTGCTAAGTTGTTTAGGGCCTTGCTGATTTGCTGAGGCTTCCCTTGAATTTGCAATCCTCCTGCCTCAGCCTCCAGAGTTACTGGGATTACGGGCATGCTCCACTGCACCCGGTGAGATCGGCAGTTTAGATACTCCTGGGGAGACAGGCTCTGAAGGCAGGAAGGAGGCAGAGGCCACCCTGGGTCAGCAGAGCTGCCTAGAAAGCCTGTGTCTCAGCGCCTGGGAGCAGGAGTTTAGGATGTGAGTGAGGAGTCAGGACTGTTCCGTTTTCTGCCCTGATGGAAGAATGAAATAGGAACCGAGAGGCCATGGAAACGAGGAGAGGCAGCACTACTTGGATCTGGTATCACCCCTGCAGAACTGGAGATTCCTGCCCTTTCCAAATGTCCCTTTTCCAAAATGGCACCTAGCACAAAGGGTCCAGCCTGGACACAGTCAGAGACCAGCAGCCATTGCCTGCTTTGTCAGAGGCCTCTGAGAATTGTTACCCTCAGTGTGAGCAGGAATAATTGAGGGAATAATTTAGAGAAAAAAATGTGTCAGACTTAGGTGCTGGTCATTAGGAATAAAGGATAGTGGGCACAAAGCTGAAGTTGAGAAGAGTGAGGCCTACCCAGGTCAGCTGTGAGTTCTGATTTTCAACTGCAGCAGGCCAGGCAAAGGCAGTCCATCTTGGTCAGTGGGACTCAGCACTGCCCATTCTGCCATCTCACAGGCACCACTGGAGCTCCAGGGTGTCCTGGAAGAACAGGACGGAGAGCAAGGAATGTGATTCAGGGGAATCTGGCTGGTCCCGCCGAGAAGAAGGTGTTCTTTGCGCAGGACTTGAAGAGTTTGAGAAGGGTCAGAGACAAGTAAAAGTGCCTGGTCCAGGGCTGGGCACCAAGGGCACAGAACTGATGGACACACTGTTGCAGAAGGGACACCCTGGAGTCTCACTGCCATTGTCTTGGTGAAATGAAGGAGGACAGAATGATGGGGTGACCGCAAGCACTGGTGTGGCGGGCTCCACAGTTTGCCCACGGATAGGAGGAGCAGCACAGGAACCCAGAGGGTCTCATAGCTGCGTGGTCAGGAGGGCAGAGCTTTGCCCCAGAGCTGGGGCTGGGCCTCCCTGTACCTGGGTTGTAGATGGATTGAGGGGTGCTACCCAGGGTAGCAGGAGGCTCATGGCCAGGTCTCTCCAGGGAAGAGGCAGGGGAGCCTTGGCACCTACATGCCCTGAAGCCAGAAGGCTGACCCACGGAAGGCCAGGCACAGGGCCTGGAGGAGGAAACTCAAGTTTGAGGCCAAAGAGGGCACAAAGAACAAGGAGTGGATCCTGGTGGCATAACCTCCCTGGCTCCCGAGGGCGTCGTCCAGGGAAGCACTCTTGAAGAACCTCATGGAAACTGGAGCTGGCAGCAGCGTGTTTTCCTCCCTGGCTGCTCTTCAGCACCCCACTGTCCACAGGCGCTGAGGACACTGGCTGCTGGAGCCCAGAGCAAGCTCCTCACTGCTGGCGTCCTCCCGAGGCCATGCCACAGAATGGATGCTGAATGGGCCTGCAGTCCTTGGCTGGTCAGCCTGCCCCAGCGGCCCCTGGAGGGAGGCGCGCATGTGCCTTTGGGGGATGGTGGGGGTGAGCTGGCTCATCTTCCCTGCCTGGGAGACGGTCTTCAGGAGTGTGAGTTCTAAGTGCGGTTGCACACATTGCTAGGTGGCACTTTTTCTGTACCTAAAACATTTTCCTTAAGAAATAACAAATCACCTGTCGGACGACACCCCTTCCTTCTCTCCCACAACTTCAAAAGAGGACTGAAACAAAAAAAAAAAAAAGAGAGAGAAACACCCGAGAGACCAAATAGAGGCCTTACACCCCTACCCATCTTGTGCCCCGGATGAGAGGACCCTCCCGATCCTGCATCTTCCGCCGGGAGCGCCGGCTCTCAGGAGCGAGCTGTGCGGCCGCGCAGGGGAGCGTGTGTCTGTGTGTGATGTGCCTTCATGCGTCACTCTATTTATGTTGTTCGCAGCCCAACGGTAGCGGCCAGGCAAAGTCCCGGGGTCATTTTTGCTACCCGCCGCCGCCGTCCAGTGGCCAGACCTGTGCCCCTTCCTATGCTGATTCCAAATCCACCAGCACTGCCCCAGACGGCGCCGCCTTGACTCCTCCATCACCTTGTAAGTGGACGATGAAACTGAAACCACAACGCCAGCATCCCCGGCCCGTCCAAACAGTCCTGCACTGCAAAAGAGAACAGCCCCACACCCATGCCAAAAGCCCCCAACCCAGAGCGCCACGGAGCCTCCTGCCCGGACAAGAGCAGAGCCAAGCCCCCAGCCACAGCCTCCCTGGCCTCCACTGCGCCAGCCAGCACCCCATGAGCCCCTGCCTGCTGCTCCCAGCTGGGGCCCCTGGCCCAGGCCCCCCAGGGGGCGGGAGGGAGCACAGTGGGGCTAGTCCGGTGCTGGCATGGGTGGGGGGCGGGGAGGCACAAGCCATGCCATCTTCATGCCTGATTGCTGTTTTTGTTTTTTGTTTTTTTTGGTTTTGTTTTTCAATTTTTGTTGTTTCGTTGTTCCCCACACACACACCAAGAAAATTAAATGTGACCACAAGGCGACGCCACCACCATCCCCTTTTTGCCTTGCCTCCCTCACCTCCATTCCTGGCCCTTGGGCCTCTAAAGATGCAGGAGGCCAGCCCCCGACCCCTCACCCCAGTCTCACATTTGGTTTCTCGTTGTTCCTCTTTTTTTTTTTTCCCCCCTCCTCCTCCCATCCCTTCCCTTCCCTTCAGTCCCTCAATTCCTTTCCTAGGTTGGTGTTCCAAGGACAAGGGAGGGCTCTGGGCCTCTGCTTACTTCATCTCTCTTTCTTTCTCCTTTCTCCCCCCAACCCCTTTTCTTTTTTCTTTAAAACCGGTGACAAATTTTATCAAAGGGAAGAAAAGAAAGAACTGAATCAGGAGGCCCCAGGTAGACCCGGCGTGAAAGACAGGAAAGATGGGGAGTGGGTGGTGCGTTGTCTGTGGGCAGGGGTGGCAGAGGCGGCAGGGCCCTGTGGCTTGCAGGCCACAGGCCAGGGGGCTGCAGCGGCGGGCGGGTGGCCCATCTCACTGCTGCCTGTCGCACTGTTTCTCCCTCTTCCTCACCGTTTGAGTTCTCTCCCTCCCCATCCTATTCATGCCATCTTCTCATCTTGCATCTGCCATAAGACACGAAGTCATGATCAATGGTCATTTGAAGTGGGCAGGGTTGGAGAAGGGAGTCAGGCTGCAGGGTTGGGGGGCACTTCTGAAGAGAGGTGAACAGAATCTGGTGAGCATGGGGTCCCTGAGTACAATCTGGTGTAGGGCAGGGAATGGGCAACCTGTGACAACTCCTTTTCCCCTCTGGGGACATCTTCCCTCCTGGGAGTGCAAGTCCTGGTCCCTCCTGTAGGACTGTAGCCAGATAACCCAAGAAGAACTCAGGCATATTTGGTTCATTTGCCACCTTGGGCTGCAAGACAGCTGTCCCTGGGGGACTAAGCTTTGGGGCTCTGCCAAGCGCTCTGGCCTCTTCTTCCTCTATAGCCTGGCCCATTTCAGGCTTTGGGACCATGAACCCTTTGGGCCAGGTGCATTGATCAGAGGGGAATGGCACAGGCCTCAGTCTTGCTGCCCCAAGCCCAAGCTGGGAGGCCAGAGCCTACAGTCCTTTCTGACCCCATCCTTCCTGGCTCAGTCCTTGGTTGGGCCCCATTGGAGTTCCCCAAACCACCTGTCCAATTTTTAGGACTGCCCAGGGTGCAGGTGGTCCAGCTCGCAACCTAGGCCGCGGGGTCAGAAAAAATGGCGTGGCTGAGAGTGCCTTCCCCGTGCAGGGTGGGGGCAGGCCACCAAGGCTGCCACCCTTCCTTGGACCCTCTCTTCGAGTAGGAAAGCCAGGCTACCCACTGAGGGCACATTAAGGACCAGGGTTGTCCCCAACCCTGTCCAGTGTCTCAGGAGGGGACAGGACTGGGTCCAGGAGACCTCAGCTACAGCCTCCAGGGCTCCTTGCTTACTCTGGGCCCTGACAGAGGTTGCCTGATGGAGGCTGCCAGTGCTGGGGGTGGGCGAAGTGTGTGCTTCTGGTCAGGGCGAGGGTGAGGGACCCTCGTGTGGAGGAGGGGCGGGCATGGAGCCTGGCCTCCAGCACAGCAGCCCTTTGGCCTGTCCTTCCCTCTGCCAGCCTAAACCTGGCCGCACAACACAGTCTAACCCAGTCTCCTCCCTCTCCGCAGCCCCAAAGGGGCAGTACCTTGGTGGCCCGAGGCCGGACCGGGTCTCTCCTCTCTCCCTGCTTCCCACAGCATTCGCAGCGACAGGCGCCTCCTCTGCCAACCGGTTTGTCAGCATCGGACCCCGGGACGGCAACTTCTGACATCCCACAGCAGTCTCAGGTAGGAGACCACCTGTAAGCTGACACAGATGGACAGTCAGGGTTGGGGACACCTTGACATAAGGGAAGAGGCTGGGGTCTTTACAGCTAATCAGGGAGCAGGCGGAGCTTCGGGGCACAGGCTTTTGCACGCCCAGCTGAGCCTGCCTCCCCAGGCAGCCCCCAGGCTCCCTGGCTAATCAGCTAATTGGATAATTAGCTCTGACAGCCCTGGCCCTGGGGAAAGCGGCCAAGGACCCAAGGCTCCAGGCGCTTTGGGCCAGGCCTGGTGGAAGCAAAGATGGAAGCCTGAGGCACCCTGTCAGGAGGACAGCGGCTCCTCACTGCCCTCCTCCTGCCCCTCCCACCGGACTCTGGCTGGAAGTCCTGCCCCCGGCGGACTCCCCTCTTCCCCTGGCTCTGGGTGGGCTGGGCGATGGTGGAAGAGGGACAGAGGGGCCTGGTGGGCTGAGTGCCCAGAGACTCTGGCACCAAGGGCAGGGTAGGACTGGCTGCTGCCCTGGAGGCCCCTCCCCCAAGTCCCAATGGATCCCGTTAGGGGGAGAGCCAGACTGCTGGAGCCCCCAGTCCCCACTCCCATCTCTGTCGACACCATCCCCACTTTGCTTAAAGGGATAAATCCACCCTCAAGCCCCTCTAGCTGAGTCCCCTGGACTTGGTCCTTGCACATGCATGTGGGTGTCCCCTGTGTACCTGTCTCCAAAGAGGTTGGGGACAGGTACACAGCAGAACCCAGGGCCCTGGGAGCTAGGAAGGACCCACCTCAGAAGCAGGGTACACCAGCTGCTGAGAGCCCACAGCTTTCACAGGGCACGGTTTCAGAAAAGAGTGTGGTGAATGTCCTTTCCTTTGCACATTCTACAAGAACACCTCCTGCAGGCGTCCTTGGCCCTGGGAATCCCACCTCTGCCCAAGCCCCAGAGCTAACCTCTGTTGTTCCGGTTCTGCCTCCGCTCTGAGGCCCCATCCCGAGAAAGTTAGTGGATGAAGTTTTGTGTGTGGCTTGAGGGTCGTTGTTCGTGTCTTTCTTTCTTTCTTTCTTTTTCGTTCTTTCATTCTGTTTTCTTCTTATCTTTCTGTCTTTGTCTTTCTATCTTTCTTATCGTGTTGCTTGGGTCTTATCTTTCTTTGCTTTTCCTTTTCTTTCTTCCTCTTTTTCTTTCTTTTCTTTCTTTTCCTTTCCTTCCAAGAAAAGGGAAAAAAAAAAAGCCAAAAAACTTTGTCAAACTTAAAACTTCAGAGCTCCCTAGTGGCAAGGAGGGGAGGGGAAGGGAACTTCAACCCCCTCCAGCTTCCCACCCCCTTTCCCCAGAGTCACGTCTGACCCGTCTGGTTTCCAGGAGCAACCAGACATGATGTAACACCCAGATGAACTTGAACTTGGGGGTGTTGAGAAGAAAAACAATGGCTCCGAGCAGGGGCTGGAGCCAGCCCCCTCTGCTCTGTGCCAGGGAGGCCGAGAGAGCCCTGCTGGCAGAGGGGCGGGAGGGGTGCCAGAGGAAGGGACAGCAGGCGGGCCTCCCCTCTGGGCTCTGGGCTGGCACCAAGGGCAGGGCTTAGTTGCTCCCTCCCTCTTGCCGTACCCCTGGCTGCCTGCAGCTCTGCAGTTTGCGTGCTTGACCACTGCCAGAGCCCTCCCTGTTCAGTGAACCCCTTTTGCCTCCTTCTTCACTTTCTCTGCTGTCTGCTTGGACATTTTGAGGCCAAGGCAGAGTTTGAGGCAAGTCTGGGAAATAGCTTCTCTTCTCCTGTGTTCCCATCTTGGGCCCTGGAGCATTTGGGAAAGGAGTTTCTGCAGGGATCTAGGGCCCCTTAGCAGGCAGGTGTGTCTAGGGAAACGACAGGGGAGCCAGAGCAGGACATGCTGCTGAGCAGGAGTTCCCGGGCCTGGGGCAGGCGGGCGACTGCAATGGGCACAGGGGGTACAGTCGGGAGTGGTTTCCACAGTAACCAGTGACTTTTGCTGATCCCTGGAGCACCAGATGGAGAGAGAACAATAGAATGAGGGAAGAAAAGAGAATTTTAGCAATTTTGTCATTCCCTGGGCAGCGCTTTTTACTTAGTTTTAATCAGTTTTGGACTTGGCTCAGGAAGCAGGGAGGGGTGAGCAGAAAAGCCACTCCGTGCTTGGCAGCAGATCCTCTGTTCTTGGGACCTGTGGGGAGGTGCCAGGGAGCCCCCTTGGAACTGCCTTTGTCCCCAGCTCCAGGCCTGGAATCAGTCTTCCTCCTCTGAGGAGGGCCCCCAGCCTGAGATTTGGTTGTTGAACCCCCTGCCCTGAAGCCCATGAGACCTTAAAGGGACTAGCTTGGGGCCTTGGCATGGTCTGCTAACAGGGCAGGTAGAGCCCTTCCTGTCTATGCTGGAGGAGGGACAGCTGGAGAGCCAGCTGCCCCCAACTTGGGAATGTGGTAGGAGAGTTCCTGCGTGCTCACTCCTGGGGATTAGGGGTCGCACAGCCTGCAGGGGGAAGGGTGCAGGATGGGAAGTCCAGGAACTAGCTCCTGCCCTGATTCTCTTCTACCCACTCTTGGGGTGCTTCAGGCCTGGGTTTCTGCCGCAGCTTCATTAGGTGCCCCCGAGCCTGTACTTGGCTTTTAGTCATTGACAGGTGCTTGGGGAACCCACAGAGGGAGGGCAGGTCTCCTTTGTGCATATTTTCCTGCATGTGGCAGGCAGTTCATCTCTGCCAGCCAGCAGTGCCTGGTCACTGTGGCAATCCCAGATCCATTTACAGAAACCTTCATTTGTGCCATTCCACTGTGGTGGCCACTGGCCACATGTGACTGTGAACATCTAAATCAATTAACTAAAGAAAAATGTAAATCACAGAATTCATATTCAAGTGCTGAGAAACCATTTGTGCTACTGCATTGGAAAGCACAGATAGAATTTCTGTTGTCATGGAGTTCCAGAGGATGTCTGAACCCTGTCCCCCACTGCCTTTGTTTCTCTTAGGTGGGATCTCACTATGTTATCCAGGCTGGTCTCCAACTCCTGGGCTAAAGTGGTCCTTCTGCCTCAGCCTCCTGAGTGTTGGATTACAGGCATGTGCCAGTGCACCTAGCTTCTCTGAATCCCTTTCTCATTCTCACACTCAGTGTCCGCATCTCATAGGGGACAATACTATGTGGTCCCAATCCAGAACTTAAGTGGCAGGTCTGGCCTGTAGGCCATAAGTTGACCAATATTAGAACAATAAAGTTTTAAATTTTGGAAAATTTCACATACATTCTGTTTGGACTTCTAGCTTCTTTTGAAAAGTTTGGTGGCACTAGTCACCAAGGCCCTTACCCCCTGTGGCAGGCCAGGCTCTAGTCAGGGTGCTGGCATTTTGACCACTACAGACCCTGCCTCCTCATGGTCACCACATTGGTAACCATTAGGAGCATGGATTCTGCAAGCCCCTGCATTTGAGTCCCAGCTTTGTCACCTGAAGGCTGTGTGGCCTCAGGCAGGTCACCTTCCCTTTCTGTGCCTGGCTTCTGTGTGGGACTGGGGCAAGGATGGAATGAGTCAGTACCTGATGTGTGCTCTGTAGTTGACTCTGTCTGGTTCCTGCAGACCAGGGACTGCGACACAGTTTCAGAGACCCCCATTTTGCAGGTACCACTAGGGGTACCCAGCCCCCTAACCCACCCCTTGGCCTTGGGTCTGAACTGAAGCCCTTGATGGAGAGCAAATTGCCAAGCTGCCCTGCCCCTGGGGGTCCACCCTGGGTGTGCTGGTTCAGAGCGGCTAGACAGAACCCTATGTCGTGGGAAGGCATCGCCCCCTGCTGGCTCCATAAGGGAAAGACTCCTACCCCAGGGAGCCTCAGGTCCTTCCCCAAACTCTGATGCCCTAAGGGTAGAGGATCTGCAGGGTGGGCTATGGCCCCTCCCCCAGGTCTGGCACTGCTGGGGACTGAAGCCATGTGGTTCCCCCGCCCCCAGCCTTTCAGCCTGTGGGACTTTGGCTGGGGTGTACAGACGGGAATTTCTGCTTTTAATCCAAAGAGACAGAAAGAAAACTCAGCAAGAAGCTGGGCCACCCCCACCCCACTCCTCAAACCCCTCTGGGCACAAAAGACCAAGCCTGGCATCCTCCCCACCCTCCAGGACCCACACAAAAACCTAAACAATTGCAAACATGGCCAGATCCCAGGTTTGTGCCAGCGCCAGCCATGGGGGTCCCACCCGCTGGGCATTGTGCCCACGGGAAGGCCAGCTGGACTCTAGCACTGGGGTGCAATGGCCTGGGGGGGATTCCTGTGAAGGGGAGCTGCACTCCCTCCCCCATGGTGGGTTGCTTGCCCAGCACCCTGGCTCTTTATGAGCTGGATTTTGAGCTAGATCCTCAAGGAATCAGTAGTCACAGGGCCAGGTGGGAGTGACAGGGGACCCTGCCCCAACTGTTCTCAATATTTTTTTTTGGGGGGGGGGTCTCCTTGCAGTCCTGGTTCCTCTGATAAGATCGACAAAGAAACAGCAAAATGAAAAGAAGAGGTTCCTCAAAAGGGGGGAGAAGAAATTTTGAGACATGGAAAAATCCCCCAGCCCAGCCCAGCCCCACCGAAAAGCAAAAATTAGACGTCGTCAGCCACTCAGCCCTTCTCTCCTCCGGCCCGGGACCCCTGCAGGCCCCCGAAGCAGCCCAGTTCTCAGAGAGCCCTCGGAAGGGGTCTCAGCGGAGCTGTGCACCAGCAGCCAAGCAGAAAGAAACATGCAAAACGGACTCTGCCAAGCAGAGGACAGACAGAAAGAAAGGATGCGGCAGGACTGCCTTCCTCCCCACCCCAGCCTGGCCTTCTGGGGAAGGAGCACAATTCCCAAACAGAGCTACCAGCACAGTTCTGAAGGGGCCTGGCCCCCACCTTCACCCTTCCTAGGGAACCCCACTCTCCACTCCAGCCTGAGCTTTCCTAGGGAGCCTGGAAGACTTGCTTGTAAAGATGATGGGATGTAGGTTGGCGAGCTCTCCCTTCTAGACTTTACCCCCTCCTTCCCTCCCTTCTTGACTCGGTTCTGGCTTCTACCCCCAGCTGCTCCAGACCAGGTGAGGGAGGCCCTCGGGTGGGCAGGGGGTACCCCCTGGAGCTACCTGCTGTGTCAGCCCAGAATGGAAGGTGTTCTGCCATTCCACCCTGAGCTGAGGGGCAGTTCTGAGGCCCCAGAGCCCTCTATACAGTCCACAGGAAAAAGATGGAATGCTCTAACTGATCCCGCCCAGCTTGGGACAGGCCTCCTGTTCCCTCTCTGAAGACCAGGAGGGCTGTTCCCTTATCCTGCCAGGAGTGAAGGGAGTTGGGCTCCAGGTCGCCCCTGCACCCCAGCCCCGCATGCAGGTGCCCTCGCTGGGCCCCATCGGTCCCTGCCCCTGCCCCTCATGCTTACAGCACTGCTGGGGCCAGCCCGAGATGGAGCAGAAAGGGGACCCTGGAGCCAATCAAGGAGGATGAGGCAGCTGCTGCTGCTGCTGCTGCTAAGCTGCCACCTGCGCTTAGGTAGGCGTCCTGCTCCGCCGACTTTCAGTTCCTTTGGAGGGTGTTGGGTGTTGTCCTTTTCAAAAGTGTTTTGGAGCTTTCTGTCCCCCACCTCTCCCACCACACCCACCCCCCATGGCCACTTCTCTCTGGATTTTAGCTGTAATGTCTTTACTCTTTATTTAGGGGTGGGGCAGTCATTGTTTGGGTCTTTTGCTGTTGCAATTGGGTACTCCTCCTCCATTTGAGCAACTTGGGAACAATTTGGTAACACACCACAGGAAGTAGCTCCCCCTAGTCCCCTCCTTCCCCAAGGGATGGTGGGGGCCTGTCCAGAGGTTCTTTAGAAGTCCTCCTGGGAGGGAGGGGAGCATGAGCACGCCCAGCCCCCTCCAGGGTGTGACTTGGCCCCTCTGGCTTGTCTTTCTGTGCCTTACTCCCTCTTTCCTGCGTCTCCTCTCCCCGGCCCCCTTCTCAAGTCCTTGTGCCTCTCTTTCTCTCTTTCTTAACGGTATGAAAACACAAAGCACAGGTCAGGATCCTCTGAAAGTCAATCAGTCCAACATTGCACCAGTAGGGGTGGGTTATGGGCTTTATTTATTGAGAATCTAGTTTGTGAGGCTGTAGCCCTGAGCCGGCGGAAGGAGGGAAGGAGCCGCCCGGGGAGAGAGGAGGGCCATTACCTGGGTTTGCGGGGCCCGCAGGTGGCGCCTGCTCCCCAGCGCGAAGCCGCTAGGTGGCTGGCCCCAGGGGCGGCTTCTGTTGGAAATTGAGGGAAGCCCTCCCCCGCTCTCCTCGGCGTTCCACGCTGAGAGGACCCCAGGGCTGAGGGGCAGGAGATCCCGCGGGAGATTCCTGGGGCGTGGGAAGCAAGGCCCCGGGGTGGGGGGCCGGGCGGGCCGGGCGTGACGCGCGGTCAAAGTGCAATGATTTTTCAGTTCGGTTGGCTAAACAGGGTCAGAGCTAAGAGGAGCGGAAGCGGGGGTCCCTGCCTGGCCGCGTGCGCCCCTTCCGTCGAAGACAATCGGGGCCGCGAAGTGCTGTGCCACTGTGGGAGCCGGGGTCTGTGGGCACCCGCCCGGGCGAGGTCGGAAGCTGCAGGCCAGCTGGGCCCGGCGGGGTCGTTTGGGCGGGCAAGGGGCGCTCCTTTCCCAAGTGGTGGTGTGAGGGGCAGGCGAAGGGCAATGAGGGCGACAGATGTGGGTACGTGTCAGGAGAGGGAAAAAAAAAAAACCCACAAAAAATATATATGGGGGAAATGAACTTTTTTTTTCATTGAACCAAGTGCAATGCATCAGAGAGTTTTCCTATCTTTGTATGTTAAGAGATTGTTAAGAAAAAATTCTATTTTTGTTGTAATGTCCTCGCGGCTCTGGGGACGCTAAAAGAACTAGGCCTGCCCCGCCCTGCGCGGGGATGACGAAAGCTGAGTGTTTCTTCCTTTCCTTTTTTTTTTTTTTTTTTCTTTTTTTTTTCTTTTTTTTTTTTTTTCTTTTTTTTTTTTTTTTTAAGTTGTTTTCCTGCGTTGACGAGGATGATCTGGGGTTTTTATTTGTTTCGTCGTTCGTTCTCGGTTTCGGTGGGAGGGCTGAAGGAAACGTTCACATTTTGGAGTTTAAAAAAAAAAAAACCACCTCGACATAAAAAAAAAAAAAAAAACCAACACAAGATCAAAAAGGAAAAAAAGGACGAGAGAAAATTATTTTAGGATAATTATAAAAACCCTGGTGCTTCTTACATTATAAAGTACGTTTTAAAAACCCACAAACTATTATACATAAGTTTATGAATCAATTAAATATCCTGCACTTGTTAGGAACACGCATATCCCTTCTTTGTTGAGTTTAACGGAACGGGACAGCGGCGTGCGCCCGGCGGCTGGGCTGCTCTTGCCGCGGATCTCCCCGGGCGCCCCTCCCTGGGCCCAGCGCCCCCTTCTCGCCCCATCCCCGTCTGGGCACCGGGGCACGGCAGGGGGTCCCCAGTCCCTCCCCGCAGAGGTCAATGCCAACGAACAAATGTTCCCTCCCCGCTCCCTCTCCGCCCCGAGCGCCCTTCTTGGAGCCAGACGCCAACTTGACCCTCACCAGCATTATCAGGAGCGCGCTCAGCAAGTTGGTAGTTTCCTCCCCGAACCCCTTTCCCCGTGACCCCCAACTCAACATCACTTCTCCCTTCCCCGGCCCGCTCCGGGGAGCACCCTGAAGGCTCGATGCCCCAGGACAGGACCAGCCACGCTGACAGGTTGATTTGCCCAGGCCCGCGCTCGCACGCACGCACGCACACGGCCCCGCACATAGCCCCGCCCCACCCCGCAACCAGCCCTGTCGACTGCCTTACACACCCGCCCCCGCGCTGGCCGGCCGACCTAGTGCCTTGTTCTCACCCCCGTGCTGGCGGAGCGGACGCCGCGCTCTGGGTCCCAGAGGGGCCGGGTGGCTCAGACGACCCACCACTTCCCCACCCTGACCGTGCTGAACGGACCCCCCCCCCCACACACACACGAGAGAAAATAAGGAGCAATAAAGTCACGAGAACTTTTGTCCCCCAATCGAGAGCCCGAGGGGCACCCCAGCCCCACCTCTGCTGCCCCCACCCCACCCACCCTTGGGGCGCCCCCTTCACCCCGCAAGCCAGCCTGGGCCAGCCCCGCTTCAGCCCCTCCCGGGAGATCCGTGCGCCCGACCAGCACCAGCATCGCGGACCGCAAAGGCCGCCCGTCCCGTCAAACAAGTTTCTTCTTAGGCTAAGAAACGCAGTATATACGAGTATCTCTATATATAGTACTAATGGATTTGGTGTGCTTCCCCCTTAGCGTCCCCCTCCCTCTGCTCCTCCTCCTTCAGCCTGGTCTCCCCTTCTCTGCCCTCCACCCCGCCCCCCGTCTCTGCACTGAGATACATAAGAAACAAGGGTAGTTTACTGTCTGTTTTGTTTTCTGGGTTTTCAGTGTCCTAGCGGAATGCAAGTAGGCAGCCAGCCCGTCTGTTCCCTCTCCGCCCCGCCCCGCCCCGCCCCCGTCACTGCGCTTCTGTTACACCATCTTTGCCTGACTCTCTCCGGCTTCTCCATTGAATGGCTAATGTGTATGTGAAATAAAGAAATAAAGAAAAACAAAAGCAAGAGCTCCAGAGCCTTCGCTAACGCGATCGTTCGGGACCAAGTCGGGTCGGTGGCCCAGGAACCGGGTGTCTGCGGCACGGCTCTTTTGGCGCCAGGTGCGCCGCTCGCGCCGTCGGAGAGTCAGTTCTTGAGTATCCAGGAGGGGGCGCCAGTGATAGGGGCGAAGACTCCTCCCTCCTTCCCGCAGCGACTCCAGCCCCACAATGAGTGCGAGGGTGGGACACCACTTGGGTCCGAGGACCGTTTTGCCCCGGTAATTTGCAAGGGGGAAAAAATGTCTGCGGGGCCCCTGGGGGTGATGGTCACCCTTCCAGACCCCCAGAATCTCTCCCCTATCGAGGAGTCATGTCCTCACTAAGTCCCTCTTTGGCAGTTCGCTCGGGAGCAGGTGAAGCGAGCAATTCGACTTTTCCTCGACTGCCCTGGTCTGAGCCTCTGCTCAGGCACCGCTGTGGGAGGTCACCGCACCTCTGGACTCATAGCTGCTTGCTCCATCTTGATGTGCCGCACTGCCCCATTTGGGTTGATCTCGGAGTCTGCCAGGGGCGCTGGCTGCGAGCGCGCGGGCACTTCGGCTCTGCGCCCAGACCCCCGGAGGGCGCCATCGTCTGGGCCTCGGTGAGCAGGCCCTTTACGGGGCCCAGGCGGGGTGGGGCCTGTGGCCAGTGCGGCCGCCTGGTCGCGCAGCAGCCGCACCAGGAAGCCGATGTACTTCATGGCCAGGCGGAGCACCTCGTTCTTGCTCAGCTTCCGGTCGGGCGGGTGAGTCGGCAGCAGTTTCCTGAGCTCCGCGAAGGCGCCGTTAACGTTCTGCTGCCGCCAGCGCTCGCGGCTGTTGGTGAACACGCGTCGTGCTACCTTCTGGGGCTGGTGTCCTGCAGATAGGACGGGCAGGGTTGCCCTCCAGGCCCTGAGGGGCACCCCCTCCCATCCTCATTTAAGGCACACAGCACCTTCATGGGGACTTAGCCCAGGTGGTGGGTTGTGGCAACACCACGCAAGGGATCCATGTGTGGGATCCATGTGTAGCTTCCCCTCTGCCCACGGGCCCCACAGAGAAGGAACTTAAGAAGTCCAGACCAGGGCATTTCTCTGATTGTCTGCACCTTGGCGTCCGTGGCTTAGATTCCCTAAAGAAATGTTTCCTTGTAGCTGTCACTCTGGGAAGCTCTCCCTGTGGCCCACATTCTCAGGTGCAGCTGGGTGTGCATATTGTTCTGAGAAGTACTCCCATTGTTTGTGATGGTGGGCTTGTTGGGGTCTCACAGTGGCTAGGTGATTCCTGGTCTATCTGATGACTGTGGTCATGTGTGATGGCACCATGTGGTTGTGGGTGTTTCATGCATGGCTGTGGTTCTGTGGCCCACTCTTGTGTGGTTGTGGTTGTGTGGCTGTCTCCTGTGTGTCTTTGGTCCTGTGGCTCTTTCATGGCTGTACATTCCAGTAGAGCTGTCATTTTGTGGCTCCTGTGCCTGTTGTGGCCGACTTTGTTTTGCTGTGACTCTCTGACTTTCAGGCTTGGCTTGTCAGGTGGCAGTGCTTGAATGGGGCTGGCTATGGGACTGTAGTCTTGTACTTGGGTATGACCTGTGTGTGCTCGTATGTGTGAGTGTGTGTGTGTGTGCGTGTGAGAGAGAGAGAGAGAGAGTGTTGGAAACCTCTCCCTGTGGAAGGGTGTGGTACAGACCTGGGCCCCAGGCAGACAGCCACTCATTCAGTGCACACACAAACCTGCACTCACCCTCAGCCAGGTCCAGCTCACAGTGGCTTGGTCTCCGCTTCAACCGGCTGCTAGGGAAGATGCTAAAAGGTCCTGCTGGCCCAATGTAGACACTGTAAGGGGTTGTGGGTCACAAATGCCTTGTGGGCAAGGACTCTGGCCCCCAATATCCAACACCGCCCCCAAGCCCCAGCTCCCCACTGACCTGTTGAGGAAGGGGTGAGGGTGGTAATGCAGGGCCAGGGTGGATGGGGCACTTCCCAGAGCCGAGAGGTGCAGCAAAGGGGGCCGGAGGGCGCTCAGCTCTGTGGTGGGCATGGCTGCCCCTGGGGGCCTGGTGTGACCCAAGCTGATCACTGGCACGCCAGGGGGCAACCTGGATGGGGAGCCACCTCGGTGGCCCACCTCATCTGAGGGTAGGGGCCCAGGTGAGGCAGGCTTAGAGGGTGGGGCAGGGGCTGGGCTGGGGGCACACACCATCTCGGCCTTCTCAGTCATGGTGGGGCCCACCTCTGCCGGGGCCTGGGGCGGGCACATGGACCCCGAGGAGGGGTGCTCACCTGTGGGAGGGAAGGGAGCCAGTGGGGAGGAGGAACAGGTATGGCCTCCCCCCACCTGCTTAGCCTAACAGACTTCAAATGGAAAGTGGCGGGGTGGGGTGGAAGTTCAGTGGGGAAAAGACAGGTGAGTGATTCCAGAAACCACCAGGAGTAGGAGGGCATTCTCTACAAGAGAGTTGTCCACCAGGTGCTAGGCAGCATGGAGCCTGGCATTGCCTTCTCTGAGCTGTTTGTGAGGGGCTCTGCTTCCAGTTTCTTCCAGAATTCCCTCTCACTTACAGCCTGGAGCTGAGACAAAGCAGGGCGTCACTGACTGACCCCAGGATCTCCCCAAACCCCAAGATTGAAACTGTGACCCTCAGATCTGAAGATCTGATTCTGAGACCCCTCACTGACTCGATGGTGCCATGTGACCTTGGAGTCCCTCCAAGATCCACTCTGACCCTTCCCTGGTCATCCCCCTGTCCTCCCCAACACCCACACACCAAGGCTGTCTGGCCCCATGGAGCTCAAGTGCCACCCTGCGGTTCTTCACACTGCTTCCACATTTGACCCTGGAAGCTCTCCATAATTGCTCAGGAACCCTCGCTCCTGCTGAACACGGCTGGCTTCCGTACTAACCTTGAGACCCCACAAGCATACTGTGATGCCAGATGATGGCCCTGGGACCACCACCACTGATTCCACTGCCACTCCAGCCCAGTCCAGCTCCCGCTCTCTTGCTCTCCCTCTGGCTTAGCCTCCCCACCCCCACCAGCATCCACTCTGTGCACCCTGCTTTTTTTTTTTTTTTTTAAACAATGCCAGGAATCAATCCAGGACTTTGCACATGCTAAGGCCTGTGCTTTATCATCGAGATGCACTCCCAGCCCCGCACCCTCCTTAAACATCCCTGTTTGTTGGACTCCAGGGTCTGGGGTGTCCCAGCAAGGTATGGAACTCCTGGCCCCTCTGCCCTGACTTCTCCAGCTAGGGAAGCTGGTCTGACCCCTCACTTAGGGGGATCCTGGCTATGAATGAATGAATGAATGAATGAACGAACGAAGGAATACTGGTGGGGTCCCAGGCAGAGACGCTCCAACTTCAAGCCAGCTCCCTTCTTACCCCGGCGCTGTTCCAGCAGCCTGGTGAGTGCCTGGGCTCTGTCTCCGCAGGGCTGGGAGTCCCGGCCAGGATGCAGTTTCCGCTGTCGGGGTTCAGCCAATGCACTCCAGGACGCCCCGTCGGCCCAGGAGTTGGGCCGCGCCTCCTACCGGGCTCCCGAAGGCCCGGGCGGCCGCGGTGGCGGCGTGGGTTCCCCGAGGGAAAGTGAACGGCTCCTGGACCGGCCCGCCCTCTCCCCGCCCCCAGCGGCCGGGTTTCCTCCCTCTCACCCCCGGCTCAGCGGCCAGAGGATGCTGGGCCGGCTCAGATAAGGGCCGGGCCGCCTGGCCGCGCCTGATAAGGAGCCGGGCTGACCCCGGAGGAAACCGGCGGGCGGGGATCTCCGAGCGCGCGCCTCCCTGCCCCGCCCCCGGCCGGCGCGGGCAGGACTCGGCAGTCACTCCTCACCGCCTGGCTTTCCGCTTCCCCAGGCACTGGAGGACCCCGACCCTCAGGAGAGCCCGGCCCCAGCGTACGACCTGGGGGAGGGGCTCCGATGCATACCCAGGGGAAACCGAGGCATGGGAGATTCGGCCTTCGGTGTCGTCTGGATCTGCCCTTTGGTTTTGAACTGCCTGCCCGAATGGAGTGTCCCTGCTGATGGGATGGAGGAGGGCCCTTTCCGGCCCACTGGGGCCTCGTGACTCGGGGCCCCCCTCCTCCTTTCCTCAGCAGCCTGGTTCCTCTTTTCTTACGGATCCCCTCCCAACCTCTTCACCCCCATGACGGGGTGAGGCACGGCAGAGCATACAGTTCGGATGGCCTGGTTTGAGCGTCTGGCCTGAGCGGCGTTCTGGGCCCTGGGGCACTCTCCACTCGTTCCCAGGTCCAATCCTCAGGGCCGGTGAGGCCTTCCAGTAGCCATCCCAACCAGTGCCCACAGTTCTGGATGTCTGGACTACTCGTCCTCAGCTTGGTGGTGCTGCTTGCCCTCATCTTGCAGGGTGAAGCCACCTCTTGGTTGGCAGGCACCCTGGAATGATAGTTATGTCCAAGACCAGGCTGAAAGCTCACAAAGGGAGGGGCTCTGGTCGCCTGTCCTGCGTAGGGATCTGTCATACTTTGCCCCTGTATCTGGCTAAGCAGGAGTCCCTGGGATGCCACCTAGCACCACCACCACCACCCTCACTGGAGCCCAGAACCAACCGCCCTACTGTCCCCCACCCCACCTCAGGAAAACAACTATTCTAAACCCATTAATTAATTGATGTCCCTACAGGGAGGATCTAGACAATTCTCACTTTACAGGTGGGAATGAAGGGTGCCGTATGGTGGAAAGGGATTTTTGTCCAAGGACTCCCCCTTAAGGTCACTAAGCCCCTGCTCTGGGGGAGGGGGATGCAGCTTCCCTTCATTGGGTGTCTGGGCAGCAGTCTGCTTGGCTCTCTCTGCATGCACCCCCCCCCCTTGGGCCACAGGGCAGGAAGCACCTGGTCTGGAGCGGATGCACAAGAGTGCCTGGTTCCGGTCCAGCTTCCGCCGCCACAGCTCAGGGAGAGCTGGGCCAAAAGAAACCAGGCAGCGGGGAGGCGGAGGCAACAGGAGGACACTGGGCCTTGGTGACTGCCTGTGTGCCCACCAGCACTCCACATAGCGGGGAGGGCCAGAAGTCCCATGGGTGTGAGAGCGCTGCTGCCGCCCTGTGGTCACCTTGGGAATGGCAAGTGGCAGCTCTGGGGGTGTCTAAGCAACCCATGCTGCAGAGGGACAGGTTACCAGATGGCCAGCTCCCATTCCCCAGAAAAGAACACCCACACCAGGCAGGGACAAACATCCCCCCAGACAAGCAGAGGCACAGCTATTTCAGGTAGGTAAAAAGGAGACAGGAGGACGAGACCTCAGGCACGACTGACCACAGCCACAGCCAGCCTCCCCCCTCAGAAAGACAATCAGCAGAAAGTGACATCTCTTTATTGGCTCAGTCTACGCCTGGCCCAGCAGTGGCCCTGGGTCTAGGGTGGCTCTGGCTGGGGGGTCTCAGGGCAGTCGGTGGGGGTGGCATCAGCTGAGGCTCCAGGCGAAGAGGGACTGTGTGAGTAGCAGCACTGGTCTCCTCGTTGACAGGTACCCTGGTAGGAAGAGGGTGATGTGAAGCCCTCTCCAAGCACGCGGCTGGCCCCAGTTGTTTCAGGCCAAGAGGGGGATCCATATGCCCAGAAGTTTGGGGGAGAGAGGAGGTACCTCACCTCCTTGAACCTTTTGCAAAGAAATGTCTTTAGGCGAGCAGACCGCTGGGCTGGGTCCTCAGCAGGCTCCTTCCGCTTATTCTGGAGGAGCCTGCGTCTCTCCAGAGCTTCGCTGGCTGCCTTGGCCCTGTGCAGGTCGACAAGAGAGCTGGGACCCCATCTGGTGGCTGCCTTGGCCTGGCCTTGGCACAGCCACATCCCCACTCACCCTGGCCGAGCTCGGGGCCGGGGACCCCAGTTGGCCTCCGGGTTGGCCTGGAAGCGCTTGAGTCCCCGCTGGCGTGAGCTGGGGTTAGCGTCCTCTCGGATGGTGAAGTTAGCCTGCAGCCTGGGCAAGTGGGGAAGGACGGGGGCAGCCACTGCACGGGTGTCCACATCAGGGTTTTCCATTCGTTTAATAAAGATTTTTACTATCAAGTCGACATTGCTCTCTATGCTGGGAATAGCCCTGCCTAGGGAAGAGCTGACTTTCTAGTGCAGGGGGCAAAGAGGCAAACGACAGGATGAATCTGAAAGAAGCAAACCCTGTACGCGCCAGGATTCACTGAGAGTTCTGGTAAAAGGCATGGGGAGACAGGAGGGGTGCAATGCAGGGCCAAGGAAGGCTTCCCTGAGGAGGTAGGAGCTTAAGAGGTGAGGGACAAACCACAGGGAGAGAGAGAGAGAAAGCACACGCAAAAGCCCTGAGGTGCCTATGCCCAGTGAGACTAGGGCTAGTCAACGAGGTGCAGAGAGACAGAGGAAGACGACGGGAAGAGGTAACAGGGGTGGGTCTTCCAGATCTGGTGGGCCACAGAGAGGACCCTGTTTTCTTGAGGGAGGTGGGAGCCACGGAGGGTGCTGGCAGAGGAAGGGTGCTCTCATTCACAAAGCACAGGCCCCTCTGGCTTTGGAGGAAGAGCAGATGGTGATAGACTTGGGTGGGGGTGGGGTCTGAGGAGGGCAGAGGTGAGGCGGGAGTGTGTAGGCTTTGGATTTCATTGAAAAATGAGCTCCAGTCTGTGGGGAGGGTGATCATCTGCACCCAGGGGCGCCCCTGTGCCTGAGGGCTGCCCTGTGACCCCCCTGTACCTGGGCTCCACACTGAGGATGCGGAACGCTGGGCTGGTCTCAGACAGTCGCTCCCGTTTCACAGGACACTCTTTTTCCTGAGGGTGGAGGTCCGTGGATGCTGGGCCCAAGGGGCCTTCAGGTGACCATCACCTGCCCACCCATCCCCATTTGGTCAGCCTTGCCCTCACCCACCCAGCAGCGCATGATGTCCCAGAGAGCCGAAGATGGGGCGTCTGTCTTCACTGCATTCTTACAGGCATGGGAGAGCGAGACCCGGAAGCCAGCATGGAGCAGGGCTGACCTGGGGACCGGCAGGGACTGTGATGGGAGACTGGACCCCAAGGCCTGGGCCCACCTGGGTCACGTGGGCGTGCACCTTTCACAGTAGCAGCACAGCAACAACCATAACAGTAAGCCCACTGGGAGGGCTCCTGGTTGCCCACCCTGCCTGCCCTGCCCGCCCTACCGTAGCTGGAGGAGGCTGGGCGTGTTGCAGTGGATGGTGCTGCTCAGCTGGTCCAGCGTGTAGTAGAGAGGCACATCTGGGAGCTCCTGAGGGGGACACAGGAGGGGTGCTGTGCGGTCAGAAGGGACAGGCTTAAGAGGACATGGTGGGCACAGGCAGAGCTCCCCCTCCCTGTCATGGCCACCCCTACCTCAGTGATGACACTCAGGACGCCCCTGATGCGCTCAGAGGTGTGGAAGCGGCCAGGGTTGGCGCTCACAGCCTCCAGGACACGGCCCACAAAATCCAGGTTGTGGATGGGCTCTGCCCACAGGGGCCCACCAAGCTACAAATGCATGGGGGACAATGCATGGAGGACAATGAACAGGGGCCATGAGTGATGGCTGGGACTCCTGCGCACCCCTCCTCCACCAGCTCAGTCCTACCTGGTGCCGCTGCCCACAGTGCTCACACTCAGGGCTCACAGGGGGGCCACAGGCCGCAGAGAACTTGACCCTGCGAGGGGGGAAGCAGTTAGGCAGGTGGTGACCCCGGGACACCCTCACGCTCCTCCCCAACAACCCTTGCTCACCAGCCACCAGCGGCTCCTGCTGCTTTGCCGAGGCGCTGAAGGTGCAAGGCTCCACAGCCCACGCACTGGAACACCAGCGCCTGCTTGCTGCGGGGTCCAGGGCATGGCCGTGAGCGCCCAGTGTGGTCACCATGCCCAACTCCTCCTCCAGACTGGCTCAGTCCTCCTGAGGACCCCAAGGCCCCAGGACAAGGCCTGATCTCCCTCCCTCCACCATGCCTCCCCTTCCCTCAGCTGACCTGGCTGAGGCCTTAACCTTGGCCTGGCCTGTGAAGATGCGCACAAAGACACGCACATAGAAGTCAGCGCTGATGCTGAGCAGCGGCACCACGAAGCGCTGGTAGCAGTTGGCACGGAGGTCCAGGCTGTGCAGCACGATCCTCAGGGCCTGGGGACAGAGGGTGGGCGTCACCCCCTCTCCCACAAGGGGCCACACACAATGCTCAAAGCACTGGGTCAGGGCTGGTTCCCTGGCTTCCAAGTCCAGTGCCAAGTATCCTGGCTGTATGACCCTTGGGGTAAGCCAGTGTCATCTCTGTGCCTCAGTTTCCTCATCTGCAAAATCACAACAGTCCCTGTGTCTTTGTGGCCTTGCTGGAACTAAACGAATGAGGACCAGTCATTCTTCTATTGGCTTTGCCAGTGTGCCCTTCACCGTGTACTGTGGGCTGAGGACCTAAGTTCTGGCCCCCAAGGACTCCGTGGGAAGTGGGGACTCCACGTGATACAGAGCTGCCCAGCCTTCTTGCCAGGGGCTGCCATGAGACTCCAACATGGGAGCACTCCCAGACTGACCTGGTAACAGGGCCTTGACGAACAAGGGCAGGAGCCCCTGCCTCAAGTCCCCACAGCAACCCCACAGGGCCAGCACCATCATTATGCTCCTTTTATAGATGCAAAACTGACACCCAGAAAGGTGAAGTCGATTGCCCAGCAAAGCTAGGATTTGCACCCAAACCTGGAAAAACTACCTTCAAATTTTTTTTCCCCTTAAGCTAAGCACAGTGGCAGGCACCTGCAATCTCAGCTACTTGAGGCTCAAGTAGGAGGATCACAAGTTAGAGGCCTACATGGGCAACATCGTGAGATTCCATCTTTTTTTTTTTTTTTTTTTTTTTTTTAAAAAGGAACACTACCACTTCCTGCTACCCTTCCCCATGAAGACCTGCTGTGGGTACCCCCTGGAGGAGTCTGCCCAAGGAAGCAGAGCACAGTTGTGAGGTGCGCCACACAGGGCAGCGAGTCTCTCAGAGCCTGGTGCCTCCCTCCCTGGCTAGCCGCAGCGCCCCTCACCATCTCGTGGCAGGCCCGGCTCTTGAGGGCCATAGCCCCGTACTTGCTGTAGCATGTCTCCCCGCTGTTCCCCGCCAGCACTGCCATGTCCGTGCAGGTGACACACAGCAACCCTTTGGGGAAGAACTGGGTAGTGAGGACCCTCCGGGCCCCCCAGCCCTGCTCCAACCCCCACATCAGTCCAGTCTCACCTCCTTCGCTCACAGCCTGCACAGCTGCATCCAGGAAGGGGGCAGGGCTGCCATAGGGGTCCAGGTCGATGACGTCGAACCGCTCTGATACCTTCTGGTGCTGGTACATCAGCATCCTAGGCACAAAAGGCCCAGGTCCTCAGCCTCCTACAGCAGGCACCCCAGTTCTGTCCCTCACAACCGTGAACTCCTGCAGGGCAGTGGTTTTGACCTTGAACTTCCCAGGGTGCAGGTCCTATTGTGGGCATTTGTTAACTGCATGGTTTCCCTCCTTAGATAGGCCTCAGTTGACCCGTCTGGAATCTTGACAATGACAGCCAGGACCAACATGACTTAGAGCTGGCCCTCAGAATCCATGAGAACCAGGCTGTAAGTCCCCCAGGCTGTGCCAGGCAGCTTTCGCAGAGGTCACAAATTCTATTATGTTTACTAACCCACTGCCGGCACTGGCACAGTGCCTGGCACACAGCAGACACTGGACATGCCACAGTTCATCTCAATGAATAAAAGGAGTACAAGGAGTCTAAAATGGAGACCATACAGCATGGTCATGTGCCACATAAAGACATTTTAGTCAATGACACTGCACGTCACCTACTGACATTATAGCTGTCTTAGTTTGTATAATTACACCCTCGTGTTCCCACAACACAAACTGTCTACTGACACATTTCTTAGAACATGACTACACATGCTTCTGGCAGAGTTTAGACCAGTCTTATCTATTATTTGACCATTACCACAACCTGTGTAAAACTACTGTTCTCTGGCCACGCAAGAAAAGTAGGGTTGAAACAGATTCAGTCATTCTCCCAAGGTCATATGTCAAGACGATAACAGAGCCAGGATTTGGCCCTAGTCTCCCTCTAGAGTGTACCTTATAGCCACAGGCAAAGTTGCCCAGAACCTACCGTGCATCTGCCTGGCTGGGTTGTACCAGATGGGCCACACCATTGAGCTGCACATTATGGCGCATGAGGTCCACAGCCCGTGCAGAGGCATCATTGGCGACCACAGATCGGAGCCCAGGCACCTCCCGGGCAAATCGAATGGAACGTAGGCCTGAAGCTGCCAGGCCCTCCAGCACCCGCAGGCCTTCCTGTTAGAGGAAGCGAGGACCCTCAGTTTCATTTATAACTCCATCCTCTTCTGGGACCCAGAGGTTCCCCACCACCCTAGCCCTTCCCTCTCCAGGAGCTCTCCTTCCCCTGCTACACAGTAGATTCCAAGCCTGTCCCTCCTCCAATTAGGTCCTACCTCACAGATCTCCCCAACAACAGCTATTTGAGGTTGGTCTCCTGGGGTCAGGTTTTCACCATCTTTCGATTCAACTTTTTCCTCCTCTTGCTCAGACAAGTTCACAACCACCTTTGGCAGGTCCTTCTCACCTGGCACCTTGACTGCAGTCACCCAAAGACACAAATCAGGGGAAATCAATGACCTGTTGAGAAACCTCCCCATAATCTTCAGAATACTTTAGATTCACAGAAGAAAATCTTTCTAAAAACCCCAGGGGAAAGGCTGACAGAGCAGAGCCTGGGGTCCCCTATATGGCTGGGCCTCTCTGGAGTCATGGGGGAGAGGTGGGTATTACAGGGAGAGAGAGCTTTGTGTGATTCCCTGGCCCACTGGGAGCCTGGATCTGCACTCACTCTGGATTCCTTTGGTACCAAGCTGAATGCGAGCAAACTCAGTGATCACAGCACATCTGGTGGGAGACAGAAGGTCAGTTGGTACCTCCTCATAACACGGCCACTCCTTTGGAGTGGTCCTTGGTAAGAGTTATTTCCTTTGTCCTTTAGCAAGGATGTTGTACCGCCCTAATCCTTTTAGGTCACCTCCCTTTTGCCCAGCATTCTAAATTCTAAAGAAGCCCCACCTAAATAGTTAGGATGTTAATTGTTTGATCTTTCTTTAGATTTACACAGAACATCTCATGACCTTCACAACATCTGTAGTTCAACTAACACAAAACATATAAACTACTGTGAGGTTTAACTTGCAGATAAGTTATATGTCTAAGAACTGCAGGAACTAGCCCCAGGAGATTGAGGTCAATTGCAATGTTCCAGAGAAGAAAACAGAAGACACACGCCCTGGATGACAAAGACCCTACTCAGCAAGTGGCCTTCCTGCTCTGCTCCTCCTTTCCCTCCTTATAAAAAGCCCTTTGTGACCCTGAGCCCCTCAAGATGGAGCTTTAAGGTAGAGCTCCTCCATCTTCGAAGGATAAACCCAATTCCTTCCTACTAACTCTTCTCTTCTGAATATTGGTCTTCGAGCAGCAGGCAGCCAACTTATTCCGGTAACACTCTCAGCGTCACTGACCTACTTCCCTCTCCTAGGTTGACCCCCTGACCCTTGCTCACGTCAAGTCGCGGTTGAACTCCTGCACCGGGTTGTAGAAGACCTCATTGGAGCTGGGGAAAACGATTTTGGCGGCCCCCTCGGTGATTGTAGTCTCCTGGGCCGAGGGTGGGCGCTCTTCTCGGCAGGGCAGGGTACCGTTCTCCATCGCTCCAGGATTCGGCGGCCTTTGGGGCTGCCACTCTCCAAAATGGGCTCTACAAAGGCTGCGGGTGGAGCGGAGAGTGAGGCTCAGCCACAAAACAGTCCTCGCATGGATCATCCACAGCCGCCCCTGCCCGCCAAACCTAGTTCGGGAACAGAGGAAAGCATAGAGGGAGGATCAGAGAGCTGCATCCGGGGCCATGGGTGGCCTACACAGTAGGGACTAAGTAAACCCAGAGGCTTCAGTAAGTTGACTCCCTCCGTTTTCAGGGACACTGGCCCCTGCAGAGCCTAAAGCTCTCAAGCGGAGCCGCCTCAAGTCCAGATTGCTCCCGGCATCACCTAAGTTGTTCTCACTTCTTTAGGCACAGAGAGCTGAAAAGAGTCTTAATGCACGTTTCCCGAATTAGGATCTGGGAGCCGCCATGTTGGTACAGTGGGGGGCTGGTCATATGACCAGAGCTGACCAATCAGTGACTACCCTCATGGTGGGCGACCAGGATCAAAATTCATCGCGAGAAGGAAGTGCGCTGAAGGCTCTGTACCGGTAGCCTTAAACACAAAAGCTCCTCTGGAAGGAGACGCGTCACATCTCTTTAACCAAAGAAGATATTGTGGTTCGGAAAGGGAGCAGTAAACAGAAACTCAACACCTATTGATCGCCTCCTGTGTGCTGGGTTCTGTATGCACATTATTTCAGAGCACCCTGCAGGAATAATTCAGGCTCTGTAATCGGATTTACTGAGTTTCAATTTCAGCCTTATCACATACTCTTGAGTAGGTTACTTAAACTCTCGGGTCCTCACTTCCCTTACCTGTTAAGTCAGAATCTTGGCTTCCAAGTAAAAGCAAAGGTAAAACGACAGAATTCTTGGAAAGGGTGCAAAGCAGCCACTCACACATAATAAATCATCTATAGGTTCTAACTGGTGCCGAAAAGCTTGAGAGTAGCGGACCCTGCTGCCTGGCTGGAAGCCAGACTGGAAGTCTTACCTTACTGACCGTTCTTAACTCTGCTTAAGTTTCCCCATTCATAAAACGGGCATAACGTTTTAGTTTTTATTATGGGTTGTGGAAATTGAGTTAATACAGGCAAAATGCTAACGGAAGCAGGCATCTCGTAAGCATCTTAAAAGTCTTAGCTCTTATTGTTGCTTCTAGAGCCTCCATTCAAATCTTGGCACACGCCATCACTTCCTCGCTGTGTGATCTTGAGCAAGTTTCCTCCTATCTCTGCAACTAGCTAATTAACAACAACAAAAAGAGCCCCAAACAGTGCCTGGCACAATAGCGCTCATTATTTTCATTTTACAGGAGACGAAAGTTCGGAAAGTCAGTGACTTTCCCCAAGGTCGTGGGACTAGAAGATGGCGGGATCGGGATTCGAATTAGTTACTCTGCAGAACCGAGGTACGGGCGAGGACCCGGAGGGGGCAGAAGGAGTAGAAGCCGGTAAGAAGGGGCAAGCTCGGGGCTCGACTGGCCTCGTCTAGGGGGCGGGGCCTGGGGGCGGTGCAAAGGCGGGGCCGAGGCCGTTTCACCGGCCCGGCTGCGGCGGCGGCGCTGCTTGCGCTCGCTCGGCGCTCGGCTGGGGCGGCCTGGCCCACAATGAATGGCCGCCGCGGCTACCGCTGCTGCTGAGGCGGAGGCCGCGGAGGCCGCGGAGGCGGAGGCCGAGGCCCCGGCGCAGGGGGGCGCGCCCCGGGCCCAGGCCCGGCCCCAGCTGCCGCTGCGGAGCCCGCCGGGAGCCCCCGGAGCGCGGCCACGGCGCAGGTGAGGTGGCCCGCCCCAGGCCCAGTTCTGGCCTCCTCCTGCCGGGGCGGCCGAGGGTGGCCGAGGCCGGAAACGGGAGGCCGGGGAGGTGTTCTCGGACAGAGGGGGAACCGGGCCCGCAGCCCGCACTGTGCCCGGACCGGCGACTGCGAGGAGACCCGGCCACCACGGGCGGCCTACAGCGTCCGGCTCCGGGCCGGGACTTGGGGCCTGGGGGGCCGCGGGCCTGGGCCCAGACCCCCCGCACCCGGCGCGGCGGGGCCCAGGAAGTTGGAGGGCTCGCGGAGGAGAGGCGGGGAGGCGCCGGGGAGGCCGGAGGGGGAGGGGAGGCGCCGGGCTCGGGCCGGCCGCTGGGGGAGGAGGGAGCGCGGCGCGGCGCGGCGGGGAGAAACGGCCCGGAGCGGGCGGGAGGGGCCGCCTCAGGTACTGCGGGCGCCGCGGAGGTGGCGGGTCGAGTTACAGGCCGGGGCCGGCCGCCGAGGGGCCGGGACGTGGGGCATGGCGGGTGGGGGCGGATCGCACACTCCCGGAGACGGGGCCGGGGGTCACTTGAGGTCAGGGATCGGGGGGCGCCCAGATCCGAGGGCCGATCGGGGAAGTGAAGGGACGGCGGCAGCAGCTTGGGGAGCCGGGAGGCTGCGCTTTGAGTTAGGCTGCTGGGGCTGTGGGGGCCGGGCAGGAAAAACTAGTGTGACCGGAGGGGTGAGCCCAGATGCACCCCACGCCCCTCAGGGGTCGCTCAGGGTCAGACCCGGGCTTTCCTCTTTCCCACACCCCATCCCTGAAACCTCTGCCAGCTGCTCCAGGAGCGGGCGGCGGTGGGCGTCTGTGTGGGCAGCTCCGGACATGGTCTGGAACACCTAGCTCAGGCATCTTGTTTACCACATGGGTGGCCCTCGCCCACCCCCACCCGAACGCCCGGCGGGGCGGCAGCCTCCTGGTCCCAGGTTCTTGGTCCACTTTGGGGGCTGGAGCCTGAGGGCTCAAGCCTAGGGAACAGGACCCGACAGTCATAGGCATGGATGTGGAGGTTCTGGTTCTCTGGGCGTGAATTCCGTGTGCCCCTCCTGGAGGTGAAGCATTAGGTGAAGGTGTGCAGCCCTGTTGGCTTGTCTGGGAGGCTCTTGCCGAAGTAAAGTGAGGTTATGGCAGAGGCTCAGGGATTAGTTAGGCACCTACACCGCAGCCCAGGCTTTGGGGGCTGCAGGTTCCAGGTCTCTCTGCCTTCCAGGCGCCCTGCTGGACCAGGCCCTGTGCTGAGCTTGCTGGTGGGATGAGCTCATGGATTGCTCACCACCACAGGGTTCTCTTAGGCATTTTCTGTGGTCCAGAGGAGGAAGCTGGGGGGTGTGGTGCCTCACAGGTCACGTGACTAGATGCCCCATTTGGGATTGACTGCCCCTCAGTCCAGTCCCATAGTCCGTTCCAGGAGTGTGAGTGGAATAACTCCCTACTCTTTCTAGTTCCAGGTTCCAAACCTTACCTGCTTCCCATCTCCAGGGACTGCTCTGTTTCCTTGCAGACAGACTAAATAGTCCCTGGTGTCCCAAAAGGCTGAAACAGTAGAAACTTCTTTCTTAGAGACCTGATCACATCCTCTCCCCATTCCCCTTCTGAGAGCCAAGAGGTCAGGGGTCATGAGCTGCGGGCCTGTGGGGGAAGGGGTTCTGAGGATGGGTTGTTACTGGCTCTGGAGCTGGATTTGGCTTTGCTTGCCTGGGCTGTTTTTTTTTTTCCTACTCTGGTTCCTCATCAGACTGCTCAGCTCTTTCTTTTAGACTAATTGCAAGGCTGTTACCAGGGTGTCCTGGGGACTTTGATTTGGGATCCAGAGCACCTGAGGCAGGAGCCACAAACTGCTAGGTCAAGTGGTATCATCCGGTTCTCCTGAGTTTAATGAAAGTTTGTCTCCCTCATCCACCCCTCGGATCTCCCTGCAGTTCCCAGAATACCCCACCAGTAGCAGTCTGGGCCCTGCCCTTCTCCCCTCTCTGACTGGCCTTAGTCTGGGAGCTGCAGGAGCTGGGCCAGCTGCCGCACGAGAGAACTTTGCTGTTTGCTCCCTTCACCCTTTTCTGCCATGCCCTTGTCGTTTGAGTCTGAACACACACCTCTACAAGCCCATCTCTAGGAAGGACCACCCTTCCTCCAGCCCCGCAGGCGTCTGTGGTAGTTGGCATCAGTGTTGTCTCAGGACCTTGGCCCTTTTCATTTGTTATGTCCACCCCATGCTGCTGCCACCATGTCTTTGGGGATTAAATGTACGAAGAGACCTTATTTCCTGCCTGGTTGGGCCTGGAGTTGCTGCGGCACAGACTGGATCCTCCTGGGTTTCACCTGGTCGGTGTACCAAGGACAGGGGTGGGTACCACCTAGTCACAGCTGAAACGGGGACAGAGACTGGTGGGAGCTGGCCCGGATATGTGGAAGATGGAAAAGGAAGGGGTCGGGCAGGGGCCACGACTGCAGCAAGAGAAGAAGGTGCTGGCTTTTCAGTGAGAACTTGGGGTACACAAACAGGGGATGAGGGCAACAGGCAGCCGGCTCAAGAGGAGTGTGACGTCACTGCTGTATGCTGGTGCTCTGCTGGGGCCGAGGAAGCAGCTCAGATCTCTGGCAACCTCTAGTGAAAGAGACTGACCTCAGACAAGGAAATGGTGAAGAGAATTCTAGATTGCTCTATTTATGAAGATGGTATAACAAGGCAAAGGAGTAACGAGCCTTGTGGGGGCGGGAGATTTCAGTTGGGTGGTCAGGGAAGGCTTCCGGGAGAGCTGTGATCTGAATAATAAGAAATTAGCTGGGGCGGAGGGAGGGGGGTGTTCTAGGCCAAGAGGACAGCACACTCAAAGCTTTTATTGAGTATGTGCCAGGCTCCTGCTAAGTGCTTGAAACATTTTGTCTTCATGAGGGAAGGGAGTGAGGATGACCCTACTGTGGAGATAAAGATCCCTAGTGCCATCCAAAGGAAAGAAAGGCCCTCTCCATCGCCCCCAGATGAAAGTTCAGACCCCTTGCCTGCATCCAGGGTTTTTCTCAATCTGGCTCCCTGGCTGGGCAGCGGGGAACCCCAGCATGTTCTTGAGGTAGGCTTCAGGGGATCTCGTTATGGTTAGTCATACAGGATCCACCAGAGGGTCAGCCCAGAGGTTGAGTTTGGGAACTGACTCCAAGAGGTCTGACCCTGGAGTTCATTTTTGCCAGAGCCTTTGATGGAGAATGGGAGCCTGCTGAGCCCAGACAAGACACCTGAGCTGGGCTTGAGGTGATGACTCAAAAACAGGTGGTATTCATGTCTCTCTGTTCCCTCTCTTGGGTCCTCCCTGCCCTTTGTCACCTCCTGTTTTTCTCTGAGCACTTTTCCATGTTTAAACTCCCAGGAGCCCATGACTAGCGGGACCTGTGTGTTGTCATCACCAGTTGATGGACAAGGAAACTGAGGCACTCAAGCCCTTCTTTCAATTGGGTGCCCCTGCCGATTGTCCGAGTCCCCTCTTTCCAAAGCCCGTGGGAGTGAAAGCTGGTGAACTGCGGAGGCCATGAGGCTATATGGACCTGTGTGTCAGGTTGGGATGAGGACGGGGTGAGTCTGCAGAGACGATGTGTCAAGAGGTTATGCTCAGTGTGGTTGTCATCGCCTGTGCACTCTCCCATCTCTCCTGTGGGGCCTTCTTTTGCGTTAATGGTGTTTTCTGAATGGAGCCAACAGTAGGTAAGGTGAGGGAACAGTATACTGGAGAGAGGCAGATTTCATGACTAGTACCACCTTGCTTATCCATGAGACCCTGGCTAGAGGTCTTGACTTCTGAGTCTCTGTTTCCTCATCTAATAAGTGGGGACAAGCAGTCATACCTGTCCTGTGGGGATTCTCATCCAGGAATGATCCTGCCCTGTCCAGTGACACTTAGAAAATGTCTGGAGACATTTTTGGTTGTCATGGGTGGGGGTGCTACTGGTTAGAGGCCGGGGACAACATATAGGGCCAGCCCCACCACTGAGAATGATCTGGTGCAAATGGCAGTAGTGGAATGGTCAGGAGAAACTGTTATAAGGAGGATTACGCGAGGGGTGTGTATGCGGTGTGATTGGTTGATGCTGGGAAGGCACTGGTGGACCCTCAGGGGGTAATGCCTGGTAACCCCATGAAATAGCACAAGGTTCTGGGAAACAGGCAGAACATGTCTCCTACTTTCAGGGAGCTTACAGTCTGGGAAGAGCCTAAAGGGATGGACCCAGGGGATATGACTAACTACAGCTGGCATTACTTGGCGCTGACAATGAGTTGAGCACCAGTCTGTCCATGTTCTTCAGTTGTTTAATCCTTGAAACACCCTCTTGGGTGGCTGCTTCTGTTAGCCCATTTTGTAGTCAGGGAGACTGATGTTAGGCCAGCAGTATTATAGATAAATGTCACGGAGCATAATTGTGAGTAAGAAGCTTTATGAAGGATTTGAGCAAGTAAAATGCAATAGGCTCTCATTTGCAGTTTCAACCAACAGCAGAACAAAAATATCTGGGGGGAAAATTGCATCTGTACTGAACATATGTAGACTTTTGTTGTCATTATTCCCTAAAAAATACAGTTTTAACAACTTCATGCAGCATTTATGTTGTATTAAGTATTATAACTTCTCTAGAGATGATTTAAAGTTTAGATGAGGATGTGTGTAGACTCTATACAAATATATGCCATCTTATATAACGGACTTGAACATGATTTTGGAATCTTCAGGGGTCCTAAAACCAGTCCCCCACAGATTCCAAGGGCACTTAACCACTGAGCTGTATCCCCAGGCTTTATTTATTTTAAGACAGGATTTTGCTAAATTGCAGTTGCTGAGGCTGGCCTCCAACTTGTGGTTCTTGTGTCTTAGCCTCCTGAGTCTACAGGTAGGCATAGGAAGATTTAAATTCTTTTGCTGGGTGTGGTGGTGTATGCCTGTAATCCCAGCAGTCCGAAAGACTGAGGCAGGAGAATCACAAGTTCAAGGCCAGCTTGAGCAATTTAGGGAAACCCTGTTGCAAAATGTTAAGACTGGAGATGTAGCTGAGCAGTAGGGTGTCCCTAGGTTTAATCCTTAGCACTGAAGAAGGGGAAAAAAAAAAAAAAAAAAGACAGGGCCAGGGTTGTGGCTCAGTGGAAAGGTACTTGCCTAGCATGCCTGAGGCCCTGAGTTCAATCCCCAGTAAAACACACACAGACTCAAATTCTTCCTTGCCAAGGCCCTGCTTGGTCTCCAGCACATCTCTTTAAGCCCCAACCCTAGTTGAAGCACCCTCCCTCCAGCCCTACCAGCTGCACATTAATGTACCAGCATCGTCTCAGGGCATTTGCACTTGCTCTT
Source organism: Sciurus vulgaris (assembly GCF_902686455.1). NCBI lineage: Eukaryota > Metazoa > Chordata > Mammalia > Rodentia > Sciuridae > Sciurus > Sciurus vulgaris. The sequence goes on from NC_136477.1 coordinate 11,886,903, forward strand.
CGTTCTTGCCACACTGTCTTTAGGTCTAAATGCACTCTGGGAATGGGTTGTAGTTCAGAGTGGCTTATGGTCAGAGTTTGGGCAGTACATGGTATGGGGTCTGCTGCTGGCTTTCTAAGGAGCTGGAGCTACTGCATCAAGTCCACTTGGATTGCGGAGGGGTGTGAGGAGCAAGTAGGAGGGAGAGACAGCAGGTGGAGACTGCTCTTCCTGGAGCGTGGAAGAACTGAAGAATAGCTAAGGAAGGGAAGAAGGCCTTCCTAGGGAGCAGAAGGAGCACCGTGCCAATCTGACCCTTGGAAGGCTTCTGAGATGCTGAGGTGAGGTTCTCCAGGCAGTAATCCCATCTGTGAAATGGGCTAGTCCCAGTTGTCTCACAGCATTGCCTGATTTTCAGAAGAGTCAGGCTCCAGACCTGGGTCTGTCCTTCAAGAACTGTGTGGTGTAGGCTTCTGTTCACCTCTCTGGGCCTTGTTCTTATCCATAAAATGATGGGAAAACTCGTTGCTTCCTCAGGAACTGTCAAAAGAAGTGAGTAAACCTTGTCTGAGCCTTTGCTGGGCACTGGTGCATGGTAGGCCCAGCACAGCATGAGCTGAAATTAGTTACTAATCCTGTTACCTGCCAAGGGTGATTTAACGACAGCCTATCAAGGAAAAAGAAAATGAATGCTCGGCATGGTGGTGCATGCACGGACACCTGGAATCCCAGTGGCTGGGGAAGCTAAGGCAGGAGGAGGACCTCTAGCTCAAAGCCAGTCTCTGCAACTTACTAAGGCCCTAAGCAACTCTAAATAAAATATGAAAAAGGGCTGGGGATGTGGCTCAGGGGTTAAGTGCCCCTGGATTCAATCCCTGGTACCAAAAAGAAAAAAGAATGAATTAAATGCGCATGTACTTATGCAGATGTAAACAGTAGGATCCGAGTAGTCAGATACCACATTTTCCTTCACTAGCAACGTGTTAGCCTAGGCTAGCTTTGTGTTCAACCCTGACAGAGAGGGTCTGAGTGACTCTGGGCCAGGATCCAGCTACCTCCTGCTGAGCTGGATAAAGGATTGTGGTACTTTCCAGGGCCTTTCCTCCTCCTCGTTAAACTTGGAGTTGATAGTTTCCCTTAACTGTTTTACATGTTGCCTTAGTCTATTTAGGCTGCTATATAACAAAATGCCTTACACTGGGTAATTTATAAACAACAGAAGGTTCGTTTGTTTGTTTTACTTGTTTTTATTGTGGTCTGGGGAGTCAGGCAAGTGAGCTGCACTTTAACCCTAACAGAAATGCATTGCTTATTTCTGGAGACTGGAAAGTCCAAGACCAAGGCACCTACGAGTTAAATGTCTGGTGAAGAAGCCTGTTCCTCACAGACTGCTGTGGGTCCTGACATAGTGGAAGGGGTAAACAAACTCCTCCCGCCTCTTTTATAAAGACCTCAATCCTGAGGGTGGAGCCCTTAGGAATTACTTCCCAAAGGCCCACCTCTTAATACTACTGCATTGGCAATATGTTTAAATATAAGAATTTATTTTTATTTTTTGTGGTGCTAGGGATGGGACCCAAATCCTTATGCATACATGCTAAGCAAGTGCTCTACCACTGAGCTACCCCTCCGCGGCCCGGGGAATTTCAGAGGGACATAAACATTCAAACCATAATACCTGCCAGTAGCATCTCACAGCTTTCTTTGAAACTCATCTGGACACATCTGTCTGTGTTCGACAGTCCTCAGGAGGCTTGAGTCTATTACCCCTGCCTTGCTGGCTGGGGAATTCTGGAGCTCTTCCCAAAGAGCCAGCGGTTTCTATTTTCAGGAATCCTCCTGTCAGCCTCCTTCCACGGTGTGATTCAATAGCAGTGTGAGTAGTGGTCAGCAACATGAAAGTTGGTGACACCGGCCCTAAGTGGGACTCTGTCTGTAGGCCACCCAGTGTGTGCCCTCAGAAGAGAGCACTGGTGCTTGGCTGAGTTAATGCCTTGTACCCGCCTTCTATTAAAGACTCACTGAGTGGAACAGAAAAGGGAGTTAGATTGGAAGTGATGGACATGATCATTCATTCCCCAGATGACTATTTAGCACGCACTGTGCGTCCTGGGGGCAGGGGGCACACAGGTGAACCATGTAGGCGACTCCGTACCCCTGCAGAACTGGCATAGCAAATGGAAGCCATCGTGCGCCAGGTCATGGGAAGAGTGCTTGTGAGGGAAGCTCAGGTGGGACAGCACCCTACGGGGTTGGTGTTGGGATGTGCTTAGTGTGACCAGGGAAGGTGTGAAGAGCCCTGGCCATCTTGGAGACAGCATTCTAGGAGGCCTAAGCGCAGGCAAGGCCAGACCTTGAGGGCCCCCAGCTAATCACCGTCAGGACCCAGCAGTGCTACTTGGTGGTGTCAAGGTGGTGGTACAAAGTGGTTTTGAAGGAGTCTGGAGCAAAACCAAAGATCTTGTCCTGATCAAGGCAGGTGAAGGGAGCACTGGAGCTCAGCTGCGGTGTGGGTGGGAGCAGTGAGTCTGGCCCCAGGGGATGTGCGGCCAGAGGCTCCCGCTGGAATAGGTATGCCTATGTAGTGTTTTGAGCCTGGTTAGCCAACAGACATTTTCTTACAGTTCTGGGTGCTGCCGTAGCCAGGTTCTGGTGAAGGCTCTCCTGGTTTGCATATGGCAGCAGGCTTTGCTTCCATCAAAGCTTAATTACCTTCTAAAGACCCCACCTCTGGGACCAAAGATGTAGTTCACAGGTAGAGCCCTTGTCCAGCGTGCATAAGGCTATGGGTTCCAACCCCAGCACCAAAATCTAAAAAACAAGACCTGGTGCAATGGCAGGTGCCTGTAACCTCAGTGACTGGTGAGTCGGAGGCAGAAGCATCAGAGGAGCACAGTTGGAGGCTGGCAAGACCCTGTCACAAAATGAAGAGGACTGGGGACATAGCTCAGTGGTAGTGTGTCCCTGGGGTCAATCCCCAGTGTCAGCCTTCATAAAATAAAAGAATCCCACCCTGAAAGATAGGCACACTGAGGATTAGAACTTTACCATGTGAATTTGACATGACACAGTTCAGCCCATAACAAAGCCCTGAGACAGCATGATCCTCCAGAAGTGACATTTCTACAAGCACCAGTGCTCCCAGCCTACCACTGTCCCTCCAGATCGTGGTGTCACCTCTTGTGGGTAAGGTCAGAACCTCCATCTGATACTGTGCTGATATGTACGACCCTGGGTGAATGGGCACGTCTGCTGGACTTGAGCTTCAGAAGCAGGGACCTGGGCTCCCAAGTACTTCCTGCCCCATCAGGGACTTGTCAAATATTTGTTAAGTGACTAACAGAAGGTCATGGAAACTGCATGCCTTTCTGTGCCCTTGGGTCCAGTTGGGAGATGTCGAGATGGCCCTTCCACCTTGTGTGGGGTTGGGTGCTGCTCTGTGGCCTCCTGCCCTTCTGTTCCTGTGGTAACCTGATAAGCAGATTTTGAGGACAGATGATTCTGATACTGTATTTTGCCTGGGGGAGTTTGTATTCTCTAAGGCAAGTACCCTGTGGGGGAGTTGGGGGCCAGATCCTGCAGCCTGGAGAACTCTCACAGTGTTGACTGAGGATGGAGAGGGGCACCCAGGTGGGGGCACAGTGGGCCTGACCCACGGTGGGTGAGGGGAGAAAGGTGTAGGTGCTGTGTGGAAAAGCACCTTTCCTCCTGTGGCCAGGAGAAAAATAGTCATCCTTCCCTGCTAGCTGCTCTGGGGGCTCGACTCTGGGGACAGAATCACTGGCAGGTTTAGAGGCCTTATTCCCTGACTATGCTGCTACTGCTCCACCCAGCAAGTGATATGGCCAGGTTCCAGCTGCTGAGGCCTGTTTCTCCTGGGAACCCAGTGTGAGTGAAAGCTCACAGGGCCCATGTCTGGGTCTCTGGTGGCCTTTCACTTCAGTCCCAGGGCTCTCTGCAGCCTCTCTTTGCCCCCGTCCTTCCTGTTGGTAGTGACCATCTGCACTTGATGCTGGGGCAGCAAGGCCACATGTCTATAGCTCCCTGACCCAGGTTACATGGAGCAGGGAGGATTCCTGTGAGCTGATTGGCTCAACTGTGTGAATTAATTACTCTTGCACCACCAACCCCTGATTTACTGGTCAAAGGCTCCTAAGTCCTGGGTGCTGGGCCCTAAAGCTGGGGTCATGAGTTGGCTTTTCTGGGGGAGGGACCAGGATTCCCTCAGCCCTTCTGCCATGTCAATTGCTTCCTTTACTCCAGAAATTCAAAGCCTACATTGCCTACTGATCCCCGCATACTATGCTTGTGCTAGGCACTTGGCAAGGCTCGCCATGCAGCTTATCCTGTGCCTATTCCTGGGGAGTGGTAGGGCCATACTGTGTACCCCACCTCTAAAGCATGGCAGGTCTGATGTCCACTTCAGCAGCTGCTGTGAGCCGTGAAGCGAGTGGAGAGTGTGCAGCAGCACGTGGCACACTGAGCAGAGTTAGTGGGACCCTGCTGGGCCCTCTCTGCCAGTTGCCACATCCCAAACTCCAGTCATTTATTCCTACCTTGGTGCTTTCTGTGTGCTGCTGCTTTTATTTTATTTTTTTATTCTTCTGGTGCTGGGCATGAGATCCATGGCTTCAGGCAGGCTGGGCAAGCACTCCACCACCGCCTCTTTTTCTTTTTTCTTTATTTTTTGAGACAAGGTCTTGCTAAGTTACCCAGGCTGTCCTTGGATTTGTGATCCTCCTGCCTCAGTAGCTGGGATTCCTGGTGTGTGTCACCATGCCTGGCATCTGTGCGGTATTCTTTTAACATTCACGGATGCTCGTTGAGCATCTAACTCTGTTCTAAAGAACTGATCTTGAACAAAACCAGCCAGGACACCTGCCCTTAGGAAGCTGACATCCTCCTTTGAGGAATAACTGTTCAATTGTCCCTCTATACCTGCAGGTTCTGCATCCTCGGACGCACCAAACCTCAAAAAGTACTGGAGAGGCTGGACTGTAGTTCGGTGGTGTAGTACTTGCCTAGCATGCGTAAGGCCCTAGGTTCCATCCTTGGCACTAAAAATTAAAGAAAAAAAAATAGGGAAACCAGTTTTGTCTCTAATGAATACATTCATCCTTTTTTCCTGTCCCCATTTCCTAAACAATATAGTGTAGCAACTATGTATACAATGTTCACGTTGTATTATGTAAGTTTTCATTTATAGGTCAGGACCTCATGTAGGCCAGGGGAAGGGCAGGGCCTGCATCTGCCTCCTGGTCTGCTAGAGGAACGAGCACCTAATAGCAGCTCAGTCAGGTTGAGTTTGCAGAACTGAGCTGGCTTTATGGGCCTTGGTTTTCAGACAGAGAAGGCAGATATTTGGAGCCCGTGGTCCCAGGAGCAGGTCAGCTCTGGCACAGTGGCTGCAGCGCGCACTTCCGAGTCTTGGTCACAAGCTGCTTCTCTTCCTCACAGCAGCCCTTGCAGAATCGACCAGATGGAATATGAAAGCTGGGAGGAAAGAAGAACGGGGACTGAATTCCTGCTTAGGGCCTTCGCCACCTTCTGTCTGCCTTCCTCCTCTTTATCCCAGTCTGCTCAGGCCTCTCTTACCCACAGAAGCCTTCTTACCTGCACCCTATCCACTTAGGACCACCTCCCTCTACAGACCCTATAGAATTGCAGAGGACTCCCTTCTGTCACTGGGGTCACTTTATCAACCCACACTTACCTTCCTTCAGAGCTCTTTGAGGATCAGCCCCAAGTAAGAGACATAGACTATCTTCTCACTTAGTTCCCCTGGAAGAGGTAGTACAGGCTCTGATACAGAAGTTCACACATTGAGAGATGCTCTGTCCCCTTCCCCAAATCGGAGCCCAGAATAGGGGGGTGGGTTCCCTGAGCAGCATCGATTCCCATTTCTTCTTTAAGACATAGTACTTATCTCTGCAAATGAGCAATATGCTGAGCAGGTTCAAAATACAAAACCCAAAAAGTCTACTTTGCAAATCTCATTCCCTAATTCTGCCCATAGGATACCAGTTGCAGTTGCTGTTTCTTTCTCTCTTCCTTCTTTCCTCTCCTCTCCCCTCCCCTCCCCTCCCTTCCCCTCCCCTCCCCTCCCTTCCCCTCCTCTCCTCTCCTCTCCCCTCCCCTCCCTTTTCTTTTCTTTTTCCCTTTGCGGTGCTGGGAATGGTAGCCCAGGACCACAGACACGCTAGGCAAATGCTCTACATTGCTGCTTTTTTTTTTTAAAAGCAGCTTTATTGAGATGTACCATGCAGTACACTCATTTAAAGTGTACTGGTTTTTTGTTTTTTGGTGTTTTTTTTTTTTTGATACTGATGATTGAACCCAGGGGTATTTTATCACTAAGCTACGTTCCGTGTCCTTTTTACTATTTTTTTATTTTGAGGCAGTGTCTTACTAACTGCTGAGGGTTTCACTAAGTCAGTAGTTTTTAATATATTCAGTTTTGGGGCTGGGGAGATAGCTCAGTCGGTAGAGTGCTTGCCTTGTAAGCACAAGACCCTGGGTTCGATCCCCAGCACCCAAAAAAAAAAAAAAAAAAAAAAATATATATATATATATATATATTTTTTATATATATATATATATATATATATATATATATATATATTCAGTTTTGCAACTATCACCCTGGTTAAATTTGACTTTCCCCCGCCAGTGCTGGGAATTGAATTGAGGGGTACTGCTCCACTGAGCTACATCATCAACCCTTTTTATTTTGAGACATGTTCTCGCTAAGTTGCTTAGGGCCTTTCTGAGGTGCTGAGGCTGGCCTCAAACTTGTGCTCTTCCCGTCTTATCCTCTTGAGTTGCTGGGATTACAGGCGGGCAGCACTGTGCCCAGAGATGGTTTTTCAGTATGTTAAGAGTAAACCCTGGGGGCTGGGGAGATAGCTCAGTTGGTAGAGTGCTTGTCTTACAAGCACAAGTCCCTGGGTTCAATCCCAGCACCATAAAAATAAATAAGTAAATTAAAAATATATATATATATATATATATATTTTAAAATGGGCTGGGGTTATTACTCAGTGGTGGAGCTCTTGCCTGGCATGTGTGAGGCTCTGGGTTCGATTCCCAGCAATAAAATGAAGGTCCATCAACAACTAAAAAAATATTTAAAAAATAAATAAATAAACCCTACAACTCTTTGCCCTCAGCAGTGCCTGAAAACTTCATTCTCTCCCTGAAAACAAACCACCAATCTGCTTTCTGTCTCACTGGATTTGCCTAGTCCAGATGTTTTATGTAAGTGGAATCATACAACCTGTGGTCCTTTGGCTTCTTCAGTGTTTTCTGGGGTTATCCTTGTTGTGTCATGTGCCAGAATTTTTCCCTTTTATGACCAAGTCCTATTCCATTGTGGGATGTACTGGTTTGTTTTACAGTGCTGGAGGTGCACCCATGGGTTGTGTGTGTGCTGAGGGAGCATGCTACCTTTAAGCTACACCCCAGCCCGTGCCACATTTTTAATTTTTTTTTAATCTATTCATTAGTTGATAGGCATTTTAGTTTCCATCTTTTGATTTTTGAGTATGTTGTTTTATTTTGTTTTGGACTGGGCATTAACACCATCTAAGTCCCCAGCCCTTTTTATTTTTTGAGACAGGGTCTTGCTAAGTTGCATAGGCTGGCCTCCAACTTGTGACCCTCCTGTCTCAACCTCACGAGTCACTGGGATTACAGGTGTGCCACGGTGCCCAGCATCTTTTGGCTATTGTCAGTGATCCTGCCGTGAATGTTTGTATACAAGTTTATGTGGATATCTGTTCGTTTCTGTTATGCATAATTCCTAGGTGTGGACTTGGTGATTTATATAGTAATTCTGTGTTTATTTGAGGAACTTCTAGACCATTTTCCAAAGTGACTGCCCCATTTCACATTCCTACCAGCAGTATTCAGGGGGGTTCTGATTTCTCATCCTTAACAACACTTACTATCTGTCTTTGTTTTGGTGCTGGAGGGGGAACCCAGGCCTTGTGCATGCTAAGCATGTGGTCTGCCACGGAGCGTCACCTTCAGCTCTCTGTCTCTGTTTCATTCCAGCCAGCCTTGTGGGTTTGAGATGGCGTCTCACTGGGGTTTGGATTTGCATTTCCCTTGTGATTAGTGGTATTACACTACATAAATATTTATTCGTTTATTTATTTATGTATGTATGTATGTATAATTTGGGGACTGACCATTCAGAGTGCTTGAGAATCCTGTGCTTGGCAAAGCTGACACTTGTGAATTTGACTCCTGGCATTTACCTGTCAGTGCCCAAAGATGCCATATGCAGGCGTAGCTAGTGAACATTTGCACTTCTGGCCATCACCCTTCTAAGCACTTAGGTAAACTCATTGAATATTCAAGTACATGTGGATAAATATGCCAGTGGCCTCCTATCTGCAGGGGACAGACCATAGCCATCCTGGTCACAGCATGGCTTTGCCGATTTGACAGTACAGTTGGCTATCAGTATCTGTGAGCTTGGCAATCTCAGATTCAACCAACTGTAGATTGAATAGATTTTAAAAATTAAATATTTTAAGGATCAAAAATATTCAGAAGCCAGGCATGTGGCACGGGCTCGTGATCCCAGCAACTCAGGAGGCTGAGGCAGGATCCCAAGTTGGAGGTCAGCCTAAGCAACTTAGTAAGACCCCAACTCAAAAAAATTAAAAGGGCCCGGGGTTTAGCTCAATGGTAGAGCACTTCTGGGTTCAGTCCCCAGCACCACAAATAATAAATAAGAAGGGCTGTGGATATCACAGTGTCAAAAGACTGGCTGACATGCATAAAGCTCCTGGGTTTAATCCCCAATACCACCACACACAGAAAAAAAAATTCCAGGAAAAATATTGTATCTATTAAATATGTACACACTTTTCTTGTCATTATTCCCAAATCAATATATTTATATGCATTTACATTATATCAGGTATTATAAGCCATCTAAAGTGTGTGGGAATTTGGGGGCATGAATAAGTGGTAGAATGCCTATTTTGCCTTCCTTAGACCCTGGGTTCAATCTCTGCACCCCAAGAAAGTTGAAATAAAAGGACTAGGGTTGTAGCTTAGTGTGGAGTACTTACCTAGCATGCACAAGCCCTGGGTTTAATCCATAACGCCCTGGTAAGTAAGTAAGTAAAGTCTACAGGAAGATTGTGTAGGTTCTATGCAAATACTCTACCATTGATGTAAAGGACTTGAGAATTAGTAGATTTCGATATTTACCAGGGTTCCTGGAGCCAGTGCCCTACCAGCTACCAAGGGATAACAATATATCAAAAGGCAGGTCAGTGTCCGGGTAGGAGGGATCTGTTTGATTCCACTGTGTGGATATCTAGGCTTTTTTGCACATCTTCCTCTAGCAGGCAAGGTCCATGCAACCAGGTCCACCCAGCACTGGATTTTGCTGCCTGACCCTATCGCTGTGTCTCCCCGTCTCTGCAGCTGCCGCCATGGCCCAGACCCTGCAGATGGAGATCCCAAACTTCGGCAACAGCATCCTCGAGTGCCTCAATGAACAGCGGCTACAGGGCCTATACTGTGATGTGTCGGTGGTGGTCAAGGGCCACGCCTTCAAGGCCCACCGGGCTGTGTTGGCCGCCAGCAGCTCCTACTTCCGGGACCTGTTCAACAGTAGCCGGAGTGCCGTGGTAGAGCTGCCAGCGGCCGTGCAGCCCCAGTCCTTCCAGCAGATCCTCACCTTCTGCTACACAGGTCGGCTGAGCATGAACATGGGTGACCAGTTCCTGCTCATATACACAGCCGGCTTCCTGCAGATCCAGGAAATCATGGAGAAGGGCACTGAGTTCTTTCTCAAGGTGAGCTCCCCGAGCTGTGACTCCCAGGGCCTGCACGCTGAGGAGGCCCCGTCATCTGAGCCCCAGAGCCCTGTGGCGCAGACATCAGGCTGGCCAGCCTGCAGCACACCACTGCCCCTTGTGTCTCGGGTCAAAACGGAGCAGCAAGAGTCGGACTCTGTGCAGTGCACACCTGTGGCCAAGAGGCTGTGGGACAGCAGCCAGAAGGAGGCCGGAGGCAGCAGTGGTGGCAACGGCAGTCGCAAGATGGCCAAGTTCTCTACGCCAGACCTGGCCACCAACCGGACGCCCCAGCCGGCCCCGGTGGTGGCGGCAGCGGTGGCAGCAGGGGGTGTGATGAGCGGGCCCAGTACCTCAGAGCGGACAAGCCCCGGCACCTCCAGCGCCTACACCAGTGACAGCCCAGGCTCCTACCACAACGAGGAGGACGAGGAGGAGGACGCAGCTGAGGAGGGCACCGACGAGCAGTACCGACAGATCTGCAACATGTACACCATGTACAGCATGATGAATGTCGGGCAGGCAGGTGAGACCCCGCCCTGCTTGGGACCCCGCCCCCCACGCACTCAGGTGCACACAGGCACAGGTACACTCTGCTCTCTCCCCACAGCCGAGAAGGTGGAGGCCCTCCCCGAACAGGTGGCCCCAGAGTCCCGCAGTCGCATCCGGGTACGGCAAGACCTGGCATCTCTCCCAGCTGAGCTCATCAACCAGATCGGCAACCGTTGCCACCCCAAGCTCTACGATGAGGGTGACCCCTCAGAGAAGCTGGAGCTGGTGACAGGTGTGCTGGCCTCCACTCTCTCCCTAGCTGCCCCCGCTCTGCTCCCTGTTGGTTAGGGGCTGGTATTCTGGGGCAGCTGACACCCTTGGCCCTTCAGTGTCCCCATCTGGACTGTGATGTTGGTAATGGTCCACCCTGGCAAGACCGGGGATGAGACTAGACCAGCTGAGAGCTGGACTGTAGCTCCTTGGTGGAGTGCTCTCCTGGCGTGTGCAAGGCCCTGCGTTCAGTCCCCAGTACTGCAGAACACACAAGCATCAGTGAGTGTGTAGGTTGGTGGCACAGCCTTCAATACCCACTACTCAGGAGACTAAGCAGGAGGATCCAAGTTCAAGGCCAGCCTAGGCAGTTTAGCAAAACCCTGTCTCCAAGTGTAAAAAGCTGGAGTGGGGAGTGGGTCTGGGCGTAGCTCAGTGGTAAGGCACCTGGGTTCAGTGTCTGATATCACTCACAGAAAATGAAGATGACATGAACTGAGAGGCGCAGGTGGGCTCCGAGGTGTCGGGCTCTGGAGCTGGTGCACACGTAGGGGTTAGGTGAGCTGCCTTCTGGGCTCACTGCTGCCGTTGCCTGGGAATGGTCAGAACACCAGCCACACACAGGTGTCGTACCAGACTTGCTGCCAGGCTCAGCAGGTAGCAGGTCCCCAGGGGTGGCGCCTCTACTGTTTCTGTCCTTCCCTGAGCACTGACAAAGCAGAAATAGTCCAAGGAACCTCATCTGACTACACTGGGGTCTGGGGCCAGTTGGTGGGACCCGGAGCCCAGCAGGGAAGGGACCTGGTAGCAGGCGGTGCTTGAGAAGGGCTCAGGCCCAGGCCGTGTTGAGGGTCCGTAGTGGGAGCACCATGGGTCTACCTCTGCTTCCCCCACCAGGCACCAATGTGTACATCACAAGGGCACAGCTCATGAACTGCCACGTCAGTGCAGGCACGCGGCACAAGGTCCTGCTGCGACGGCTCCTGGCCTCCTTCTTTGACCGGTGAGGCCCTTCCCAGAGCCCTAGGGTGGGGAGTGGGTGTCCTCACACCCTGTCACCACTAGGAGCACTGATGCCCTCCATCCCCCACCCTGCCCAGGAACACTCTGGCCAACAGCTGTGGTACCGGCATCCGTTCCTCCACCAATGATCCCAGACGCAAACCACTGGACAGTCGTGTTCTCCACGCCGTCAAGTGTGAGTGTCCAACCTTCTGGATGCAGGGTGGGGCCTGAGGCAGACTTGAGGCAGGTGTATTTTTATCCAGGGTTGGTCCTGATGAATGGGTGCGGTTTGTTTTGGGAAGGATTCTGGGCTGGGTGTGGTGGCATATGCTTGTAATTCTAGCAGGAAGGTTGCAAGTTCAAGACCAGCTTCAGCAATTGAGACCCTGTCGCTAAATAAATAGGAACAGGTTCAATCCCCAGTACCAAGAAAAAACGAAGATTTTGAGACTCAATCTATGCTTTTTGGGAAGAGGACTGTAACTGTAGTGGTTTCTTCACAGCTGGGTAGTGCTAAAAGGGAGGCCAGGGGGTCTGTGTCAGGCAGGAGGGTCTCAAACCTGGAGCAGGCAAGGGAAGGTTTAAACAGCCAAGCAAATCCCCAAAGGGGCAGCCACCAGACCTGCCAGCCTGTTGTTAGGAGGAGTTGAGGTTTCCACGTAAAACCTCCTGGTTTCTGAATTCAGGGAAATGGTGCCAGTGGTTCAGGTGCACGGAGCTGTTCTCTTTGATCTACCCACATTCCTCGTGGCCAAACTCAGTCAGGCCACCAAGGGGCTTGGTCAGTGGTCTCCCCATGGGGATTTGTGAAAGCCAAGCAGCAAGAGGCAGGTCTTGTGGGCCCAGGGCCGCACTGGGCCTGAGCTGCCTGCTCTGCCTGCAGACTACTGCCAGAACTTTGCCCCTAACTTCAAGGAGAGTGAGATGAACGCCATTGCAGCTGACATGTGCACCAATGCCCGCCGGGTGGTGCGCAAGAGCTGGATGCCCAAGGCCAAGCCGATGCTGGCAGAGGGCGACGCCTACACCACCTTCATCAGCGACACAGGCAAGATGGAGCCGGACATGATGAGCATGGAACACGGCTTTGAGACAGCCAGCCACGATGGCGAGGCCGGCCCCTCAGCCGAGGTCCTCCAGTAACCCCGTGGGACCCTCCCCAAGGGGCTGTCACACTCCCCCTTCCTGTCACACACCTGCCCACCATCTTGGTCACGAGCTACTGTCTGTCCCTCCCCAGGACCCTCGGGGGGTGCTGCATGCTCCCAGCCCCTCTGCCTCCCTGTCCCATCCCCTTCCCCCGATGCGAGCCAGGCTGGGCCGGGAGAGGATGGGGCGGGGGTGCCAGGGCCTGTTGCCTTCTTTAACACACTCATGCAGCGGGGCGCTCTGGTTCCCCTTCCTGACCCTTAGTAGTCATTCCCTGCTCACCAGGCCAGGCAGACTGCAAGGTCCCTTCCCCAGGCTCTGGGCCACCTGGTGGAAGCATTTCTCAGCCTTGGCCCCTCACTGCAGCCCCTTGGGACTCCAGGGGGCCCTGGGGGTTCTCAGGACCCCTCTTACCACCTCCCAGTGCTTCCAAGTCTCCAAAAGCGCCTTCCTGTCTCCCTCGTCTGTCCCTGCACCTGGGGGCTGGGATAGGCGAGGCCTAGCGGGACTGTCCACTTTACAGCTGAGGAAACAGGCCCGAGAAGGCTCAGAAATTCCAAGACTGAACTAAGGGCGGGGGCCTGTGGCGGGCCCAGAGCCTCTCCCAGTGCTCCCCCCCACCACCCTGTGTTCAGTCTCTATTGCCCCTGCCAGTCCCCTGGGCCTGAGAGAGGCTGGTCCTAAGTGAGGGGGGCTCTTGGGGGCAGCGGGACTGTCTCAGAGGATGAGACAGCTCTCCGGGGCTTGCAGAGCGTGTGGGTGTGCATGTGTGCGTGTGTGTAGGTTTGCTTTCAAAAACTAGTGAAGACATGAGAGGCGGTAAGACCAGGGTTAGAACCCAGGGGAGCAGGCTGGGGGGCTACTGCCCACTCCCCCACGCCCCCCACCCTGCCCCACAGCAGGGCTCCCAGCCCCACCTCCTGTACATACTTTTTAAAACATTTTTTTAGCGAATGAAATATTGAAGTATAAGATTTCCTTTTATTTTTCAAACCAACGGGACTGTGTCTGAGGTCCCCTCATTCCCTGGGGGGCTGTAGAAGGCAGGATGGGGGTGCTGGGGGCAGGCTGGATGTGTGGGTGCATGGAGTGTGGATGTGGTTCCGTGGTGGGGCCCTGGTCTCGGCCATCACCTGGGCTCCTGTGGGTCCAACCAGCTTCCCCCTCACTCCCCACCCAGGCTATAACTGAAGGGTGTCCCAGGCCTTGGCTGGGTGGCCAGCCTGGCTGCGGGGCCGGGCCGGGCCAGGCTGGGCAGGGCAGGCAGGGCGAGGCCCACATCCATTGTTAGCAACTGTTTGTGGAATTCTCTCACCATTCCTCTTTTTACTCTGCCTAGAGTTAGTGTTTTGGTTTTTTTGAGCATTACATGTGAACCCAGGGTCCCCAGCACAGACACACGTCATTTCGCCATCTCGGCTTGCTTTCTTTGCCCTGTTCTCCCCTCCTCTCCCTCCCCAGCTCCTGCCTGCCCCTGGCTCCTGGCCACCTCTCTCCATAGGCAGGGGATTGCAGGAGGTCAGGTGGGGCCAGCCAGGATTGGGCCCTTGGAATCTGATTTGGAGACCTTCACCCCAACCCAGCAGCACCCCCTCCTAGCCTATAGGGGGTCCCTCCAGACAGCTGCTTGTTGCAGGAATGGGGGTTGTCAGATGTGTCAGGTCTGGCTGGGGTCCCGACACTGCTTTCCTGGCCCGTCCCCAGCACCTTAGCCTCTGGTGGCCCAAGTGTGTGGGGGGAGTTGACACCCCCAGCTAAAGCACAAGCACCTTAGTTGCACCCCCACTCCCCTCCCTTCCCTTGGCCTGACACCCCATCCCAGCGTTGATCCCAAAGCACAATATCCTGGTCACTTGGCAAGCAGCTGGGCCCAGCCAAGGTGAGGGGCAGGTGGGGACTCCAGTCAGACCCCCACAAAGGAAGCAGGAGCTCCCCTCCTTCTAGGCCTTAGTGAGGGGGCAGCTCTCTGGGACTAGGGTCTTCTCCCAACCCACCCCCCTCTCTGAGCCCCACAGCACTGGGTTGGGTGGCAGGGCCCACTTGTTTCAGGGACCCCAGGAGGTGCTCCTGGCTCCCGGGACTGTGGGGGCATCCAGGGGTTAGGGTGGGAAGAGGGGTCTGGGCAGGGGGTGCAGGGGAGGAAACTCCTCACTAGGAGAGCCAAAGACAGGGTTGTGCCTTACCCCAGGAGCCACCCCTGCATCTCCCTGCCCTGGCGGCCAGCTGCTTTCCCTCCTCCCCTCCCCTGCCCTGAGCTGCATGGTCCCCCAACCCTGGGCAGCCAGGAAGAAATAAGAGTGGAGAATCATCCACCTACCAGAAAAGAAAAAGTAGGGCCCTCCCCCAACTCCACTGGCCGTCCACCCACGCCTCTTTCACAGGGGACAGGGCACGGGCCTGCCCACCCTGTCCCGCGTGAAGTGCCAACGCCCTCCCTGCCCTGGGCCTAGCCCCGCCCCTCCCCGGCCCTAAGTGAGATTGCACATTAACTACTGTAAGGAGAGGAGCGGCGCTGGGAAATGTGAACCCCGAGAATGTCAGCGATGCTGAGGAGAATAAACTGAACGCCTTTGTAACAGACCTGCAGCGTGCTGCTCACTCGCAGGGGCGCCAGCCTCCACCACAGCGCCATCAGCTCCCGGTCGGCCTGGGCACACGTCCCCTGCAGGCATGCTGCCCATGTGGGTTCCCAGGCAGCTCCTCCAAAGCTAGAGGGGCAGCGCACACCTGTAATCCCAGCGGCTCAGGAGCCCAAGGCAGGAGGATCTCGAGTTCAAAGCCAGCTTCAGCAACTCAGTGAGACCCTGTCTCTAATAAAATGTCAAAAATGGGCTGGGGTGTGGCTCAGTGGTTAAGCTCCCCTGGGTTCAGTCCCCCCCCCAAAAAAAAAGCTAGGAGGGGCAGCCCCTCCCCCCGCAAAAAAAAAAAAAAAACAAAAAAAGCTACGGAGGGGCAGGGGCTATTTTGAGTTCACTATGCTCCTGGCTAACTGCCCCCTCTGGGCAGTTCGATATCCCAAAGCCCGGCATGTCCCATCCACACATCACACACGCCTGCCCCTTCATCCCATCCAGAGCCGGCACACCCATGTGTTGGAAGAAACCATTTGTGGTGGCACACTTCTGTGATCCCAGCAATTTGGCAGGCTGTGCCAGGAAGGTTGCAAGTTCAAGGCCAGCCTAGACAACTTATCGAGATTGTTTCAAATTCATGGAAAAAAAAGGGGGGGGGGGGCTGGGGATGCAGTTCAGTGATGAGGCACCACTGAGTTCAGTCTTCAGTGCCAAAAAAAAAACAATAGTGGAAGACAGGCTGGGGCGACCCTGTGCTAGACTGTGCGTTCTGCATGCAGAAGCCCCTGTGCTTGGTTCTCGGCACCAAAGTGTGAATTTCACATGTGAAAGATACTCAGCAGCCAGGATGCTTTCAGGTCAAAAGATGTTCCTGTAAGATGGAGAAGGAACTTCCATTTCAGCCCTGTTTCGAGACAGGATCTTGGTAAGTTGCCCAGACTGGGCTTGAATTTCTGATCTTCCTGCCTCAGCCTCTCACATAGCTGGGATTCCAGGTATGTGCCACCATGCTGGGCAGGAATTTTGAGATTTTCCATTATTAACCCATTTTGTTCCATCATCCTGGATATGGAACACCTATAAGATTGAACCAGGCATGGTGGTGCACGCCTGTAATCCCAGCAGTTTGGGAGGCTGAGGCAGGAGGATAGCAAGTTCAAAGCCAACCTCATCAACTTGGTGAGGCCCTAAGCAACTCAGCAAGACCCTGTCTAAATATTTTAAAAAGGATGGGGTGTGGCTTGCTGGTTAAGCACCCCTGAATTAAATCCCTAATACCAAAAAAAAAAGAGATTCAAATCTTCATGTTCGCTTTAAGAGAACCTGTGAAATTGTCCAGGCCATCAAGGATATGCATATCTGAGAAGCAACCAAATACTTGGTTTGTCATTTTAAAGAAACAATGTGTGCCGTTCTGGTGAAATTAGGAGGTAAGCCCAGGCAGGACCATGGGGCTGCACTCAAAAAACTCAGTTTTTTGCTGCCCATGTTCTAAAATGTAGAGTGATGCTGAACTGAAGGGCTCAGATGTACACTGGCTGGTCACTGAACACAGGTGAACAAGGCACCCCAGATGCACCGTGCCTTACAGAGCTCATGGAAGATTAACCCGTGTCTGACCTCACCTGCCACATGGCGATGAGAGTCACTGAGAAGGAACAGATGGTTCCTAAACCAGAAGAGGAGGTTGCACAGAAGAAACAAAAACTGCACAGAATAAATTCATAAAGTAAGCGCAAATAAAATGGAAAAAAAAAAAAGCAAGTCTCGTCAGGGATCAGTCTCAAGCTTATAGTCAACATGCTGGATGACACAAACTTGTATAAAAAGCTGGGGTTTTATTTCCAAGTTGGCACGTGTAGAAGGCACAGGGGCGAGTGGCATTGGGCACCAGAAGTGGGGTGGAGTGAGTCAGGATCCCCGCCTCCACCACTCCCTAAGTGCACTTGAGACAGGACGGGGGTGAGGCTCCAGCTCACGGCCTGACAGTCCCACTGGCTCTGGATGAGCGCTCCCCAGGCTCCATACCCTCCTCCCGGGGGCAGGGCCAGCTCAAAAGGGCTCGATGGCTCTGAGGGCACCAGGGAGGAAAGCCAAGGTCAGAGAGAGAAGAGCAGCGTGAGAACCAGGAGAAGCACTCCGAGCAGCACGGCAATGGCACACCACTGTCTGCGGTCTGGGGACAAAAGGGTCAGAGATCACAGGTTAAGGTAAGGGGAACCACCCATCCCCTTCCCCTTCCGAGGGCACTTACCACTGGTCATGTGAGACACTTTGGCCATCTTCCTGAGTACCCTGTCCATTCGGGACTGGGTGTGGTCCATCTCATGAGCAAAGGCATCCAGCATGCTGCCAAGATCAATACGGCATCAGTCCCAAAAGGGCCTATGCACACCAGGGAACCCAGCTCGCCCCCTGGGTCCTGGCCTTACATGCCCTGTTCATCCAACTCCTCCCCAACACGGCTTGACATGTGTTTCAGAACCCGGATGCTCCCAGACACCATTTCCAGCTGTTGGTCCTGTTGGTCCATGATCAGCTGCAGAGTGGAGGGGTTAGCTGCTGTGAGCAGGGACCCCCACCTGGTCCAGAGGACCCCAGGGCCCTCTGCCACACAAACAAACCTGCTGGGTGGCTTGCTGCTGCTCGATGTAGCGTGAGGTGGCTGAGACCACACTGGCATCCAGCAGGTCACTGTGTGACTTCTGAGCAGCTGGCTTGCCTGCCAGCACCTGCGGGTACATAGGAAGGGACA
Organism: Sciurus vulgaris; assembly: GCF_902686455.1. Lineage (NCBI taxonomy): Eukaryota > Metazoa > Chordata > Mammalia > Rodentia > Sciuridae > Sciurus > Sciurus vulgaris. Next base: position 11,904,947 of record NC_136477.1, read on the forward strand.
CCCATGCAGAGCAGGCCAGTTGCATGTTTGTGCCCTATACACAGTGTTAATAAATTTGCCTTTTCTTATTATTCTTTAAGTATTTCATAATGCTGGGAGGAGACAGTCAATGGAGACAGCCTGGATTTGAATCTGGTTCCCATCACTTACAGAAGATGGCCCAGTGGCTCTTCCTCCCCGTTTCCTCCCTGTTCCTCAGTTCCTGCCTCCCAGGATTGGGTGCAGACACATACGATCAACACACTTTTCTATTTTGTCGCTTTTTGTTTTTTGGTGCCTGGGATTGAACTCGGCCTCATGCATGCTAAGTATAAATTCTAACCCTTAGCTGCACCCACAACTCCTCTTTTTTTCCTTTTTTAACTGCAATGCATTTAGCTCAGGGTACAGCCTGGCCTGCGTGGGTATTCTTCCCCCCTGTCCTGGGTATTGAACCCAGGGACTTGTGCATGCGAGGAAGGCACACTACCACTGAGCTACATCTCCTGGCCACTAAGTGTTTCCTCAACAGAACACCTGTTATTAATCCATCAACAGATGTATTTCAGAGTTTGGATTTTAATCTCCAAGGCAGCACAGCTGGAAGGGCATGTGGGTGCTACTTCAGAATGCCAAACTGATGTGGGCCTCAGACCCATATCCTCCCAGATCCCTTGTGGGCCTGGCAGGGGATGAAGAAAGAGTGGTATTTCTCAGTGAGCAAAGGATGGACAGGCAACGCACAGGGAAAAGGTAGACAGGTGTGAGGCAGGAGGACCGCAAGTTCAAAACCAGCCTCGGCAACTGAGCAAGGCCATAGGCAACATAGTATGGCCCTGTCTCAAAGTATCAAAAAAGCTGGGGAAGTGGCTCAGTGGTTAAGCATCCCTGGTACCAAGGGGAGGGAGGAAGGTAGACAAGCAGCAGCAAGAATGAGAACATAGAGAGGGAAGTAGTGTATACATGGAGGGAAGATGGAGATGCACTCAGGTCAAGTGCACACACCCCAATGGGCAGGTGCAAAGAGAAAAACTCTTAGGCATATGTCCTAGAAAGAGCAGCACACAGCAACTGGCATGTTGGCAGAAAGGACATATGTATACAGGCCCACTCCTGCAAAAAATGCCACCGTACTTAGAGAAGTGCACATTGAAACATGGTTGTTCCTTGATATCCTCGTGCAATAGGTTCCAGGACCCCCACGGATACCAAAATCTGAGACGTTCAAGTTCATTACATAAAATGGCATCATATTCATATAGAACGGATGCATATCTTCCCATACACTTTAAATCATTTCTAGCTGACATGTAATACCTAACAAAATGTAGATAATATATATTTTACTGTATTAAGAAATACAAGAAAAAAGCAGGCACATATTCAGTACAGACACATTTTTTTTCCAAATGTTTTTTTGTTTTTTGTTTTTTTTTTCAGGGCCGAGGACCGAACTCAGGGCCTTGCGCGTGCAAGGCAAGCGCTGTGCCACTGAGCTAAATCCCTGACCCCTCCAAATGTTTTTGATTCTTGATGGGTTGAATCTAAGGATGTGGAACCTGCAGATAAGGAGTGCTCAGGTGTACACACCCAGAAAGAGCAGGCAGGTAGATGGCGGGAGAACGACACAGAGGATGGGCGCTAATGCAGCAGAGACTGGTGTACACACACAGAAGGCAGGCAGATACACAGGTCAGGCTGGCACTCAAAGCAGCCTGTCCCCAGGACAGACTTGGAGATGTATGTTGAACCTGGATGTATTACCTCTCTGTTATTCCTCTTCATGAAGGCTAGGGCTGCTGGGCTGACCATGTGGTCCTTCATTTCCTGGGGGTGAGGGCAGCATTAGCTAGTATAAACATCCTAACCTCCCCAAACTCACCCCATCAGGACCTCTCCTCACCTGAACAGCCTCCCTCATACGCTCCACGAACACCTTTCTCTCCTGCAAGTCCCCTGCTGGGAGCTTGAACTTACCTGGGTTGGCTTCCACTATGCGTGGGCTGAGTCAAGGATCAAGGCCAGAGCTAGACACACCCCCTGGGTTCTCACTCTTTCAGTATCCCCAAGAGTTGGCTCCGTGCGCCCCTGCTACAGCAATGGGTTCTCCCATGCCACCCCTCTAAACCCCCAGGATATCGATGGTCTCTTCCAGGTCTTCGAGGTCCCACTCAATGCTGCGCAGGCCGTTCCGCAGTTCATTGGTCGTCCAGTCCAACTCCTCGCGTCCCACCGCTGCGCCATCCTGCAGGAGCTCACACCAGCGCTGATGCAGCCCGCGGGCGGTGTTCACCGCCTTCTGCACCTCGCTGCGGGCAGGGACACAGTGGGAGCGGCTGTGGGCAGACCGCTCTCTCGCCCGCCCCCAAAGGAAATGGGGAGTTCAAAAGAACTCCATATCCCCTTGCGTATCCTCCCACTCGACCACGGGGCGACCCGTGCACCCCTGACTGTCTGACACGCTCTGACCATGTACTGGCTGGCAAGGGATTGATGACCTTCCACCCTCCTCCAGCACTATCACTCACCCTCGGACTACAAAAAAAGGATCTTCGAGCGACATGTCAGTCCCCCTCCCCCACAGCCGAATCCCCTCCTGGCTTGTGCCTGAGAGCTGGTTCCCTTCGAGCCAGGAGAATGCGCCTCCAACCCGGCCCTCGACACGCTACCATAGAGAGCGAGCCCTCCAGAAGAGAAAGAGAGTCCTTGGAAGCCCGAAGTGGGGAAACTTCCGTCCCCCTCGCCGTCATCTTGGTTGTGGGCAGAGACGGCTTCCTGTCCGCATGCTCCGCCCTCTCTTCCTGTATTCCGCGGTTGGGGGTCGAAGTCCTAGTTGTCTGGAGGGGTTCGGATCCCAGCTCCGAACCTGAATTCGAAAGCCAACTCCTCGGGCTCTTCCTCCGTAACCTCAGTGTCCTTTCTGGGCAATGAAAAATAAACTAGCGTCCGTAAGCTCAGACGAGGTTATGGCTGGGGAAGGGCTCATTCGAGCCGCTGAACCTTTAAACAGACTCCTGGAGTCGGCACCTGGTCCCCGTGCTAGGACATCGTCGCAGCCCCGGTCCTGGATGGCTGGTTACGGATGGTGGGGGCAGAGCCGGTCCTCCCTCCTCCCCGGGGGGCGAAGTGAGGGGCGGGAATTCTGCTGGACTCTCCACTCCTTTCCTACAAAAGGCCGAGTGGGAGGGAAGGAGCAGGGTGCGCCTTGGGGTCGTGGGGGCGGGTGGTAGTGAGTGGGGACCTCGGGGATGTCTGGGAGGGTCGCCTTCCAGAGCGTGTGTCAGGTGACTTTCGTGGACCGGTCCCTCCCTAAGTGCATGGTCCACGAGCGGGGGGGGGGGGGGGAGGTGCGGCGGCGGCGGCACTGACGTGGTCCCCGGGGTAGCCCTGTGCGTGTGGGATCTCCGTCTCCAAAGGGACTTACTGGGTCGCCTCCTGACCCCGATAGGGTCTCCAGGAAAGTACTTTGGGGAAACATGGAAGGAAGCCATCGCCCGAGCGGAGGACTGGGCGCGGGATGTCGGAGGGGAAGGGGTCGCCACCGCGCTGGGGTGTGCCGGAGTCGCGTGGTGGCCAGCGGGACGGGGAGGGAGGCATCCCCAACGGGTCCCCGCCGTGTGTGGCAGGATCACCGAAGGCGGCCGCTTGGGAAGGGGCCATTCCAGGGAGAATCAAATTCCCGCGCGAGGCGAGGGGCGGGGCCGGAAGGAACGACCAGGCGATCGGCCGGGGTCTCCAGGGAGGGGCGGGGCCGCAGCCACCTCCCCCCGTGCTGTCAGGGTCGCGCGAGACGCAGCGGGCCCTCCACCCGCGCTCCCGCCGGCTGGACGCGGGCCGCGGGGTCGCGGGGTGAAGAGCCGAGGATCGAGGCCCCACCCCGCCGTCCGGAAGCCCGCCGGCGGCTCCGGCAGTCCCAGCCCCTGTCCTTATATGGCAGCCGGAAGCGCTCTGGCGCCTTCCCGACGTCACTCCTTCCAAATTTAGCGGTGGAAGTCAGCCGGCTCCAGTGGCGGGAAGCCTCTGCTCGCCAGCTGTGTGTCGGGGGCAGTCCTTAAAGCGCCCACGCCGTGGATGAATGGACACCTTGGAACAGCCTGCCTTTCCCCTCAACTGGAATTACACTTTCTAGGAGCGACAGCGCGTGGCGGAGGGTGGCCCGACGATTGCCCTGCTGTTTTGTGCGTTGTTCGGTTTCCAGCTCCCACCCCTACCCCGCCTCCCCGAGAGGAGAGGCGGAACACAGCTCAGTCGTCAGCGTGGGCAGTGGGGGGCAGCAGCCACGTGTTCGCTGGGGCTGTCCTGCCACTGGGTCCACTGCTTTGCGAGGGCCAAGGCCCCCCGGGGAGGTCGTGCCTCAGGAAACAGCCGTGCTTGGTACTGGGCGGGGACAGGGCAACCTGGGCTGTGCTCTGGGGTCTGTGGATATCCGCTGCCCGCAGGGTGACTCCTCCAGCCAGCCTACGCCATCCGCTTTCTTACCACCTACAAACTAGGAAAATGAAGGCTGATGTATGCTATAGACATTAGGGCGCGAGGTCCCAGTGGCCCCCTTTCATAGCAATAGCCCGTTCATTCGTTTAGCAAATACTGGGCGAGCGGCTGCCTCGGTTTTCCCAACTAAAGAAAGTAAGTGTACTGTATGTTCTGTGGGGTGGAGATGAGGGATCAAATGTTAAGTGAAAGGAAAAAGCAGAGTCCAGCATGTAGTACGCGCTTAGTAAGTGGCAGCATTTAGATTTAGAAAACATCAATTAGACGGTTCGCTGATGCCAGGAACAGTGCCCACGGGGGATGTACGGGTTCCAACGCGGGTCTTCCCCAGTAAAAAGGGAAACTTGCCGCCTACGACCCGCTGGCGCCTCGGACGCGAGCACGTGGGTGGGCTTTGAGCCACACCCGCGATCCCTTTCCTCTTGTCCTGCGCACGGGTGTATCAACGGGATTCTGTGAAAGGAGACCACCCAAGAGCTCCGGGTGCAATAGGAGACCATCCCCTTCTACCGGCCTTTCCGTCCCTCTTCCCTGCAGGGTAAATTTCACCCTGTCGCTTTAAGGAGTGGCCACCTTGTGGTGGAAAGCCCGGATGCGGCCCTCTGATTGGGCGGGGCGTCTTCTTGACGTCATTCTAGGTATAAAAGGGCTCCGGGGGCCGGTGCCGGGGCAGAGCGTCCTAGCAGTGTCACTGCGTGGGCTGGCGTGTTAAGAGTACACCTGCTGCCAGTCCTGTCCATCCCAGGAGTACCTGCTGCCCTCACCGTCGAGCTGCCATGGAGGTGCAGAAGGAGGCTCAACGCATCATGACCCTGTCGGTGTGGAAGATGTACCATTCGCGCATGCAGCGTGGTGGCCTGCGCCTGCACCGGAGTCTGCAGCTGTCGCTGGTCATGCGCAGCGCCCGTGAGCTCTACCTCTCAGCCAAGGTGGAAGCCCAAGAGCCCGAGGTGCCCTTGCCTCCTTCCGAGTCCACTGACCCTCGCCTGCACCCGCGGCGGGAAGCGGAAACCGCCGCCGAAGCAGCGCCCCCCGACGGAGAGCAGCCTTCCCCGGAGCCCATGGACACGCAGGAGGAGGCATCAGGGGCCGAGGAGACTCCTGGCCGCGTTGCCCGACCTCCCGCCAAAGTAAGCCGCAAGCGGCGGAGCAGCAGCCTAAGCGACGGCGGAGACGCCGGATTGGTCCCGAGCAAGAAAGCTCGCCTGGAAGAAGAGGAGGAGAAGGACGCGTCGTCGGAGGTTCCCGATCGCCTACAGCACCCTCCCACACAAGCGGAGGGCGCCTTCCCCAACCTGGCCCGCGTCCTACAGAGGCGCTTCTCCGGCCTCCTGAACTGCAGCCCCGCCGCACCCCCGACGCCGCCACCCGCGTGCGAGGCCGTGCCGGCCTGCCGCCCCGCGGACAGCATGCTGAACGTGCTCGTGCGGGCCGTGGTGGCCTTCTGAGGACCCTCAGCGGCGCCACCGGAGCCCAGAGCGCGCGCCGAACCGTCGGCTCGAGTGCGCAGACCCTAGGCGAGGTCCCCCTGGGGGATCGCCGGCGGGAACCGTGGAGAAGAGCCACCGCCCGGGCCGCTGAGAGGCTCGGAGAGGGACTGCCCCGGGGGAGCCGTCGCCATCTGTGTGCAGCGGCGGCACCGAGGAGCCGGGGGCGCGGGCGCCTCTGCCGAGACCTAGGGCGCCCACAGGTGCTTTCTCACTGGACTGAGACGGGGCCTCCCTCCCCGGCTGGGAGAAGGGAGTCTCCCCAGGGTCGGACTTCGCTTCTTACGGGGGCCGAGCGTCCCGCAAGGCTTTTCCATAGTCGCGTACGCGTTTCCAGCCTCAGTTCCAGGCACTCCCCGTCCTCCTCCGGTGACATACTTGTGCAAGCGGTCATCGTTGCGTCATGGGGCAGACGTGGGGAGCTTCCTGTTGCCTTGCGTGGGCGTGGGGCCTGGGAGGAGGGTCTGGGGTGTGGATGCCCTTGGGGAGCGGGAGGGGTGCGGCCTGAGTCATTTCGCCCCCACGTGCGCCGCTGGGTCGCGCCCCGGGAGCCTTCGGGTCGGAGCCCGAGCCGAACTCATTTCAGATTTAAAGTCTTCTCTGGTGCGTTAGGAGGTGGCAAGTGTGGTCCCGGCCCCACACGTGACCCTCCGTCAGACACACGGACACAATCAGCCCAGACCGAAAGCCGGGTGTGAAGCACGGAAGCGGGAGCTGGGGAGGCGGCGTGCAAAGCGCGGTCTCGCCGAGCGGCGAGCAGTGGCCGCCTCACCGGGCCAGTGTGGGGAGGGCGGGAGTTGTCGCCAGGCGTTTAGGGCCTGTTTACCTTTCCTGTGATGGAGTCTGTCGAGCTCCCAGCTACCTGGCGCTTCAATGGAAACGTCAGGGAAATAAAGACCATTTGAGCAAAAAGCGCAGCCTGTCTGTTCTTCCCAGGCGGGGGAGGGGCGGGGCCAAGGGGTCAGGAGCCGGCCCCTCGGGCCCCAGGAACCGGTCTGGGCAGTTTCCACGTGGGCGGGAGGGGGCTGGGCCCCTTTTCTTTGCCCCAGAACTTGGTTGTGTGGATGGGCACAATGCCCTTGTTTATCTTTATGTGGTTCCGAGGGTCGAACCCAGGGCCTCACATGTGCTAGGCAAGCGTCCTACCACTGAGCCACAACCGCAGCCCTCAATTTTTGAGACAGGGTCTCACTAATTAGCTTAGAGCCTGCTAAATTGCCGAGGCTGGTTTCAAACTTCTAATTCTGCCTCAGCCTCCCGAATCGCTGGGCTTGCAGGCGTGGGGATCTGGGGGGGCCCTTTCAGCTCCAGTCCCAATCTCTCCGCAGATGTAGCTGCGTTGCTGGGGCCGGGAGGTGAGGAGTCCCAGGCTCCGTTTCCTCATCTGTGAAATGGGCCTCCAGACCGCTGCTTCCTCACATCTTAAGATTCAGAAATGTCGGTGCAAACCTCAGTCACTTGCCTTTGTCCGGTCTCAGCTCTAGGTTAGCCACCCTGAGGGAGAACTCTTAAGTTCCCCCAAGTGAGCTTAGCACGGGGCTGTAGGCCATGTGCCACAGGGGGCACGGGGAGGGGGATGCTGTCCAGAGGACAAAAGAGTCGCAGGCGTGGGGAGCGAGTGGCGGGAGGAGCCGCCACAGCCCCTGCCTCGCCTCTGGATGGCTGGCTCTGCCCCAGCGGGTCTCCCATGACCCCAGGGGGTCTTGACCCGGAGGCCGCAGGGTGCGGTGGAGGGGTGGCCGCCCCAGAACCCAGCCGAGATGGCCCAGGCCCGCGGCTTCCCTCCGCCCCGCCCCCTCCCCTTGGGAAGCGAGTGCACCAGGGCCACCCGGCCAGCTCGCCCTCTCCAGGGCCTCCTGATTTCTTCCGGGAAAACGCGGGGGACTTTCAGTACCACCCACTCTGAGTACCGACCGCAACTCCCCAAGGGGTGAGGGGACAGAAGCCCCACATTCCCGAGAGCCTGGCCGGCCCGGGAAGTCCCTGGTGGCCGGGGAGGGGACCTGGCCTGCATCCTGTCGCAGGAACCGCCGGGCCCTTCCTTCCGCGGGAAGCCGCTAGGCCGACCCCAGTCCCACGGGCCCCGCGGGGGGTTTCCGGTGCCCGGCCACTGGAGGTTGGGGACAAGAGATGTCGGGGCAGAAGAGAGGACCTGAAGAAGCAACCCAGGACGTAACCTCCCAGGACCCCTCTCACCCTCCAGAACGGGCAAAACTAAAAACTGGCAGGGGCTGGGGTGTAGCTCAGGGCCAGGCGTTTGCCTAGCTTGTGGGAGAACCTGGGTTTCAAACCCAGAACCAGAAAAGAAAAAATGTCACCACGAACAACTTTAGTGAGGTCTGAGTTTCCGCACCATTACCTGGGGCAGGCTACGGGGAAGGGATGGATTGGGCACTAGTTGGGAAAAATAAAAATGTCACATAGACTGTGACGGCAGATTCCCAAGGGAACCCCGGCCTGCAGCAGGCCCCTCCCAAAAGGCGTTCCCTGTAGTGTCTGAAATCTGCACAAATGGGAGACAAGCTGTGGGGCCAGTCCGACGTGGACTAGTCCCTCCCCGGGCAGAAGGCCTGCTCCAGAAATCTGCACACAGCAGTGCAAGTAGCCCAGAACCACGACGCAGGGACGAAGGCCAGTACAGAAGGCCTGGGCTAAGGAACATACTCCCCCGCTTGCTGTGCAGCTCTGAGCAAATCACTTTACTTCTCTGGGCCTCAGTTTCCCTGGCTCTAAACTGGGGATGATAATAGTTCCTGTCTCTTTGTTTCATTGAAAGAATTGAACTGAGGGCCACGGGTGCAGCTCAGTGGTAAGGCATGTGTATGCTCGGGCCTGGACAAACCCCCAGCACCGTGCGAATAGTAGTGGTAATAATAATAGTGTGTGGACTCCTGCTCTCCCTTCCAGACCCTCAACTTTAATGGCGACTCCAACCTTCTAACTGAGGGAGCTCCTTCACTGTTTCTCTCCTTCCCTCATACCGCATCCAGCAGCAGATGCTGTCAGCTTGGCCTCTCCCCAGACTCCAAGCCTCTCCCCGCTTCATGTGGGCTGTCTCTGCCTGCCAGCTAGAGGAGAGTGGTGGCCTCCAGCCTGCCTCCTCACCAATCTATTCACCATCTTATAAGAGACAAATGTATGGTTTTACTCTCCCAGTTCCCCTCTATCCATCCATGCTGGCTTCCTCTCTGCTTGGAGAATGGGCTGAGTATGTTCCAGCCCCAGGGCCTTTGCACTTGCTGTCCCTTGGGCTTACAATGCTCTTCCTCACACACTTCTTTGAGACAGGGTCTTGCTATATTGCCCAGGCTGGCCTTGAACTTGCAATCCTCCTGCCTCAGCCGCCTGACTAGAGTAGGGGTAGCTGGGATTACAGGTGTGTGCCACCAGGCCTACCTAGCTTAGTCTCACTTTCTTCATTCTCTATTGAAATGTCACCTCCTTGGGAAGGCTTTCCTTAGCCACCTCATGTAACCTCACCTCCCACTCTTCCGCTGTGCCTGCTTACCCCTCTTCGGCCTGGCCTTCTGAAATGCTGCCTGTCACACATATATTCTATTTAGCACATGCACCCCACTCAGCTAATGCCACCAAGGACCAGCCCCACGTCCAGCCCCTGAAGTGCTTCATTTATTACTCAATCCGTGGCTTCCCTGAGGCTGTGAATAGACTCACCTGTAATCCCACAGGTGAGTCAAACACACCTGTAATCCCAGCTACTTGTGAGGCTGAGGCAGGAGGACTACAAATTCAAGGCCAGCCTCAGCAACTTAGAATTTGCCTCATAAGAAAAAATAAAAAGATGTGGATATGAAGTTCAGTGATAGCGTCCCTGGGTTCAATCTCCAGTACAAAAAAGAAAGAGAGGAATGACCCAAACTTCAGGGGGTTGAGGGTTAGGATTTTTCTCATATTTGCTTTACACTCTATTATTTATTTAATATTTATCTCTCCTTGTTAATCACACTCCATGCTTAGATGGCAACTGTTTTTAAAAGTTACAATGTAAACAAAACTGTTGTAAAATCCTGCTGATACAGTAGCCAGTCTGAGGTCCCAGGTAGCTTTCTTTGTTCTGGAGAAAGCAGGTGCTAAAGACACATTCTTATCAAGGGGTACTATCCTTGGGTTGAGAAGTTCTGCATACTGAGAAAGGACAGATTCTGAGGGATTCATTCCAAGTCATTTAAAACATTGAGTCTGGGGCTGGGAGGTACAGCTCTGTGGTAAAGCACATGCATAGGCCCTGGGTTCAGTCAACACACACACACACAATCCTATACAATTGTGTCCAGCACAGTGGCACATACCTGTTATCTCAGTGACTTGGTAGGCTGAGGCAGGAGGATCAAAAGTTCAAGGTCAGTGCCAGCAATTTAGCAAGGCCCTGAGCAATTTGGCAAGGCCATAGGCAACTTGGCAAGATCCTGTCTTAATATAAAAAATAAAAAAGGCCAGGGTTGTGGCTCAGTGATTAAGGGGTTCAATCATGGTAGCAAAAAACCCAAACCAAAACAAAACAGAAAAACAACAAACGGAACCCCTAGGTAATTATAGGTAAGACCCAGCCTCGTCTAGACCAGCCCATCTCTGCAGTAATCTACACCTCCTGGTCACACTGACCTGTGTTTTGTTCCCTGACTCTCTCCCTCAGTCTTCGTGGTCACAGGGCCTTAGTATCTGCTACGACCTCCCTAGTCGCTTTTCCATCCCTGTGCTCCTAGTTAAATCAACCCAGCCAAGGGCAAAACCATGGGGTTGGGCTGCAACCTGCACACCCTGCCATTTTGGCCCAAGGCCTCTGTATTTATTGACACTCAAATCAAGAATTCCCCGCCCCCTCTGGGTCCGAGGATTGAACCCAGGGCCTCTCACAAGCTGGACAAATGCTCTACAACTGAGCTACATCCCCAGCCCTTTTAAAACTTTGATACAGGGTCTCATCGAATTACTCAGGTTGGCTGGGAACTCATGTTGCAGACTCCTCAACTGCTGGGATTACAGGCAAGGCACCTCCGCTCCACGCTGCGTGTGTGTGTGTGTGTGTGTGTGTGTGTGAGAGAGAGAGAGAGAGAGAGAGAGAGAGAAATAATGATTACATTTTGTTTCTTAGTTTGTTTCCCAGCCTGTGTCCTCCAGGAGGACAGAGACTGAGCCCAGCAGGTGCTTAAGTGACTGAATGAATGCTACATTTGCAACCTTTTTAACGTGCATTTTTTTATCTAGATGGGGAAACGGGAATCCCGAGAGAGCAAGTAGGGACACATCTAGTCATGTCCTGCATCCTGAGTTCTCCCCACCACCTCCACCCAGCGTGCGCTGGACGTGGCTCAGGGGTAGGAGCGCTTGCTTAGCTGGCACGGGATTCGGGGTCCAGTCCGCAGCACTGAAAGAAGAACCATTTTGAAAAGCAAGGGCCTGTCTTTGAGGGACTGGGAAAGGGCCTGGCCGCAGGTCGGGACCAGCGCAGAAGTACCCGGACCGGTTTACCCAGTTCCAGGACCCAGGGCGAGTCCCACCTGCCCCAGGCGGGGACAAAGCGGGTCTGGGCCGGGTTGCTAGCAGGGCAGGCCGGGGTGGGAACTTGATCTCGGCGTGGAAATTTGAGCCGGGGCGGGACGCTGACGCTGGGGGTGGGTAACCAGCCGGCGTGCGGGCGGGGCGATCGTGTCAATCACACCGGGGGGCGGGGCGTATAGCTGGGACTGGGCCCGCCCTCCTCTTGGCGCCCCGCCCCTGCGCGCTGCAACCCTTGACTTCCAAGAACTCTCGGCGCCGGCGGTCGCCCGGGCCACGCCTCTCGGCCGCAAACCGGTCCCTTCCGGATTCCGCCCAGACCCTCCCGGCGGGGCTCGGTCCCCTCGCAGTCTAGTGTCCCCCTCCCGCTGCGCGCCCCACGAATGCGGGGGCGGGGCTTGCGGGGCCAGGAGCCGGGTCGGCTCAGCCGGCTAAATGGCCAGAAAGTGGAAATGGGGGGCTTTCCGGAGTCTGAGCTTCTGGCAACCTCCGTCAGTCTGGAAGCTGCTGAAGCCCCCGCATTCGTCCAGGGAGCTCTTCCTGGAACCACTCATATCTGTTTCCTGAGGCTCAGCCTAGGGGGTTATGCCACCCACCTCTGGGTTAAGGGGAGGTGTCGGGGAGCTGAGATCCTCATGTCCAGCTCCCTGCCTGAACCTTTTGGGAAGCCCCTCTCCGCCGGGGCCCAGGCCCGCGGCCCGCCCTGTCCTGATTTCTCCAGCCTTGCAGCCTCCTGGCCCCACCGGCCCCGGCCAGCCCCCTCCCCCAGTAAGTCGTTGACTCCCAGGGAATGATCCCAGCTTCCACGGTCCCCAGCCCCATCCTCCCCTCCCCCACCTGGCGGCTAGCCAGTCCCCCGGGGTCCTGCCTTCCCAGCCAGCCCGCTAACCGACTGGCACCAATTAATTTCCTCCTCTGCCTGTCCATCCACATCTGGTTGCCAGCTGCTCGCCCTCACCCCGTCTGCCCCTGGAGGCTCCCGGGGAACTGCTAACAGTTCTCGCTGAGCCCACCCCCAAATCCCGTCCACCCCACCCGAGTCAGCTAATCAGAAAAAGCTGACAGACCAGGAGGAGCGCTCTGAAGTCCGATGGAGGGGGGTGTGTGCGACACTTTCTGACCCAGAGATGTTTGCAGGAGGCGGGAGCGGAGAGGCGGGAGCTCTGCTGGTACCTAAAAGCCCGAGATCAAAGCCTCCTGGCTTCCAGATGGGGACTGCCGGGAGGCCTGCCCCGCCCCCGGGGCCGAGCGAGGCCGAACACCCCTTCCTCGGAAATCCCCTGGGACCCCGCGGTGACAGCTGTGCCTCCCCCCGCCCGCGCCGGGCCGGTTTCCTTTTCCTGTCTTTGCTCTCCCGGCGGCTGGGCTGCAGCCTAGAGACAGTGCTTGGCCCCTTTGAAGGGGCTCCCCGGAGGGTCTTCCTGGATGAGGGGGAAGGGATCGGCTGGAGAACAATGGAGCTTCTGTGGCTGCAGGACGCCAGCCGCTTCCTGTTAACCCTTTCCAGAGGTGCCCCGTGGGGAGCATCTCCGAGGCCCAGCCCTGTTGGGGGAGGGGGCGCCAGGGGGATGACAGAAGCAAGCAGGAGCTCCCCTTCCAGGGCTGGCCTTCTTGTTTGTGAAAAACGATTAGGAAAGGTAAGGTGGATGCACCTGCCCCCATTGAACCCAGGGCCCGTCGCATGCTGGGCATGCGCTCCACCACTGAGCCGCCCTTCCCGTTTTATTTTGAGACAGGGTCTTGCTAAATTGCCCAGGCTAGCTTCCACCCTGCAATCTTCCTACCTTGGCCTGAGGAGCAGCTGGGATTGCAGGCAAGTGCCACCACGCCCAGCACCTTCCCTCCTGGATGGAGTCATGGCCTTGCTCCATGTCCCTCTATTGCTGAGGTTGTGCAGCCCAGACAGGCAGGGCAGCACACACCAGGCCCCAGGGCAAGGACTGTGCTGGGGCGGGCGGGCCCAGGAGCTCCAGGTGGAGCCCATGTTTGAAAACGGTGTTCTAGATAACTTGCCAAGGTTCTCCAGAGGGCTCACCCACGGAGCCAGCTCCCCGGGGAAGTTCTGCCCAGGACTGGCACAGAGGCCCATGCCAGCAGTCCCATCTACTTGGGAGAGTGAAATGGGAGGATAGAAAGCCTGGGCAGCCTAGCGAGACTGTGCCTCCAAAAATGAGCGGAGTGCTTGCTGGCACACACCTGTAATCCCAGTGACTCAAGGCTGAGGCTGGAGGGTCACCAGTTCAAGGCCATCTTGATCAACTTACTGAGACCCTGGGGATGTAGCTCAGTGGTAAGGCAGGCCTGGGTTCAGTACCCAGTACTGAAAAGAAAAAGGATAAATGTCCAGGGAGTCCAGGACCTCCCTAAGGGGTCAGGGTAGGCCAGGAACCTCTGCAATAGTTTGCTGTCCTTGGTGTACTGGGGAGACACATGGGGAATTGGCTGCTGTGTCCCCTGTTTACAAAGCCAGTTTGAGAAGTGCTCTCAGAAGAGTTCCTGGTCCTCAGGAGGGCCCTCGTATCTTGTCCTCTACCTTGGGGACCTGTCATTAGTGATTGATGGACAGACACATCTCCTTACACTCAGAAGAGACTTTTCTTTTGTTACTGCTTTAACCCTGAGCTCCAGCCCCAGCTCTTTTTACTTAGAGACAGAGCCTCACTAAGTTGTCCAGGCTGGCTGTGAACTCCTGATCCTCCTGCCTCAGCCTCCTGAGCTCCTGGAATCACAGGTGTGTGGCACTAACATCAGCCCCATTTCACAGATGAGGAAACTGAGCCACAACGTGATTAAGCACTGTGTGCAGTGTCACACATTAGTAAAGAAGAGGTCTTTGTTTCTCTTCTGCTGCCTTTGAGAGTGGGGAGGGAGTTAGGCACCTTTGTCCTGGTCTGTGGACTTTTGCTCCAGTGCTATCTCTGATCCTCAGATAAGGAAAGTGCTCAGGGTGGGGAGGGCTGCCCGGCTCTCTTCAAGTCCAGCAAGCCCTCTGCCCCTCCGTTGCCTTTTCTCTTTCTTCCACTCACCAGCTTTCTTAGGTTCATTGTTCGGTGACTTTGTATTTTTTCTCTCACTTCCACAGTGTGAAAACTTCCCCAGGGGCCAATTTGTGCCTGCTCAGCCCTGAGGCTTGAAGATAAAGTTGTCTGTTTGTTGAGAATGATCATTATTTACTGAGAAACACCAAACTGCCCTTGCTGGGGTGCGGCTCCGTGGTAGAACTTTTGCCCAGCAAGGGTGAGGCCCTGGGCTTCCCCCCAGGGCTGCAAAAGAAAAAAAGAAAATCAACAGGCAGCCCCCTCCTGTCCCACCCCTCCCTCGCGGGTGTCTGGGACCCGCCCAGCCCAGGCGGAGCCCGCGGAACGTGGACTGGCTCACTGCTTCACCCTTTAGAGCGAGGGCGGGGAGGGCCTGTGTGGAGGACCCCGGGGGGCGTGTCGGAGGCCAGCGAGGCGGGGCCTTCAGCCCAGCCGCCGACCAGCCCACCAGAGCCCCTCTCCTCGCCCGGCCCTGTGTGGACGTCCTGGCCTTCCAGAATGATCCTGGCTTTAGTATCTCACCCCGGAAAGGCCAAAGTGAGCCCGCAAATCCTCACCGCGGGTCCCTGCCGGCGGCAGCTCTCAGACCCAGGGGAGCCCGGGGTGGAGATGCAGCTCCTGGGCCGTCCCCGGGGGCTGCGGGGAGAGGCCGCGCAACATTCCCGGGGTCCCCCGGGTGCCCGCCGGATCTCTGCAGACGCTGCCTTATAAACAGCTCCCGGAACTTTCGAAAGTGCTGTCATGCTGGGGAGGAGGCATTCCCCTTGGAGGGGGTGGCCACCGAGCCAGTTCAGAAGGACACCCTGAGGCTCCCTTTGGCCCCGAATCTTTTTTCTTTTCTTTTGGTGCTGGGGAGGGAACCCGGGGCCTCTCTGCGCTGGGCTAGCGCTCTGCCCGAGCCACACCCGGCCTCAACCTCGGGCTGGGGCACGCCGGCTGGGGTGGGGGAGGGGACGCGGTCCCCGGCCCTCGTCCTACGCACTTCTGCGTTTGCGAACAGCCTGACCGTCCGAGTGTCCCGTCGCGTTGGGACTCAGTATGGCACTTCTTGGCCCTGCTGCCCACCGGAGGGCTCAGAGCAAGGCCTCTCCTACTTTCTCCTGCCCTGCTGCCTCTGCCCCCATCCCTAAAATGGAAATTGCACCCAGGGGTGCTCTACCCCTGGGCCACCACGGTCACTGGAATTACAGGAATGGGCCACCACGCCCAGCCTATCTCTCGTCCTTCCCCCGGGGCGGGTCCTAGGAACCGGAACTCCTCTCCCCCAAAGCCAGCCAGGAAACCCAGAATGATCGCTCCTCCTCCTCCCCTCTCCGGGGCTGGGCGTAGCTCAGTGGCGGAGAACCTGGGGCCCGGGCTCCACCCGCAGCTACCGCGGTGGAGAAACAGCCCGTTCTCCTCGGGAGGCCCGCATTGCAGAGGCCGGCCCCATATCCTGGAGGAAGGCATGCCGCACCTTCATGCCAGAGGAGAGTCTGTACCCCTCGCGCTGCTCCCCAATGTCTGATCACATTGATACCCCACTGTCTTTTTTTTTTTTTTTTTTTTTTTTAATTTGGTACCAGGGATTGAACCCAGGGGTCCTTAACCACTGAGCCACATCCCAGCCCTTTTTGGTATTTCATTTAGAGATAGGGTCTCCCTAAGTTGCCTAGGGCGTCGATAAATTGCCGAGTCTGGTTTTGAACTCATGATCCTCCTGCCTCGGCCTCCCGAGCCGCTTGAAAAACAGGCGTGGGCCACCATGCGGGACACCGCTCTCCTTTCTTCGTTAAACCAAGACAGGCAAATAAATAGCATTTCTGAAGACTCCTGTGTTACATGAAAGTTTCTTATTTATTTGGTGCTGGGGATTGAACCCAGGGGCACTTGACCACTGCGCACATCCCCAGGCCTTTTAATTTTATTTTGAGACAAGTTCTCGCTAAGTTGCCCAGGCCGGCCTCCAATTTGTGATCCTCCTGCCTCAGCCTTCTGAGTCGCTGGGATGAAAGGCTGCACCTAGCGTGATGAGAGCCGTGTAATGGGTGAGGAAGGCATCATGGCTTCAGGCCCCTGCTCCTGCCTCCTTCCTTCTCCTTGGACACAAGATCTCCCTGGGGGCGAGGGACACACTGGCCCTCCTCTCAGCAGTTCCCCTCTGACTCAGCCAGCCCTGCCCCGAAGCTGGGAGGCCAGGCCTTGAGTCACCCGCTGCCTCCCATCACCAACTTGAGCTTGTGTTTCTGGTCAGACTGGCCGAGCAGGCTTCACCTCCCCAACACCCTGAGCCCCGGCATCTAGCCCAGGGTGTCCCCGGCCACTCGCACACCCACCCTGCTCCTGGGAAACCACCCCACATTCAGGTTGCTGCCGGTGGCAGAGGTGCCCCCTGATGGTCTGGGACGACCCAGTCCTGAGATCCCCTGCTCTTGGTGACTCCCCTTCTTGCAGCTGGCAGTAAATTCTGGGCACGTATCCTCAGTTAGAATAGGTACTCCTGATGTCCTTTGTGCCAACCATTTCCCCCCGACCTCTGGTGGAGGTCTCCACCCCACAGGCATAAAGGACCCCATGCTCCCCTCCTGCTTGTGCCTTGGGGGAGTGTCACTCTCTTCCTCCACGACCCCTCCAACTGCTGTTGTCCCTAATGCACCCTACTCTGCTACCAAGACATCACTGGCACCCAGAAAAGGGATAATCGTAGCTGCTTAATGCCCCTCCCAGGCTTGGGCACTTCCAAGTTGAGACATTTGGATTTCTTTGCTCAGTTTGTGGTTGCTCAGTGTTGATGTCCCCAGCCCTGTGCTCAGGAGCTCATGTCCTCCACCCACCCGGAGACCAGCAGTGAGCTTCTGCTGAGCCATTGAGAAGCCGGGGTTGAAGCGGGCTATGACCCTTGTCCAAGGTTAGCTGATAAAGAGTCAGATTTGAACTTGGATCCACCGGACTTGGATGGAGCCTGAGATCTAATAATTAATGTGTGTGTGTGTGTGTGTGTGTGTGTGTGTGTGTGAGAGAGAGAGAGAGAGCGCATGTGCACTCGAGTACGTGCATGTACTGGTGGTGGTGCTGGGGATGGAACCCAGGACCCCTTCCTTGCTCTACCACTGAGCCATAACCAGGCCCTGCCTAAGGGATTATGAATGACACCAACAGACAGGCATGGTGGCGCACCTGTGATCCCAGTGACTCTGGAGCCTGAGGCAGGAGGATCATTAAGTTTGAGGCCAGCTGGGAAACTTAGACCCTGTCTCAAAAAGAAGAATTAGGAAGGGCTGGGGCTGGGGCTCAGGGTAGAGTGCGGGCCTAGGTGTGCAGGTCTGGGTTCCATCCAGGCCTGGGTAGGAGACCAGCACTCCAGGCCTCAACCTGCCACTCTGACTGCAGCCACCGCGGGCCACCACAGGTGTCCTGATGTGACTGACAGCTGGGGTGGGTGTCCTATGTCAACTCAGGAGGTGACCCTGAGTGTCTGTGTGGCTTCCTTCTCTCTCTTCTTTCTCTCCCAGGGACTGAACGGGGGGCTCTCCCACGGAGCCGCAGCCTCCGCCCTATTTTATTTATTTACTTGAGACGGTCTCCCCGAATTGCTTAGGACTCCCGAAATTGAGGGGTCGACCTAGAGCTTGCACGGCTCCTGCCCCCAGCCTCTGGGATTACCGTGGCCCGGCGCCCGGCTTGCCCGTACTTTCCGAGCTTGGCAGGGCTCCGGTCTTGGTGGAGGCGACTGGCAGGACCGGGCACCGTGGGGAGTGGTCAGCAAGGCCCACGCAGGGGACCGGCCTGGACTAACTCCCGGTCGCGGAGCCCGTGGCCCTGGGCAGGGGGTGCCGCTGGCCTGCCCCCGGCGGGTGGAGTACGGCTGTCTTTTTTGCTCCTTCCTGGTTCCCAAGGGTGGGAGGTGGCCCGGTGGCCCAGAAGCCAGAGGGTGTGGGGAGCCGCGGCCCCGCCTCGGATGTCCTGGGCGGCGCCGGTGCCTGCGCTCCGCGACCCCGGGCCCCGTGGGCGGGGAGGAGCCACCCGAGCGGCCGCGGGAACCGTGACTCACCCAGCGGCGGCCGGGAGGGAAACAGGATGCAGGGTGGGGCGCGGGGCCCTCTCACCCTGGCCTTTCCGCCGCCGCCGCGCGGCCGCGACCCTGGAAGCCACCTCTCCGACCCCTTCCCTCCGGCCCCGCGCCCGCGCAGGACGGCAGCACGGCTTTGGGCCGGAGCGCGTGCGAGCGGCCTCCGGGCCTGGCGCGCTGGCCCCGGGGAGCTGGCCCCGCGCGCCCACCTTCTCCCCTTGGAAGGCGCGGCCCTGGTTTGCGGGGCCGGCCGGAACCCCGTGCAGAGGCCTGCCCGACGGCCTGGAGACACCGCGGGGGCCGGGCTGGAGCCGGGGGCAGAGCGCTTGCCCAGCGGGGGTGAGGTCCGCCCAGCGCAGGAAGCGAACAGCAAGACCAGTATCAGGATAAGGACGGTTTTCCGGGGCGCGGTGGCGCACGCCTGTCATCCCAGCGGCTCGGGAGGCTGAGGCAGGAGGATGGTGAGTTCAAAGCCAGCCTCTGCGATTTAGCAGGCCCGAGCCACTGAGCGAGACCTGTCTCTAAATGCAATACAAAAAAGGGCTGGGGATGTGGCTCAGTGGTTAAGCGCCCCTGGTCTCAAACCCTGGTACCAAAAAAAAAAAAAAAAAAAAAAAAAAAAAAGGTTTACAACTGAAGCCTGTAAGTGACTCTCCAAAGGTGGCTCAGTAAGAAAAGGTGCAGGGTCGGCCTGCTGGACCCCTGGCTACAAACCCAGTGCTCTGGCCATTCTTCAGGTGTGCATTTGTTCATTCATCCAACAGTTCTGGGCACCCCCAGCCTGCGCCAGGCCTCACGGTCCAAGCAGAACAACTCGGCTAACTAGACAGTCAGCAAACTGAATCCCATGGTCCACACCCACTAGGCTGTCCCAGTCTGCACAGGTCTTGGGCTAAGAATGGTTTTTACTCTTTTTTTTCCTTCCCCCTCTACCACTGAACTATACCTTCAACCTTTTTGATTTTGAGACAGGGTCTCACCCTGTTGCTGAGGCTGGCCTCAATCTTGATCCTTCTGCCTCAGCCTCCCGAGGTACTGGATTACAGGTGTATGCCACCTACAATACACTGTTATTACCTGTAGTCACCATGATGTGCAATAGATTTCTTGAACTTATTTTTCCTGCCTACAATTTTGGGTCCTTTGGCCAACATCTCCCCATTCCCTCCGCCCCCAGCTTCTGATACTATTTCTGTGAATTTGGCTTTTTTAGATTCCATGTATAAGTGAGATCATATGGTATTGTTATGCAAATGCTATGCAAATTGTATACTATGTGAATAGTTATGTATGTGAATTTTACCTCTTTTTCTTTTTCCAAAGCAAGTCCCCAAGCTTTGTCTCAGGCTTTCCTTCTGGCTTTAAGGATGCTTAGCGGGCGGGAGCCCTGCGTTCCCCAAGGGAAGGGGCTGCAGGACCGTTCTGTGCCTCCCTCCCGCAGGGCTTGGAGCTTTGTACCTGAGATGCAGCTGCACAGGTGCCTCTGGGTTGTGGGGAGCTGTCTGTGCGGTGCCCGCCCACTGAAGCCTCAGGATGGTGGTCAGAACAGAGTGAAAATACAGGCCAAATGGCTAATGGCAGACACCCTCACAGGCTGCAAGAAGGTGGCTGGGGAGGGAGGCTCAGATCTCTCTGCAAAACAGATCACACAGATCCCTTGATTAGAATCCACCTCTGCCTGGCACACGGTGCTCACCGGTAATCCTAGTGACTCTGCAGGCTGAGGCAGGAGGATTGCAAGTTCGAGGCCAGCCTGTGCAACCTGGGGAGGCCCTGTCTCAAAGTAAAACAGAAAGGGCTGAGGATGTGGTTCAGTGGCCCAGCACCCCTGGGTTCAATGCCCCGAACCCCAGGCGCACAGAAATAATAATGAAATAAAAATGACATCCACTGATGTGTAACCCACTGTTGACATGGGACCCCAATATCATATCCCCCACACCATTTAGAGATCATCCACATACAATATCCCAGAACTTCCTGTCACCAATTCTCCAAGTATGTTCCTTCCGAATCCCTGGTTATCCAGGAGGGGGTAGACCTGTGGCCATTTCCTCTTCTGGCAAAGTGAACCACTGGGCGGGGGCGGGGGCGGGGGCGTAGCTGCCATACAGTGTGTGCTCTGCACGCTCCAGGCTCGCAGCCCCCTCCCCAGCCCCGCTGTCCTTTGGGAATGTTCCAGAAAGGGGCTAAATGTTGAACGCTTTGCTCCTGCAGAGCATGCACACTTTTTCTCTTTTTTAAGATGGGGTCTTGCTGTGCTGCCCAGACCGGCCTGGGTTCTGACGACTGTCCAGCCTCAACTTCCCAAGTGCCGGGACTACACATGCGCCACTGTGCCCAGCTCCCCATGCAGAACCGCCTGTAGCCAGGCTGTCCTCTCCTCCTTGACTGTAGGGACTCCCTGGGAGTCTCCGGGGGCAGGCTGGGAGGCAGATAGAGCAGACACTGGGTTTCTGCCCTGTGCAGTGGTCCCCCTTACCATAGCCCCTGGGGACGCGTGGAACTGTGGACAAGACCAAACCCCAAGTACGCTGCATTCCCCGGTATTTATGTCCCTATGGTAAAATGAAATTCATAAATTAGACACGGGCTCCGGGGGCAGCTCAGGGGTAGAGCACTTGCCTCGGGGTGCTGGCCCCCAGGTTCCATCCCCAGCATTGCGCATGTGTGTACACACACACACACACACACATACACATACATACACACATGTACACACACATACACAAACACACACAAACACATACACACACATACACACATACACAAACACATACACACACGTACACACAATACGCAAATACGCACACATACACACATACACGTGCACACATACACACAAGATACACATACATACACACTTACACACATACACGCACATACACACATACACATACACACACACATACACATCATACACACATACACACACATGCATACACAAACACATACACAAACACACATACACACATA
Source organism: Sciurus vulgaris (assembly GCF_902686455.1). NCBI lineage: Eukaryota > Metazoa > Chordata > Mammalia > Rodentia > Sciuridae > Sciurus > Sciurus vulgaris. The sequence goes on from NC_136477.1 coordinate 11,926,483, forward strand.
CACAAACATACACACACAACACACATACACACATACACGCACACACACATACACACATACACGTACACATACATACACACATACATACACATACATACACACATACACACGCATACACAAACACACATACACACATACACAAACACATACACACGCACACACAAACACACATACACATACACACACATACACACACATACACACATACATACACACACGTACACACATACACATACATACACACATACACAAACACACATACACAAACACACATACACAAACATACACATACACATACACACATACACACGCACACACAAACACATACACATACACCCACATACACACACATACACACATACATACACACACGTACACACATACACATACATACACACATACACATACATACACACATACACACATACACAAACATACACACGTACATACACACATAAACACACACATACACACATACACGTACACACATACACATGCATACACAAACACATAACACATACACACATACACAAACACACACATACGCACATACACATACATACACATACACAAACACATACACACGTACATACACACATACATACACACACATACACATATACACACGTACACACACACACACACACACACACACACACACACACAGAGATTTTAAAACATGGTATGGGGATTGAGCCCAGGAGTGACTAACCACTGAGTCACATGCTCAGCTCCTTTTATTTTGAGACAGGGTCTCACTAAATTGCTGAGGCTGGCCTCAAACTTGAGATCCTCCTGCTTTAACCTCCATTGTTGCTGCGATTACAGGTGTGCCCCACCACATCTGGCAGTGACACATTTTAAATGAGAAGGTCCTCCCAGACTCCTTGACCTTGATGCAATATCAGAAGGGGCGAATGTTGGCCAAAGTGGTGCTGGACCATCTAACATGCGACCTGCTAAATCTATCCAAAAACCAAAAAACCAAGGAATGGCCTTTCGCTGGGTGCGGTGGCACGTGCCCATGATCTGGAGTCCTAGACAGGAGGATGGATCCCTTGTCCCTTGAGCCCAGGATTCCTGAGACTTTTTTTTCCCACGCTGGGGATTGAACCCAGAGCCTCCCACGTTAGGTAAGTGCTGTGCCACTGAACTCGGCCTCGCCGGCCGTGCCAGCGATTTAAAAGCGGACCCTGAGTGCGTCCACGCGGCTGCCGCCGGCGCGCCATCCCGCGGCAGAGCTCTGCATCTTGCAAGGCTGCAGCTCTGCCCCCAACGCCCGGGAACCCTGCCTTTCCCCTCCCCCAGCCCCTGGCCCCGCCATTCTTTCTCGGAGCGCCGCCTCTTCCGGACGGCTCCGCAAGGGGCTCATCCCTGACTGGTCTCTCACGTCTGCTGCTTTCGCCCCAGTCATGCTTTTGAGGTTCATCCCGCTGTCGCGTCATGGCGCAGCGCTCCGTTCCTCTTGAGGCTGCAGAGTGCCCCACTGTAGGCAGCCCGAGTTTGCTTATCCGCTCATCCCTGGACGGACGCTTGGGTTGCCTCCACCTCAGCCAGCCAGCCTTCTCGTGCTTGTGTGTGTGTTGAAATGCACGCTGCTGCCCGAAACCTACGCTTCTGCTGCTTTTAGGGCTACGTCCCGGCCATCCCTCTCCGGAACCCTTTCGTCTCCCAGATGGAAACTGCGCACAGTAAACATCCACACACCCCTCGCCCACCCAGGCGCCCCACTCCTCCTGCTGACTCCAAGTCAGGGAGCGTTTACAGTGGGAGTCTGAGCATGCCAGCCCTCTTGAGCCTTCTGTGGCTCCCCACAGCCCTTGGGGTAGAGTTAAAAGGACAGCAGAAAGTGGCAGATGGGGGAACAGAGGGAATGGTCGGTCACCTGGAGGCAGGAAGTGGACGCCTCTGGTGGCTCTGGGGGAGTGCAGGGAGCCTGCTGGCTGGCTGGGCAGAGGCTGCTCAGCAGATAGAGCAGGAAGCGTCTTAGGGAGTAGAGAAATGGCCAAGGAGAGGTGGACTCCCCAAAGTGCAGGAGGTGCGCGCTGACATCCCCAGCAGTGTCCGCAGAACCAGGAGGCCCGGTGGGCCTCACTCCTTGGAGGCACCAGCAGCCGGAGCCCCTTGTACAGTACTCACATCACCCCTCCTGGGCAGGGGCGACCCACATCTGCACCTTGCGCAGCTGTCCCGGGACACAAGCCTAGTGGCCGCCGCATTCTCGGCCTCCCCAGCTGGCCCTGCTCCCCGGCCCCCTCTAAACGCTCGGCGGCCGAGTGCAAAGGGGCCTTCGCAGCTCGGCGGGCAGCACGGGGGTGGCATCTCTCCGCCAGCCGGCGCCACCCCACCCCACGCACCAACTTTTTTCATGTCACATTCACAGAAAGCTAGGGTCACTGAGCCTGGGCCGCTGAGGCTTGCAGGAGAGGGCCGAGAGGGGGCGCTGGTGAGGCTGGGGACGAGGGTGGCGCGGGATTCCTGTCACTGGCTCCATGCACGCTCCCGGGGCGCGGAGGCAGCACACGGGGCATGCACGCAAGCACACCTTTTTCTGGAGATGGGGTGTGCTGTGTTCCCCAGGCTGGCCTTGACCTCCCGGGCTCAGCCTCCTGAGGCCCTGGGACCACAGGTGCAGGTTCTGGTGCTGGGCTGTGGGGCCGCACTGGGAGGCTGAGACAGGAGAATCTCAAGTTGGAGGCCAGCCTGGACAATTTAACAAGAACCTGTCTTAAAATAAAAGTTTATAAGTGCAGACCAAATAGCCCATCTCGTAGAGTGCCTGCCTCTCATGCAGGAGGACTGGGTTCGAATCCCCAGCACTCTGAGATTGTGGAAATGACAAACAAAATAAAAGTTTATAGAGCCTTCTGGGAATTGCAGGGACAGGGCCTGCTCCACGCCTGCGCAGCCTGGAGGTCTCCCAGCTGCCACCTCATGCTGGAGAACTCCAACCTCCCCTTCAGCGCACACTGCCGGGCCTGAGATGCCAAGCGCCAGGCTGCGTCTGAGTCTAATGGCAACCCTACGTGGTCCCAGCCAGGACAGAAACTCGGAGACCGAGAGGCCCTCGCCGCTGGCCACCAGAGGCCGAGTGCTGTTTCTGCCACTAGTGAAGTCAGGGATGCACCCGAGACAGGAGGAAAATGAAAGCAGGTAGGAAAGGGGACAAGGAAAGAAGGAGAGGGAGAAGTCGGGCCTGCAGTGGGTCGCAGCTCGGTCTTGTGCAGAGGCCCTGCCCCTCTCTCCCATTGAGTGGTGGAACGGGGTGGTGGAAGAGGCGGCACATCAAGTTTCTGTCCTTTCCAGGGATACTTAAAGCTGTGTACTTTTAAAAAAAAAAAGTACTTATTTAGTTGTAATGGAAAAAAAATAATAAAAGTTCATAAGGGCTGGGGTTGTGGCTCAGTGGTAAAGATCCCCTGGGTTCACTCTGTGGTACCACAAAAAAGACAAAAAAAGAAGAAAAGGGTTGACCTTCTACGGGTTCTGCCTTTTGTTGTTGTTCTTACTGGGGAGTGAATCCCGGGGCACTTGACCACTGAGCCACATCCACATCCCAGCCCCTTTTTACTTTTTGTGTTGATAGTCTTGCTAAGTTGCTTAGGGCTTTGCTGAGTTGCGAGGCTGGCTTTGAACTTGTGATCGTCTTGCCTCAGCCTCCTGAGTCACTGGGATTCCAGGAGTGCACCACTGTGCTGGGCCTGGGCTCTCCCTCCTATAGTTCTGCCAGATTTTAACATCCCCAGACTGGGGACCAGGCTTCCAGCGCATAAGCCCTGAGGGGACCTGCAGGCCATATCTAAAACATAGTACTGCATAAGCTCAGGGCCCAAGCTTGTTCCCTTCCATCTCTGGCTTCCTGTCTTGCCATACGATTTTAGGTGTAACCCCACCCCACCCCTCATGTTGTGATGCAGCCAGGAGGGTCCTTTCTAGAGACCAGACTGATGGGCTTCTCTATCTTGGAATTTTAACCCCTACAACTGTGAATTACACACATCTCTTTTCTTTATATCTTACCCATCCTCAGGTATTTTATTATAGCAAGAGAAAGCAGACTAGTACATGCAGAGACCTCTGTAGCCTGAGAACTTCTTTGGGATTCTGAGGCACCTACCTTCTCCCAGGGGTATATAATGATGTCTTCCTGATTTTCATGTCATTGTCATATACCTCCATGTTAGGTATACAATTATGTCCTGATTTTATATCATTGTCATGTGCTGGGTGGGTAGCACTGTGTTCACGTTCAGTGCTGGGTGACACCCAGGCATACAAATGTCTCCCTCAGAATTTCATGATGGAGGGCTGTGTGGCTCAATGGTAGAGCACCCGTCTCACATGGGCAGAGCCCTGAGTTCTATCCCCAGCCCTGCAACTTAAAGAAAAAAAAATCTTGATGTCTTACTCTCACTCCTATTTATTATTTATTTTTTTATTATTTTTTTTCTTAGTTGTAGATGGACATAACACCTTTGTCTTTATTTTTATGTGGTGCTGAGAATCGAACCCAGGGCTTCACATGTGCGAGGCCAGCTCTCTGCCACTGAGCTACAGCCTCAACCCCACTCCCATTTATTTTAAAAAATGTGTTTATATATTGATTTATGTTAGTTGTACCCAAGGCCTCAGACATGCTAAGCAGCACTCTAGCCCTCAGCTACATCCCTAGCCCCTTCATTTTTTATTTTGAGACAGGATCTCCCAGTTGCCCAGGGTGCCTCAAACTTGCGGTCCTCCTGCCTCAGCCTCCCGCATTGGAATTGCAGGCGTGGGCCGCTTTGCCAGGCTTAGATTTGGATTCGTGGTCAGGTTTGTGAAGCAGGGGTACTTGCTCTTCTTGGCCAGCTGGGGGGAGCAGAGATTGTTGCCATACCTTCAACCACCTGACCTTCTCCCCTCCCACCCTCCATGGGAGCTGACCCCAGGACTCGTACCAGCTGGACAAGTGCTCTGATGGAGGCACGTTGAACTTTTGAGCACTGAAACTCAAGGACAGGGAGACTGTTCTCCACCCCTCGTGGGTTGGTGGTCTGCACTCCCAGTGCTCCTGGCTGGCAGGAAAGTGGTCCTTGGGGGCAGGTTTAGGGTCAGTGGACGTAAGAACCGGAAGTGGGTGTATGCTATGACGGTGGGGACAGGTGGGACTGGAGGTGACTAAGGCTCAGCCAACGGGGCATGTCCTCACCTCAGGGTAGCAGCAGGTTGATGGAGCAACACCAACCGGGTGGGGATCCAAGATCTATGCTTCTTTTTTACGTGTGACCTTATACAAGTAATGGAGCTTATCTGACTTAGTTTTCCCATCGAACGGTGCTGCCTCCTGTTCCTCTTCCCCTGCTCCTCAGACCCTCCTCTGTCCTCCCCACTTTCTTACACCTTCTTCCAGGTCATGGAGTTCCCAGCCCTCAGCCATCTGCTGTCTTCTGACAGTCAGTAGAAAGATTGTTTGCTTTTTTCTTTCTGGTACTGGGTGCCGATCCCAGGGCCTCCCACTCATCAGACAAGTGCTACCGCTGAGCCACAGCCTCAGGCCCAGGGTCCTTTTGATAGAGTGGTTAGGAAACTACATCCATGATGTCCCACTGCTGTCCTTGGCGCTGAGGAGTGGGATGATCTTAGGGAACCCGCTGGTGACTTTTTTTTTAATTATTTTTTTTAGTTGTCAATGGATCTTTATTTTATGTGGTGCTGAGGATCGAACCCAGTGCCTCACACATGCTAGGCAAGCGCAACCCGAGCCCCGCTGGGGACTCTTGGGACGGTTCTTGGCTCTCCAGCTAGTTGGTAGCGGAGCGGACCGCCCTTGGCTGTTCCCCGTCCTGCCTCTAGGTGGCACTGTGGGCCTGCCTGGCTTCCTCGGCTGGGAGCGGCCAGTGGCTCCGGATCGCTCCTTGAACAAAGCTTGGGTCTTAATTTGGGGGGGTTCTGAGTCTAGTTTAATTGTCCAGTTTATTGATTTTGTTGTTGTTGACACTGAGTGTGGAATCCAGGGCTTTCTAGGCAACAAGCCCTACTAGACAAGCCCTCTACCACTCAGCTACATCCCCAGCCCTTTAAAATTTTTTTTTTTTTTTTTAATTTAAGGGCTCTGTAAATTGCCCAGTCTGTTCTCAAATTTGCACTCTCCTGCCTCGGCCTCCCGAGTCGCTGGGATCACAGGTGGGCGCGCTGCTGGGCCTGGCTTTCTTAACCGGTTGATTTTTATAATGTCCTTTTTCATAGGTCAGGGTGTTTCTGGAACTTAGGAAGCAATTTTTGGAGAGGAAGGTGTCTGGACACCCTTCAAGTTTTTCCAGTCTAGGGCAGTGGCAGGGAGGCTGAGGCAGGAGGATCGCAAGTTCAAAGCCAGCCTCAGCGACTTAGCAAGACCGTGTCTCAAAAAAAAAAAAAAAAAAAAAAAAAGAGAGAGACGGGGATGTAGCTCAGCGGTTAAGCACCCTGCATTCAACCTCAGGTACCAAAAAACAACAATAAAGACCCTTTTCCAGTCATGATTCTTTTCTCCAGTGTGTCAAAAAACTAAAGCAAAAATAAAACCCCCAAACTTTCCCTCAGTTACCAACAGCGGCCTCACACTGCTGTAGACCCCCTCGGTTCCACACTGAAGTCCGTGCAGCCTGGTCCTGCCCGGCCGCACTCCCCAGGGCTGCCACTGCCGCTCTGTGCTCCGTAGCCCATTTTCCGTGGAACAGGCTGACCGGAGTCTTGGAGGTCACCTGCTTCAGAGCCAGAGAAGGGTGGAGAGAGGGCAGGCGGCCCTTGGCAGGGCTGCGTGGACAGATGTGAGCCACCAAGGGTGGGGGGAGGGGCGGGGAGGGGCCTGGAGCCCCGGGAAGCCAGCGGGGTGCGGCCGGGAGACCAGGGAAGAGCACGGGACACCGTCCCCAGCCGGGCAGCATGGCAGGGATAGAAGGCCAGATGGGCGTGGGCGACGTGCCTGACAGATGGCACTGTCATTGCAGCTCGAGGCGTGGGCGGCTGACAGCAGTCTCCGTGTCTGTCCCCTCCAAAGACACGGCTCCAGGATGGCAGTCCTCATCTGCATGTCCCCACCTGACCCTCAGCCATTGCTCGGCCGACCGCGGTGAGTGAACAGGCCACTGCTCAGAGTCACTGGGCACACAGGACGCGTGCCCAGGGCTAAGCCAGCTGCCTCGGGGATGGAGCCAGGGCCAGACACCTCGTCTGGCTGAGAGCCACTGTGTGGTCATTCATGTCCATCTTGGCATCTTCCCTGCTTTGCCACTGGTACCACTGAGGTGGTGGGTGGTGGCAGGTGGTGTCTGCCCGTGTCCTTTTGGGCTGTTGGAGCAAAACGCTGTAGACGGGGCTGTTTACAAACAGCAGACATTCGTAGCTCACAGTCTGGCAGCTGGGAAGTCCAAGTTCAAGGCTCTGGCAAGTTTGGTGTCTGGCGGGGGTTCTCTTCTGCTTCATCGGGGCACCGTGCAGGTAGCTCCAAGCCAAGGGACGTCAAGGATTGCCAGGAACAAGACCCCAGGGGAAAGCCACAGGACAAACGGTTCCAGGGGCTTCAAGGGGAGCTAGCCTCCGCCCTGATTCTGCACTCTGGCCTCCAGGGTGCTGGGAGAGAGCCTGTGGTTCTAAGCCACCCACCTGTAGTGAGTTAGGACACACGCCCCTAGGAGCTACGTGCCCCTATCGCTTTGATTGTTTTGTTTTGTTATATGGGGATGAAACCCAGGGCCTTGTGCCCTGTCACACTCCAGCCATTTGTTAAGGTTGGAATGAGTGTCCCCTAAGGCCCATGAGTTAAAGGCTTGGTCCCCGGTGTCCCTGTTGGGAGGTGCTGGGGCCTTTGGGAAGTGGGGCTTAGTGGGAGATCCATGGGTCACTGGGGGAGTGTCCACAGAGGGGATTGGAATTCTTATCTCTTCCTCATTTTACTTCCTGCTCATGACATTAGTGGTTCTGCTCTGCCACACCCCGCTGCCACGATGGGCCACCCTCACCAAAGACCCCAAGCAATGGTGCCTCCTTGGGCTGGAACTTCTGGAGCCATGTGCTAAATAACCTTTTCTCCGTGTAAGACAATTTCCTCAGGTATTTTGTTACAGTAACAAGGAGCTGACTAATGCAGCATTGTTCTTTTTCCTTTTTTCTTTTTTTCCAGAGATGGGGTCTTGGTATGTTGCCCAGGCTGTTCTGGAACTCCTGGACTCAAGTGATCCTCCTGCGTTGGCCTCCTGAGTCGCTGGGAATGCAGCACGCACCACTGTGACTGGCATTTTTTCTTTTTTAACTTAAATGTTTCATCCTTTGAGCATCGATACCTGTAAGAGACCAATAGCAGTGCTGACGAGGCTTTTCAGATGCACAGTGAATGACCTCGGCCTGGGGCCTGGATGTCCAGTTATCCCCAGCCTCTGGTCGCATCCCTAAAATCAGGCTTTCATCCTGGGACTGACCCAAATTCCAGAGAGCTGGCAGCCCCAGAAGCTGGGGTGCTCTGCTTGGTGCTCCCACACAGATCTGGCTCTTGCAATCCCCGATCTCTGAGCCAAGTCATGTCACCGGTTCTTGCCCCTCTGCCAGTCATCCTGCGATGGCATCTGAAGGATATCGGGACATGCCACCCCCAAATATGCAACCCTGACATCAATATTCTCTTGAGCTGAAGGAACTGCTCTGCTTTGGATCTGGCCGGAGGGAGGCCTCCAAAGGTTCCTGTACTGGAAGCTTCCCCGGCGTGGGGATGTCGAGGGGCGAGAGGCGGCGGCTGTTCAGCAGCTAGGCCTGTGGAAAGTGCCTGGGTGACTGGTGGTGGTGCTGTTGGGAGAGATGACTGTGGTCCTCAGGGGCCCAGTTCGTTTCTGCAAGAAGGACTGTCATAGGAGGAGCAAGGCTGACTCTTCTTGGGCTCTGGCTTCCCCCTCCATGTGGTCGCTTCTGCCTGTGTTCCTGCCACTGTGGTGCACCGGCCTTGTGCGCAGGGGCCAGGGACACACTCTTGGATCCCCAGAACTGTGGCCAAAGGCCACTCTTCACCAGAAGCAGGTGTTTTGTTCTAGCAGCACCAGAGGGACGAGGACAGCAAGGAGGACCAAGGAGACAGAATAAGACTCTTCCACCACCTGAAGACGTCCTTTATTGCCTAAAAGCTGGGCATACATGTGACATGTGAAGGTGACAGAAAAAAAGAAAATGACAAACAAACAAAAAAAAAGTTTTAATAAAGAAGCGATGAGGTGGCACAGACTTCCCTTCGAGGAGGTATTCCCTGCTCCTCGTGCCTGGAGGTGGAGAGCTGGCATGGGCTGGGCCTGCACCGAGTCCTAGCCAACCACCCCACTGCCCATCAGCTTTTCCGACTTTTTAATATACATATTTTTGGTCCTGGGGATTGAACCCAGGGGTGCTTTACCACTGAGCCACATCCCCAGCCCATTTGATTTTTTATTTTGTGACAGGGTCTCATTAAATCACCCAGGCTGGTCTCAAACTTGCAATCCTCCTGCCTCGGCCTCCCCAGTCCCTGGGTCTACCGGTGTGCGCCCCCGCGCCGGGCTTCCTGGCGTCTTTCCTAGCTACTTGCCCACGAATTCACCACCCCCAAAGCCCAAACCCGCCTTCCTTTGTTAAAACCATGTGTAAGCCCTGTGCTAATCACTGCCTTTTCTGTGAACCTCCTTGCTCATGTTAATGGAAACTGTGACTTTTCTACTGTTCATCTCTCTTGTTAGTTGAATTCACAGCCTCCCACTACTGAACCTGAAAGGATAGAGGAGTCTTTCCTCCTGGACACGGAGGCGTCTCCATTTCACAGAGAGGATACTGAGCCTGGGAGAGCTGGCAAATAGAGACCAAGGACAGACAGATTTATGTGCCCTGTTTCCTTTGCCCCTCGCCTCCCGGGCACTGCTCCCAGGGCAGGGACTGAGGGCATGTGAGACAGCTGTGGAGGCCTGGAGCCCAGCTTCCTGGCCCTATGCTGCAGACTCGGCCTTCAGGCTCAGGAGCCATGGAGCTCTGCCTGGGCTTCATCCCTCAGAGGACAGAGCTGCAGTCTCCCTGGCCATGGAGGGATGGTCACCAGCCTCGCTCACCCCGTGGCTCCTGAACATGTGCAGCCCCAGCACCGTGGACGGGGAGCCACAGACCCGGGCAGGCAGCTGGCTTGGAAGCCTGTGGGGTTGTGACGGGTCAGGCTGGCTGGGAGGTTCTTGCTGGGCAGGGCATTTCCTGGAGGACTTTGTCTTAGCAGGTGCTGTGCCCGCCTTCCCCGGTGGAGCCTGCAGCCTTTGCTGCCCCAGGTCTGCGGGATTGACAGGACCTACTGGACACAGTTGCTCTATGCTGGATGATGATGTGGCAGCAAAGAATGGGTCACCTTGGGCCAGCTGCTGTACTGAGGACAGCGGTTCCCCAAGAGGTCCACCATCCCAAGGGCCGCAGCGACCCTTCCAAGGGTGTCCAAGCCATGACCCGCTATAGTGGTGCAGCCTGTGGTCCCAGAGATGCAGGAGGCTGAGGCAGGAGGATCTCAAGTTTAAGGCCAGCCTGGGAAAATTAGCAAGACCCTGACTCAAAGTAAAAACTAACAAGGGTTGGGAATGCAGCTCAGTGGAAGCGCGCCTGGGTTCCATTCCTAGCACGCACGGTGCTGGGCGCAGGGAGACGAGTTACTTGGTACTCGTGTATGCACTTCAGCACTGGGTGGGGCCCAGGGGTGCTCTGCCACCCGCTGCAGCCCGGCGCTTTTTATTTTCTATTTTGAGACAGGGCCTCACTGAGTCGCCTAGGCTGGTCCTGAACCTGTGATCTCCTGCCTCAGCGCCCAAGACACTGGGATCGCAGCTGTGTGCTGCCACGCCTGGCTCCCACTCATGTATCTGCTACGTGTCGCCCTGTCTTTTTTGGGGGAGTACTGGGGATTGAACTCAGGGGCACTTGACCCCTGAGCCACATCCTAGCCCTGTTTTGTATTTTATTTAGTGACAGGGTCTCACTGAGGTGCTTAGCACCTCGCTTTTGCTGAGGCTGGTTCTGAACTCGAGATCCTCCTGCCTCAGCCTCCCACGTTGCTGGGATTACAGGTCACTCCTGTGCCCAGCTGAAGTCCTTGTCTTGGGCTGGTCGTGCCCAGCCCTGCCCTCCCACCATTGACCTCTAGAAGTCCTCACCAGTGCTCATCATGTAGGGACCTCAGCAAAATCCATGCAGGGGGCCACAGTCCAGAGCAGAGCCCTGTGGAGACAACTGTGGGGTGCTGGGAGGGGCCAGAGGCCAGGTGCTGGGCAGGGGTGGGTGCTCACTGTGGGTGCAGCACTTCTCCCAGCCACAGGTGCCCCGAGCTCTCTCCTTCCTGCCTGCCTTCCTTCCTTCATCTTGCAGTGCTGGTGATGGAAGCCAGGACCGGTGCATTCTGGGTAAGCACTCCTTTGCTAAGACCTGGCCCATCCCTACCTTCAACCCTGTTCCAGAAGCCAACAAAGCCCCCTTCTGCCATTCCCCAAAGAGACCTGGGGAGCACTTGGCCAAAGGACAAAGACCACGCCAATCCGAAAGCCCTTGAATTCAACATTTTTTTATTATTTTTTTTTCTTTTTTAATGTCATGCAATAATTCACAGTCCCAAGCCCACGGTTTTCAAACAAGGTAGGAAAAAAAGGAAAAAAGAAGCAAGGGAATTGGTGGTGGTGGTGGTTTTTTTTTTTTTTTTTGTTTGTTTTTTCTCTTTTGTTATTTCAAGCAGGACCAAATGTCAGAAAAAAATGCTTCTTTTTCTCAATCATTAATTTTTTTTGTCCTTTTTAAAATTGTTTATTGTTATTATTTTTCTTTTAAATTGATTTCTGCAGGCAGTAATAGTAGGGTTTGGTGTCACCAGCAAGCACTCCTGCGTGTGGTTGAGAAGAGTGTGGCGTGTCCCGTCCGCGTGGGGCTCTGGGTCGGCTTCCTGCCTGTGTCCTCCGCCCGCGGCCACCGCGTCCTTCACCAGGGAAAGGGTTCAGTTGAGATGATAAAACTCATCAATAGAAGCGGTTTTTTTCTCCCCGTTTTTCTTTTAAAAATGTTATTATTATTATTATTTTCGTTTGTTTTTTCCCCCAAAGTTCTCCAAAAAGGGCTGAGAGGACTCGGCCGCCCCCGGAGCCCCTGGCGCGGGGAGGTCGGGGCCGGGCCCTCGACGCCGGGAGGGTCTCTCCCGGCCGAGGGTGGAGGGACCCCGCGCGGCCCAGCCCTGGCCCCGAGGCTGGGCCCCTGACTGGCGGGTTCTCGCCCGCGGTGCTGGGCAGGTGGCGGCGAGGCGGCCGGCCCGGCGCGCTCCTCCCGGCGGGTGTGTGCGTGGGGTGCGTGGGGGCGCCGGGCGGGTGAGGGGCCACCGCGCCCGGACTTAGCACCAATCGTCGTCGCTCTCGCTGTAGGGCTCGTGCAGGCCTTTCCGGGAGCCCGGCCCTCGGGGCCTGGCCACTCCGTGGACCGGGTAGTAGCCGTTGGGGAGTCTCCGGCCGTGCCGGGAAGGCGAGGCGCAGGCTGGGCCGTGGGCCCGGGGAGTCCTGGGCGATCGCCCGGCGGCGCCCGAGGACGTGTGTCGCGGGAGGGGTGGCGCGTCGTAGGGCCCGGCCACCGCCTCCTCGCCGCCCGGGCCGTCGGCCTCGTCGTAGTCGGAGCCCCGGTAGTAGCCGTGGTGCCGGGGACCCGAGGGTCCCTCGGACATGTGCGGACCCGACGTTGGCCACCGGGGCCCTCCATGGCGACAGGCCCTGGGGGACTCGCTCCTGGCGGGGCCCGGAGCTCGCCGCTCCATCCCGGGCGAGCGGCTGCTGCCGTGGCCCCCAGTGGCCGGCCGCTCCCCGGCCAGCGGCTCTGCGGCGGGGCCCGGGTACCTCCGAGGGCCGCTGGTGGCCGCCCGGCCCGGCCTGGCCGCCGCCGGCTGCTGCTGCTGCTGCGGGGCGCCCGGGGCGCCGGCCTTACGGATCACGGGGGAATAGGACACGTGTGGCCGGGGAGTGGAGGGGGTCTGGGGGAGCTGGCGGCGCCCCCGCCGCGGAGTGCTGGTGCCGGACGTTGAGGGGGCTGGGCTTCCACTGACCGAACTACTGCCCTACACGAAAATTGAAACAAAGGGAATCAAAAAAAAAGGCACGACGAAATCAACCAGGAGAGGAGACACAGGAGGCGGCGGGCGGCCGGACGGACGAGGGGCCGGAGGGGGAGGGACACAGGACACCGAATGGAAAAAAAGGAGAAAAGCCACAGCCACAGGAGGAGGGCGGAGACAGGAGGGGCCAAAACAACACAACAAAGCGGGAGAGAAATGAGAGATGGAGTTTTGTAAGTCTCGGGCTCGGAGCAGAAGTTCCCAATTACTCACGGCGTCCAAGGGACAGAAATCATAATCGAAACGAAAGGGAGGCGGGAGCGGGGCAGCGCGGCGGGGCGCGGGGACCTCGCGGCCACAGCCGGGGAGCAAGCGGGCGGCGAAGGGAGCGGGGCGCAAGGGCCACCCGCCCGGCCCGGAGGCGACGAGGCCGGGTGCGGTCGGGCCGCCCGGTGGCTGGGGGTGGGGGCCCTGCTGCTGCTCCTCGCCCAGCCCCGGGCCCGCCTGGGGTCGCCGCGTGCCACACCCACCTGCCGGTGCGCCATGTGCTCTCGGCCCTCGCTGGGCGAGCGGGACCAGCGCTGCTCCCGAGCCCTGGCCCGACCGTGGTCTGGCCGCTCCTGGGCGTAGCGCTCCTTGTCGGGGGGCGCGGGGTGGTGGTGGTGGTGGTGGTGGTGGTGCTGCCGATGCTTCCGGTCCTTGGGTCGGCCCCGTTCCTGGTCCCGCTCTTTCGATGGCAGGTCCCCGGATTGGGTGGTCATGCTCAGGTCCGTTCCTAAGCCTGGGCGGGAACACAGACGGACCCGCCCCGGGGACCTTCAGGGCCGAGGAAGGGGCAGGGCAGAGCGTGCACGCAGGAGCCGCTCAAGGGGTCCAGGGCCCCGGAGAGAGGAGAAGGCACGTCTGTGGGCAGGGCATGCTCTGGTGCCCGTCCCCTCTTCTCCCGCTCCACCCGCCTCCCCTCCAGGGCTCTGCCTCCCTGCACGTCCCTGTGGCGGCCCACCTGTGTCCACGTCGGTGTAGCGGCCCAGGGAGCGCTCAGAGGTGCGGTGGCCGCGGTCACGGTCCCGGCGGCGCTGGTGGTGCCGCTGGTTCTCCTCCGGGGGGACCCGCTCCAGGGAGTAGTCCTCCAGGCGCCGAGCCTTGGGGCCCAGCACAGACGCCGAGCGCTTCATGGGGCTGGTGTCCGAGATGGTCTGGGTTGGGGGACAGGCCGTGGCTGGAGTCAGAGGCCAGCGCAGAGAGGTGTGGTTCTTTCCCGCCCCCTCCAGGCAGCCCTGCTACTGGACCACCACCTGAGGTTGGGTTTTGGCCATCTGGGGAGTGGATGCAGGGGTGCGCCGGGGTCCTGGAGGCAGCCTGGCTAGCCTGCTCCAAGAGCGAAGCCTGAGGCCCCCTCTGTCCCCAGACAGGGCTGCTCTTTCCAGGTCCATTCTTGGGTTCTTGCCATGAGGTCCCATCTGGCCCCCACACCTCCCACTGGTTCTCAGGATCCCCCAGCCCTGGGGACCCAGCCAGGGTTGGCAGTCTGGCTGAAGGGAAGCACTACCCCTGCAGGGTGCAAGCCTGGGCAGCAGGTCCACCTGCCTGGCTGCCACCTGCCCTCCAGGGACGGGAAGAAACCCAGCTCCCTGCACCCCGCTCAGCACCTCCTTGGCTAAAGGGCTGCTCTCTTCTGACCTCCTGACTCTGGCACCAGCTGCCCAGTCCCGGCTAGCGGCTGCCCTAGTTGAGGCCCTGTGGCACCCATCTTGGCCTGCAGCCCTGGGTCAGGCCTGACCCATGGAGGCCTGTGGTTCCCTGTGGCAGGCGGAGGACGGCAGAGGAGAGGGCGTGGACCCCGACCCTCCTGCAGGATCTGGCCAGCCGTACTGCTGGAGGCCCTGCCTGAGGCAGGAGCTGAAAAGGACTTGAGGCTGCAGGGCTGGGGGTCCATGGTGGAGCTGGAGGAAGGAGCCCCCCAGAAAGAGGTGCAGGTGAGCCTGGGCGCCTCCTGCTGGGAGGCTCTGAAGAGGGAGCAGGTGGGGTGGCCCCTGCACACACAGGACACAACACACGAGGAGAGGGCTCCATGGGGGGGAAGGGTGGCTGCAGAGAAAGGTGGGCCCAGGCGGCCGGAGATGGGGGGCTGCCACGAGGGGGGGTGGGGAGGAAGAGGGGCCGGAGCCCAGCTGGGGCGGCAGGCGCGGTACCTACACTGAGGTTATTCCCACGTGGCCGGCCCCTTCTCCTCTGTCACAGCCCCACGGGATGGTGCACACAGAAAAAACAGAAAGAAGAAAATAAATATAAAAGGCCAGGAGGAGCGTGTGGGTGTGGAGCATGGAGAGGTGCCGGGGAGAAGGAGAAAGAAAGGTTAAGGTCTCGGTGGGCGAGGCGGCTGGCTGTCCCCCAGCGGGTACAGAGGAGACAGACAGAGACGCAGACAGATGGCGTAGGCAAGACATCGACAGATGGGGCGGACTGGCCACGGCCCCCTGGCCCCTGCCTCATGCAGTGTGGGGACCCTGGCTCCAAGGGAGGCTCAAAGCTTCCAGGAGGTGGCCCTCCGCTGCCTTTGTCCCTGTCCTCTCCCAGAGCCCAGCAGCTAAGTCCTGAGTCTAGGGAAGGGGCAGCCACATGCACTGAGTACCTCCCTCCTCAAGTTCACAGCCGCCAGAGGCCAGGCCCTTGGGCTACCCTGGCTCAGCCAGGCACAGCACAGCCTTCCGCCTGGTGCAGACAGCCACAGCACAGCACCCGGGAAGCTTGCCCCAGCCAGACATGCCACCCTGCCCACCCGGCCACAGCCCTCCACCTGGCAGGCCGCTGGGATGGGGCAGGGGGATGGCTCCTCCTGCCTCCGCGTCGGGTGGGCCCCAGCAGCTGGGCAAAGCAGCCACGCAGACACACGCAGCAGGCACACACGCTGTCCCGCAGCACCACGGAGACCAGACAGGAACACGAACCCCAGTTGCCCAGACCGCCCAGACCACCCAGACGCTTTCCTGGGACCCACCAGGCCCCTAGTGCAGACCCACGAGTGTCCGCGAACGGTAGACGCCGCATGCGTGTGCGTGAGTTCCGGGCGGCCGGGTTTCCCGGGGCTGGGGACGGAACCCAGCGTCTGTGACCGCCCCAGCCCCGTGGCGGCTCACTGGCCTTCTCGTTCCTTTATAGCGGGGACTGGACCCAGGCCGCTCCGCCACGGCGCCGCACCCGAGCCTGTTCTCTCGTTTGTGGACAGGATCCTGCTAACCTGCCCAGGCTGACCTCGAACATCCATCCTCCTGGCGCAGTGCCCAGGGCTCCAGGAGCATGGCGTGCACCCCACCTGGGCAGTGGCTTTCCTGATGGCAGCTCCCCCTGGGCCTGGCTGGCCCCCTGCCCTCCGCTCCCCTCCCTCAGCACCCAAGCAGGGCAGAGGAAAACCACTTGGTCGTGACCACCGCGCTCTGCCTGGGGGCGCGCTTCCCCTTCTTGGTTCCATCAGGAGGGGTCAGGAGGGCCAGGAGGGTCGGGGCGCCAACCGTCAGGGGCCCGCATGGCGGAGGGGCTGGGCGCGGTGCTGCCCAGTGGGGCGGCGAAAGCCCTCACCTGGTTCTCGGCGGGGAGGCGGGGCATGGAGGCGGCCCGGGCCTGGCCTTCCATGGGGAGGTAGCGCTCGCCGTCCGAGTAGCCCTCAGTGCCCATCTCGCGCATCTCCACCGACTGCAGGGGCAGAGGGCGGGGCGGGTGAGCCGGGGCGAGCCCTGCGGAGCCCAGGGGCGTGGTGTCTGCGGGGGTGCTTGCGGCAGGCGGCGGGGGCACAGGCACCTGAGAGTTGGGCTGACTGTTGGGCATGTCGGTGGGGGGCCCTCGTTCCGGGCTCCAGGTGCCAGTCTTCTGGAACATCTCCTGGGCCCGCTGGGTCACCCAGGACGGACTCTCCTTGAGGCCGCTCTCGTGAGCCATCCTGCGTGGGGACAGGCCAGGTGGGCGGGGCGCTCGGGGGCTCCAGCCTGGGTGCCGGCACCTCCCCCCGCCGGCGAGAAGCACTCACAGGCCTCCTCCAGGGTCCAGCTGGGTGGAGGGGAGGGCGTTCTGCCCGGGTCCCCCCTCCTGCGTCGGGGACGGGGGCTCCATGCGCTGGAACATGAGCGGGGTCCGGTTCTGGGGAGGCAGAGAGCAGCGTGTGCGCACAGGGGCAGGGACGGGTGGGCACAGAAGAGGGCGGGCGGGAAGCTCCGGCTCGGCCAGGCTAGCAGAACAGTGGGCCGGTTTCGGAGGGGCTTGCAGCCCAGCCCGCGGCGTTCCAGAAGTCCTCTCTGGTCTCCTTCTCTTTTTTGCAGTGCTGGGGATGGACCAGGGCCTGGCACATGCTCAACAAGCCCTCCATCACTGGGCCACAGCGCTGTCCCCCAGAAGTCCCTGTTGACACCCTGAGTCTCGTACTCAGGTCTGATCCATCTAGACTCTTCCAAGTCCACCCGGAACTGTACCACATCCCACCCCCACCCCCACCCCGGGCCTCTCGTGTCCCAGTTGGCCCGGCACTGGCACCTCCCCCAGGCCCCTAGCACCTGCCCTGGCTCCATCCCCCCACCCCAGAGCCCCAGAGGGTGTGGAGCACCTGAGCCAGATCTGGTCCCTCCTCTGTTCAGGGCCCTCCCTGGCTCCTGTCTCACTTGCAGTAAAAGCCATTTGTTTCCCTGGACCTGTGAGGCTCTGCCCTGTCACCCCTGCTCCCTTTCTTCTGCCACCTTTGCATCTCCATTGTTCCCTGACCTCTGAAGGCACAGTCCAGGCTCAGAGCCTTGGCACTGGCTGTTCCCTCCTCCAGGGATGCTGTTCCTGGCTATCCTTCCTTCCCATCTCCTCTGTGTGTGCCTACTCCGAGGGTCCCTGGACGTCCTCCACGCTGCTCTCATTGCCCCTCAGTGGGTCCACTTTGCCCCCTGGCACTAATTATTTGCCGCCAGATCTGTTCAGCCATTTGCTGCTGGTGACACGTCCCCACCTAGAATGGCTGCCCTGCCCCGCCTCCCAGCACCGGGGACAGCACCTGCACACGCGGGCGGGCATCAGGTCTGTGCCCAATGGCCTAGTGGCATCTCAGAAACGGCCCTGCTTGGCAGGGACCTGCCCTAGTTCTGGTTGCTTCCTGCGGTCACCAGCAAGCCCGTCTCCAGCTTGGGTGTCCCAGCTGGGTGGGCAGCGTACCTGCTCCTCCCGCATGGCCTGCAGCTTCTTGGCCTTGCTCTGCCGGTAGTACTCCATGATCATCATGGCCGCGTAGATCTTCCCCACCGTCAGGTCCGTGGCTGGGGGCACGGGGAGAACTCAGGGGTCGCCGAGCCCACCCTGGCACCCTCCCCAGGCTTCCTGTTGGCCTCCCTGTCTGTCCCCATGGGTCCCAGTCCGGGGCAGGCACGGCTCTTACATTTGTGAGGTGTGACCAGCAGGTCGAGTGTCTTCTGGGACAGGTTTGGCCAGATGGCCATCATCTCCTTCCGGAGCTCTGCATCCATCTGCTGCTTGTCAGCCCCACCTGCAGCGTGGGGACAACAGATGCTGACCGCCTCCCCGGGCTCCGGCAGCTTCTGGGACAGCTGCCAAGCCAGCAACTCCCTAGGGTGTGACCACAGCTGCTCTGGTCCCCTTGGAGTCTCCAGGGCCTTGAGCTGGGCCCAGAGGCAGTCCCAGGCAGTACTGGTGGAATGACCACGTGTGCCCTGGTCCTTGTGGAATGGCTTTGTAGGGAGAGTCCAGTGCTGCAAGGGCTCATCAGCTGAGGTCCCCATCCTAGTTCCCGCTTACCAACTGCCTGGCTTACGTCCCTAGATGCCCCTCTCTCTCTGCTGGGGATGGAGCCCCTGTCTTGTGCATGCTGGGCAAGCACTCTGCCACCGAGCTAGATCCCCAGCCTCTGTCTTGTACTGCCAGGTGCCTTAGTCTCCCCATCTGTGAAATGGGGATGCCAGCAAGTCCTTCCTCTGCCTGGCTGTTTGAGGGCCAAGGGCGTTAATGTGCATCCAGCCTTGGGACAGTGGCTCCCATGGGGTCGTTACTGCAGCAACATGGTTGGAATGTGGGTCGCCCCCCAAACTCATGTTGGAATTTACTTCCTCCTCTGAGGTGTGAAGAGGTGAGCCTCTAGGAGGTGACAGGGGTTAAACAAGGCCAAGAGGGTGTCCCTGAGATTGGATCCTGATGGCTTCTTAAGGCAAGGGACAGAGAGCAGAAGTCACGCAGCTGCAGGGGCCACTCTCCATGCAATTGGTGCCAGTGTTGCTGTGGGGCTCTGAAACTAGAAGGTCATCACCGGATGTGGCCCCTTGATGCTGGGCTGCTGGAACTGGAGCCCAAATCGCTTTTTTTCCACGCTGGGGTGGAATCGGGGCCTCCTGCAGGCTAGGCTAGCGCCCTGCCACTGAGCCGCACCCCAGCCCAGAAGGGCCTTTGTGATCATGCGCAGGCGAAGCCCAAAGCTCAGGTAAATTTGGAGTAAAGGCGCTGAAGCCAGGGGGAGTTAAACTGCTGCCCATCAGGCCCACGGGAACCAGGGCTCCCTCCGCTCCCGCTTCTGCTCCGCATGCGGCCACCAGAGGGCGCCGCGAGTCCGGAGTCGGGCCGCCTCCCTCCGCGGCTCCACCTCAGGGGAATCGAACTCTCACCCAGCGCTCTCACTGCTTTGCCCGCGCTGCCGAACCCTGCGGCTCCTCCTCACTCCCCTGCGGCCACGCCGACCTCCTCCCTGCTCCTTAAACGTGCCCAGCACGGGCCTGCTCGGGCCGTCCCACGGTCGTCTGTGCGGCCTGTTTCCTATGCGAGCGTCGTTTCCTAAGAGAATCGGCGTGCCTCCCTGTCCTCTGCTCCTGCAGTGTCTGCTCAGATCCTCTTTCGAAGAGGCCCCGCCGACCTCCGCCACCAAGTACCCCACCCATCACTGGACGCTTCGGCTTTTTCTCTTTTGAACTAATGGGGTTGTTCCCTATCTCGCCGCGAGAGGGCGCGCGCGCACGGGTTTTCACCTTTTAATTTCTTTTTGGTTTTTGGTCACAGGGTCTCTCTGTCGCCCAGGCTGCCAACCAACCCCTGGGCTTAAGTGATCCTCCTGCCTCAGCCTCCCCGGGGCCACAGGCATGCAACACCGCCCCTCGCGCCTGCCTTCCCTTTCTTTCATGGCCGCAGGGTCCGGAGATGCCGGGGTTCTGAGGTCCTCCGGGCCGAGGTGTGTGGGGGTGGGGCCGATCGGTGGGCCTCGGCTCGGGTTCGGGGTCCAGACTTTTGGGGATGACCTGGGATGCCTTTCGCACCTGAACCTTTTCTTCTTTCTTCCTTTACTGCAGCACGGGGCTGAGCCCAGGAGGCCTCCACCTCTGGCTACACCCCCAGCCCTGGCTGTTTCTTTTGAGACCTGTTCTCCCCAAGTTGCTGAGTTTGGCCTGGAACTTTCGATCCTCCTGCCCCAGCCTCCTGAGGAGCTGGGAGTACAGGCGGGCACCACTGCACCTGACTTTAGGACACCTGTCATAATTACTGTCAACGAGAATCAAATCACAAATATGTTTCCAGCTCCTCTGGGAGCGAAGGGCGCTTCCCACTGTGGTGCACTGAACTGTGTCCCCACCGCCTGCCGAAGTTCATAAGGTGAAGCCTTCACGCACCCGCGGCCACATTTGGAGATGGGACCTTGAAGGGTGTGAGGTCAGTGGGGCCCTAATGCGAGGCAGCTGGAGAGAAGACAGTGTGCCAAGGGGCGGGGGGCCACTGCAGGCCCAGGCTAAGGCCAAGGACAGTGCCCTGCGGCCCTGACCTCTGTCTCCAGACGCGGAGGAAATCAAGCCGGCCCAGCCGCCCAGCGTGTGCGTTAGTCCCACGCCTCTCTCAGCCTCGAGCGGGCTCCGACCTCACCGCCCACTGAGGCGGGGGCTGGTCTCCGCTGCGGGGTCCGGCGCCGAGCGGCTCGCTGGCTTCCACCCCACGGGTGCGGGGCGCACTGCTGGCTGCCCCAGGCGATGACCCAGGCTGCCTCCGCACTGCCCCTTGTCCGGGGCAGAGTCCCTGGCTGGGAAGCAGCCCTACTGTCACAGTGCTGTGCAGCTGCGCGCAGGCTAGCGGAGCGGGGCGTGGCCTCCTGCGAGGCGCAGGGCCCGAGGCTGAACTGCGCCTGCTCCTCCTCGGGTGCAGAGCTATCGCCACTGGTGGCCCCGGGCAGTGTCAGCTGAGACGGTCCCTGTCACCGACCAGTGTTGCCGGGGGTGCAGAACTGCCTCTGGCTGAGACCCACGGACTCAGGCTCCACCTCTGAACCGCCCCACCTGCTCTCTCTCTCCTCAGCGTTTGTCCCCCAGGTGTTGACTCTGCTTGGGTGGCGCCCCGCCCTCGCTTCAGGTTTGGCTGCTTCTCCTCAGTCCCGAGGACAGGAGGTGGCTCTTCCCCTGTTGCATCCCAACTGCCGAGGGCAGGGCTGGGCATACAGTGGGCACTCAATGAATGCTCTTTTCAGGGCTCATGGCTGCCAGTGGCCGGCTGAGACAGTGTGCCAGAAGCCACCATCCTCAGCCCTCGTGAGGGTCCAGAACCTTTAGGGCTGCTGCAGACTGGGTGCTCGGGCAGCGGGGCTCCAGGGCTGGCCCCTGCAGCCCCTGGGAGGGAGACAGTGGGCCCCCGACTGGGCGGGTGAGTGGGGCAGTAGCCAACATCTGAGCTCAGAGCCGGGCGCACTCCCTCCTCCCTCCCTCTCCTCCTCTTTCTTTTTGGCGCCTGGATTGATCCCAGGGACGCTCTACCACTGAGCTACATCCAGTCCTTGCCGGGACAGGGTCTCAGTAAGTTGCCAGGCTGGCCTTGGGCTTCTGATCCTCCACGCTTATCTTCCCAAGCTGCTGAGGTTACAGGCAGGCAGGTGCCAGAGGGCCCGTCCAAAGACAAGGCAAAGGCATTCCTGTCCTGGGCATGCTGTGTGCCAGCGCTGGGGACAGTGCGGCCCCAGGGGTGCCCTGGCAGGGACTGGAGTCTGTCACTGCTCTGTCCTGAGCTCTGGTCCACCACGGTTAGTGCCCTGCAGGGGTGACCAGTGCTCACAAAGCTCGTCAGCATTGGGCTGGGTGCGTGATGTGCCAACGGGCTAACGTTTGCTCAGGCAGGTGGCAGGCTCTGCCCAGGTGGCCTGGGGTGGGAAGCCGGAGGAACGCCTGAGTCCTTCAGAAGGGGGCTTCAGGGCTGGGACATAACATCTAGGATAAAAGACGGTAAGGAGAGAATGACTTCCTCTAGATTCTCCGGGAGGAGACCGGAGAGGGGCAGAGGCAGGGATGGAGAGGGCTGCCCCTGCCCCGGGGGCTCACAGGGCAGGCGAGACACAGGCTGAGAACTGAGGACTGAGCCGTACTACCTGTGGCCCTTCTGGCCTGCTTCAGAGGAGGCTGGGGTGCTCAGTGCCTGGAGGGAGCAGGTGGCCCACCGGGAGACCAGGGCCTCCGCCCTGTAGCCCAAGGAACTAAATCTGCCTGGACGCACCGGAAGTACATTCTTTCCCTGGCCTCAGAGGACAATCCCTTGGCGCTGGCCCTGGGAGACCCCGAGTGTAGGGCTCCGCTGCAGCCTGGGCTTCCCACTCAGGAACTGCCGGCTGGTAAATGGACGCTCTGAGCCCCTGGCTCTGTGGTATGCTGCAAGGCTAATACAGGACCAGGGTCAGAAGGGCCGTCACCTCGCAAGGTCCGCAGCGAGGACCTTCCCCTTGCACAAGCTGCCAGCATGCTGCTGTCTGCGTGAACAGCAGAGTGGGTGGCCTTTGCCAGAGCTGGTGCCATGCTATTTTGGGACTTTGGATATATTCAACTGGGAGCTAACTAAGCTGCTTTTCTTTATAAAGTACTCAGCCTCAGGTTACCTCATGATAGTGACAGAAACTGGACTAACATAGGCAGGCCATTATTTCCAGTCCACGGTCCTCGGAGAGGAGCCTGTTCAGAGGTGAGCTGGATTAGCTGCCACCTCCGCTCCAGTCGCGACAAGGCTTCTCCTGGCTTGGAGACCAAGTCAGTTCGGGGCAGCCCCTGGTGGCTTCCCCTTTCTTCCCCTCCCTCATCCCGACCTCAGGGCCTTTGTGCATGCTGGCCCCTCTGGCGGGGCACCTTCTCCCCAGGCATCCTCTCCTTCCTCAGAGCCCTCTTGGGGAGCCCACGTTTCGAGGCGTGTCCGGCATGTGAGACGCACATTGGGAGTTTGCAGTAACAGAGACGACGCAAGGGGCAGCTCTTCCCGGCGCCGTTTCCCCACCGGGTCCTGCCTGCGACCGCTCTGCCCTTACCCTTGGCTATCTTGATGTCCAGGGCTGTGCGGATCAGAGCCATGAGGGTAGAGTTGAAGTGGACGGTGTTGTCATCCGCCACGGGCAGATCCATCCGCAGGAGCCTCTACAGAAAACCCCGGGTGAGGGCCATCACTCTCAGGTCCCTGCGGGTCCCCGCGCGACCACACCCACTGCCCCAGGGAGCTCCAGGAGAACTCTGAAGGCCGTGACCCCACCCTGATCACCCTCCCAGCACCGCTTCCTGATCTCCTTCGGAGGCCGGGCTGCAGGGAGGGCGCCTGCCCCGCTGCACCCCATCAAGTCTCATGGGCTGGAATGGAGGCCGGGCCTCCCGGGCTGCCTTTCCGCGCCCTGCCCCAGAGTTCCCCTGGGCAGCTCCATCCCACGCGAACCCGAGAACGAGCACAAGCCCATCCCGACGCACGTGCAGCAGCAGCAGAGGTCCGGGCCACAGCCGCACCCGCCCCGCCCCGCTCGCCAGACCAGGGCAGACCGGTGGGCACAGGCCACATTCCTCCAGAAGCAGCAGGCAGCGGCCCCCGCGCTGGGGCAGGCCCCTCGCAGCATGCAGGGGGCTGTGACACAGAAAGGCACAGACAAGGCGCATGCAGACGGAATCTCGAGACTCATTCATAGCTCTGTGGAAAGTGTATCTGGGGGCCTGGCTGCGCCTGGGCTCTGTGGGCACGTAGGGAAAGGGCGGGGCATCCATGGCCAAGGGAAGATGATACTCCCTGCGACCCAGGCAGGGGCTCTGTCCTGTGCTCAGTGGTGAGGGAGGGGGCCAGGCTGGGGTGCACCAGCCCAGGCTGAGGTGGACCAGGGATAGGGCAAGGTTGGGGTTCGCCAGGGATTTCCCATACACATGGACAGGAAACAGAGGGAAAGAGCATCGGGGAGGAAGCCAGGAATGGGAATGGAGTGGGGGCTGGGGCAGGACAGAAGAGAGGTAGTAGATAGAAGACAGGGTGGAGCTTTGTGTACAGCTGTGCAGGTTGTACACTGCACAGAGGGATCCCCACCTTAGAAATCTTGGATCTGTGTATCTGAGAGTTCCCCCTCAGTTAGCATAAAAGCATCGTGTTTTCACCACAAGGGTGGACCACAACAATCACCCAGCAGACTGTTCTGTGGAAAGGGTGTCCTTTCAAATTTGCACAAAGGTGCCTTAGAGGCTGTGCATGGAGACCAGGTGCAGAGGGCTCTGCTTCTCTCTATTGTGCACACACACGCTCCGAGAAGGGACACGAGGAAAACCAGAGCCCCAGTGGCCGTGCACACCTAAAATCTGTTACTCAGAGGCTGAGGTAGGAGGATGGCAAACTCAGGGCCAGCCCAGGTAAGTTGGTGAGACCCCAACTCAAAGTAAAAAAGGCTAGGGCGCGGCTCAGAGGCCGAGGGCTCTGGGTTCAGTCCCCAGCCCCAGGGGGAAAAGCTTGAGAGACAGGGACAGGCAGGGCGGCCTTGTCCTGGTCTCCACAGAGGAAGAGGCCAGGGGAGGCTGGCAGGCTAGGTGAGGGGGTGGATGTGGGAGGTGGGGGGGCAGCCGCAGGGGGCAGGAGTAACGCAGACAGCAGGGGACACGGGATCACATGGAGAGGGATGGGATGGCGGGGTAACGGTTCTGGGCAAGGGGGTCCTCAGAGGTCATCCCTGAGCTTCTCAGGACGAGTGGAGGGACAGAGCATCTGTCCTTGGGTGCCAAGGGAGATTCCAGGACGGAGGCCAGGGTGGCCTGGCCCGGCCGCCTGGCGGCAGGCCCCTTGCACCCTCAGCCAGCATGCACCCCCCGGTCGGCCCCGCCAAGGCAGCGTGCATGGCCTGCGTCAGTGTGCCACCGTCCGGGGTCCAGCTGCGTGCGGCCCGCCTGCCCACTCTGGAACAACGGAGAGGCCGGTTGGGGTGCTTTGGGGCTGGGGAGGCATCTCTGGGGAGGGGGAGGCTCTGGGGAGCATCTGAGCCCCAAGGCCCTGAGTCAGAGATCAGCGTCAGGTGAGTGTGGAGGACCCGGGGCCTGGGGGCTCCAGTGCCACACAGGAGGGGCAGGGCCTGCTCTGGGGGGCGGAGATGCAACTGTGACTCCCTTCCCTCCCCCGGCATGTCGGCCATAATGGAGTCTCAGAACACGTAGACACTCATCAGAAAAACGACACAGTGTGCTGCTTAGATTACAGGGCGGTCAGGGGCCAGTTACTCAGGGAGAAAAGAAAAGAGAGGAGGAGGAGGAGGAGGAGGAGGAGCGCTGGAAGAAGACTCGGCTGGCGATTCTGTTCAGCACTGAAAAATCCCAGTGCGTGGACGTGGGTGGTCAGCAAAGGTAGACTACCTTGTAGGCCACTCTGGCCGGACACTTCTTCCCCAGACCCAGGGGCGGAGACATGTGTCTCAGCATCTGATACATGTCCGGGTAAGGCATGCGGCCCCTGGCAGCACCGAAAACAGAGAACGAGGGGGGACAGAACCAAGGCAGGGCGGGAGCGGGAGAAACAGAAGAAAACCCAAAAGAACCGGAACAAACAACGAACAGATAACCAAAAAATAGGGAAAGGAAAAAAAAAAAAAAAAAAAAAAAACCAAAACAAAATTAAAAAAAAACCACACGAGCCGAAAAAATAGAGAAGCAGAGAACGGTAAAATAGATATTTCAAACAAATGGAAAAGAGGAGGAAAAAAATGGAAGAAAAGGTAATTAAAAAGGATTATTTCACTGCTCACAAGCAGGGAGAGAGAGGGAGGAGAGCAGTCAGCCTCCGCTGGCACCCAAGGGTCCTGGCGGGCGCCTGAGCCGCGCGGGGCTTGTGGTCATTTGGAAAGAGGGGCACGTTCTCTGGTTTGGCTGAGGCTGGTCTCTGAGGGGCTGAGGTGGGGAGGGGAGCCGGGAGGGGTAGGGCGGTGCGGTGCCCCAGGCGGGCTGATCTGGGGTGCCGTGGAGACCCGGTGGGCAGTCTGAGCTGAGAGCAAGCAGGGATGGCTGAAGGGAACAGACGTGTGTCCCATGCTTCACCGGCTCTACGCGCTGCATTCTGTCGGCTAAGTTTCTAGTTCAATGCGAGAGGGGGCTCTGTTTCTGAGAGGTATATATATATATATACGAAATATATATATGGAGGAACCCCAAGCCACACTCATTCCACGGATGCTAGCAGGTTTTAGTGGAAGTCAAACCTTGCAAGCAACCCTATGAGGACATTTCTTGCCTAGGCCGAGAGGGGGAGAGATTACACGCAATAAACTGTACATGTCCTTATAGTGAATCCGCCCGCTGCAAGGAGAAGACAGGGGTTAGTGAGGCCCGGGCCGGGCTGCCGCGGCGTCCCCAGCCCGCGGCCAGGCTGGCCCCTCCTGGTCTCAGGAGTGCTGGTGGCTTGGGACCAGGAAAGGTCCCTGGCACATTCCGGGGCACTGCAGACCCTGGGCGGGCAGGGGCGGGGTGCTAGCTCGGGTGCCTCCCCCCAGCCCTGGGCTTCTTGCCTCCTCCATAATCTATGTGGCCTACACTGAGGGGGCTGGTGACAGAGAGGAGGGGACAACGGCCGACCTAAAATCAAGAGGAAGAGTTAGGCACCCGTCACAGCCAGCGCTGGGCTTGGCCCAGCCTCAACCTCTGGGGGCTTGTGGGGGCTGCAGGAATGCAGAGGCCAGGCCTCCCGGCCAGGGCAGGGGTACAGGAAGGCGAGTTCCCGGCTGTGGAGGGCCCCCAAGAAGCTCTTTCAGCGCCAGCCCAGTCCTTGGCGGGGGGTGGGGGTGGGGCGGCGTGTGGCTCTGGGCCTTCTCAGGGGGCCGCCGGTTGTCTTGCAGGGACTGGGTGCCGAGTGGCTCTTGGGCCCAGGCACTAGGTGCAGCTGACCTGAGACCACCTGCCCGGGTGGCCAGCCTCTCCCGCACCCCCATAGTGGAGGCTGGAGGCCCGAGATGCTGAGCTGTCCTCGTCATGAGCCGGCGGGCTCCCCAAACCCCGTCACCCCCTCTCTTCTCCTAGGAGCCTGGGGCTTTGGCAAGGGTGAGGCCCTGGGGCACTCGGTCCCCTGAGCCAGGGTCAAGGTCCTCACTCTCCTCTGGACCAGCTCCGTGAGATCTCTGCTAGAGCCGGGGCCACCGCCCAGCTGCCCACGGCTGGCTCCGGGAGGCGCGCCACGAGGCGGAAGGTTCCAGACGAGTCCTTACCAAGCTGCGGGGTCGTACTCCGCCCAGACGCGCACGTACTCGTCCAGGTGGTGGGGGCCCAGGATGGAGGAGTCTCGGGTGAGGTACTCGAAGTTGTCCATGATGACGGCGACGAAGAGATTCAGCATCTGTGGGGACCCCCGGGACGGAGTGGGGTGGAGAGGGAGAGCTGGGTGGCTGGCAGACAAGGCCCACCGAACTCCTGCAGGGGCCAGGGACGGAGCGAGGCCATGGGCACAGTGGAGGCGCTCACTGACCCAAGCGGGACCAGCGAGCGTGCGTGAGGGTGCAGACGGGAGGAGAGAGACAAGACGGAGACGGCGCGGGGGACTGGGGTGGCCAACGCCAAGGGGACCACCGCGTGGGAGGCCCCGGGAGCCCCTCAGCTGCCCCACAGGGCCAAAGTGCGACACTCATCCGGTCTCCAATGGGAGATTCTGGCCCTCTCTGGATGCCGGCAATGTCTGGTGACATTTTTTGGTTGTCACCACTTGGGGGAGGCACAGGGCTATCGTTTGCATCTCGAATGTCCCCTCAGACTCATCCTGATGCTCAGCACTGTTCCCAGGGGGGCTAGGGGAAGGGACTGGGCCACGAGGCCCGACCTCATCAGTGGGCGGAGCCACTGCCGGGGGTCACGGATGACCTCGTGGAAACCGCAGCAAGTGGGGCCTTGCTGGAGGCAGGAGCTGCTGGCGGCAGGCCCTGGAAGGGACGCTTGGCCCCCGGGCTCTTTCCCTTTCTCCCTCTGCTTCCTGGCTGCCATGATGTTCCGCTCCTCACAGGCCTGTCCCAAGAGAGCCAGCTGCACGGAGACCGAAGTGTCTGAAGCCATAAGCCAAAGACACATCGTGCCTCCTTCCAGCTGATCTTCCTGAGTATTTTGTCACAGCAACTAAGGGCGGACTAACGCGGTCCTCGGGCGCTGTGGGCATCTCGGCTGAAGTCGGGACGCCCACCCTGCAGACCCATCCGGCCTCCAAGGTCAGCAGGATCCAGGGGGAGACTCGGGTTCACCCAAGTGAACGCCCTGGAGGGAGCGGGTCAGTGCGTTCTAGAGAAATCCATTCCGAGTGGGAGACGGGTCCGCAGACTCACCAGAAAGGAGCAGAGGAAGATGAAGGAGACGAAGTAAAAGTAGGCGAACTCGTTGCCGCAGTCGGCTGTCAGGATGCCGGAGTTCTTGTCGCAGGGCTTCCCGCTGAGGCAGGAAAGCATGATGTTGTGCCAGGCCTCGCCGGTGGCGCTCCTGGGGACAGGGAGGGGCGTCAGGGCCGGGGCACCCGGCTCGGACCGGAGGCCTCTCCTCTCGGGAAGGGGCGCCTGCGGGCTGAATACTGGGCTCTGAAGCTGGACGCGCGGGATCTGCCCCGGGTCCACCACCTCCTTTTCCTAGGAGACCACAGCGGGACAGTCTCGGCCTTGGCTGGCCAGTGAAGCCCACGGGGCTTTTAAAAATGCTGACGCTGGGTTAGGAGCACGCGGGCGGGAGGGCTTGCTCAGCGGCGGGAAGCTCCATCCCCAGCCTGGGGTGGGGGGTGGATGCTGGTGCCCCAGTGCTGGGGTCCTGGGGCACCTGCCCAATTTCAAAGCTCCCTTCCCTCCAGGCCACCCTCCTCTGTGAGTATTTCCCCCTGTGCCATCTGTGCCAGGCGAGGCGGTCTCCTCGCGGCCCTCAAATATGCCACCAGCTCCCCGGCCACAGGGTCTTTGCACCAGCTGACCCCTCTGCCTGGATACCCTTCCCCAGACATTTGCACAGCTCCCTCCTTTACCTATGTCCCTCTGTCACACCTCCAGACAGGTGTGACCTACGGATCCTCCATTCCTTCCTTTCTGGTGTTAGACGAATTTTTTTTTTTTTTTTTTTTATTGTGCAAAATACTTAAATTGACCATTTTAATCACTGTGAAATGTTCAACTCAGTGCCACTAAGTACGTTCCCATTATCATGTAACTGTTCATACCGCCCACCCAGAATTGTTCCTTACCCCCCACTCTGATGGCATTCAGTACTGACTCCCTGTTCTCTCCCAGCCTGGCACCCACTGTTCCAGTCCCCAGCTCTGTGAATCCACCTATTCTCAGTGCTTTGTGCAAGGGGCACAAACAGTATTTCCTTCTTGGTAGTTTTGGGGATTGAACCAGGGTGTTCTACCACTGAGGTACTTACATTCCGCTACTTACATTCCCAGCCCTCTTGAGACAGGGTCTCCCTAAATTGCCCAGGCTGGCCTTGAACTTAGGATCCTCTTGCCTCAGCCTCCGCAGTAACTGGGATCACAGGCCTGGGCCCCTACCCCCTAACTCCCATTCCCTGTTGATCAAACATTTTATCTCCAGCTAGAATATTCTATAATTTTTTTACCAACTGTGTGTCTTCCTCAGGGGAAAATAAATTTTCAAAGGGCAGAAAATGTTTTCCCCTTCTCTCTGCGGTATGCCCAGTTTCCGCAGTGTGCCTGTCACACAGTAGCTACTCAATAAACCTCCGCTGAATGAACGCAGGCGCTCTAACGTGCTGCCAGGCTTAAGAACCAGACTCCACCAGGGCTTCCGCCAGCCTCAGACTCCTCACGTGTCGGATGCGGTGGTCAAGATCCCCCACTTGGCTGGGGTTGTGGCTCAGTGGTAGAACGCTTGCCTAGCACGGGTGACGCACGGCGTTCAACACTCGGCACCACATACAAATAAATAAAGGTTCATCGACAACTTAAAAAAAAAAGAACCCCCACTTCAGGAGGCAGACAGGAGGATCCCTGAAGAATGCCCTCGGCACCTGCCCTATCACCATCCTGGCGCCCCACATGCCGGTCCCAAACCTCGAGGAAGAGGAGGAGGAGGAGGAGGAGGGGGGGAGGGGGGGAGGAGGAGGAGGAGGGGGGAGGGGGGAGGAGGAGGGGGAGGAGGAGGGGGAGGGAGAGGGGGAGGAGAGTGGGGCACTGAAGAGACAGCGCATATTCCCCACCGGAAGAGAAGGATGTGGGCACACACACCCCCGCCCCCGGAAGAAAAGAATGAGGGCCCGCCCCAAGGGTGAGGCCACGCCCCTCTCACCGGAAGAGAAGCATGAGCGCCTGGAAGAAGGTCCGGAAGTTGTTGTGCTCAGTGATTTGGAACTCGTCCTCGTCACTGTCCTCGTCCTCCACGTCGATGCCAATGTTGCCAAACACCTGTGGGATTGAAGGGTGACCACCAGGGCCAGCCCCGCACCCCGAAGCCCGTGGCTTCAGGGGAACCAGCTCCATCCCTGTGGCTGCCTTTCTGATTTGGGTTCCATTGACCCAGTGCTGCCTGGGGGCGGCTGCCCTGCTGGGTGGGGCCAGTACTCACCTGCATCCCGATGATGGCATAGATGAAGAAGAGCATGGCGATCAGCAGGCAGACATACGGCAGGGCCTGGCGGGAGGGTAGGCAGTGAGTGGTGCTGGGCCCCTGGGCCGTACCACTCCTTTCCCCTGTCCCAGTGCCCCCCACTGGTCTGGCGGCTGCGCTGGCCACTGCGCTGGCCACTGGGGCTCTGTGATGAGCCTTCAGAGCTCTGAAGACACGCCAGGGATGGGAAGTTGGACAAGAGCCTGAAGATGACATTCTAGCAAGGCTACGGCACAGAGTCTTTTCCAGTTTGATGCACCTGGTGCATAGCAGTCTGCTCTTCTTGGCCCTGGGCCAGTGGCAGGGCCAGGGGCTCACCTTGAAGGACTGCACGAAGGTCCAGAGAAGAATGCGGATGGTGTAACCCTGACGGAGGAGTTTGATGAGCCGGGCAGCTCGGAAGAGGCGGAGAAAACTCAGGTTGATGAAGTTATTCTGGGGAAACGGAGGGAGAGGGGTGACCATCCACCCACCCCGAGGAGCTCAGAACTGTCACCACTCACAGAGGCCCCTACATGAAGCCAACCAACAGGAAAAAAGCAAGCCAGACCCCAAATAAGGAGGGAGAGGAGAGAAAGCACTATTAATGCAATGGTGCAGAGGGAAAACTCGAAAAAAGGAGGGACGTGAGGGAGAGAGAGGGTGGGAAGGAGGAAAGGCATCAACTCAAAAGCATACTCCCTCCCTGCCAGCCCCACCCGCAGTGGGGAAAAGGAAAGAAAAAGGGGAAGGAGGAGAAGGGAGCGGGGGCGGGGAAGAAATAACAAAAGATCAAGGAAAAGAAAATATATCCGAATCATCCAATCAGGAAAAAAATCGAGATGGTTTTTATTTCTCCCAACAACCAAATGCACTGAGACGATAGGACACAAGCGGGTCAAGTTGCGGAACCCATCACACGTGTACGATGCACAAACACCAGGGCGGGGGCGGGGTGGGGGGTCGCCAGCACGCTCAGGCCTGGAGGACATGTGCGGGTTCCGAGGGCATGTTACGCTCCGGGCCAGAAATGCATCTGTCACGGGACTCACCGGGCACTGCCCTGCCCTGCCCTGCCGAGCTGCCCACCCGCTCCTGCCCGCCCTGACCTCACCCCACGGCCAAGAGGAGCAGCGGCTGGAGCCAATGGGGAGAAGCAGAAGAGCATCTTTTCTTACCCCCTTGGCGAGCGGGAATGGGGAGGACGGGAGGGAGCTGGGGCTGTTCGGCTGCAGGGCGAGTCCTCGCTGCCCGCTGAGTCGGAGAAGATGCATTTGGGGCCCTCTCCCCCCTCAGGGATGGCTTCTCAGCTTCTGGGGCTGGGTGGAGTGTCACGGGACCAGGCCTGCGGGAAGCAGGAACGACTCAGCTCCCATGGGTGGGTGAGCTCGGAATCAACCCTGGGCCCACCAAGGGGCCGGTGCTGGGGGCGGGGAGGTGGGGCTGTCCCTGCCCCCAGGACCTCCCTGGGTGGACCCTGCCTTTGCTCAAAAAAGCGTCTGTCTGGTCACTGCCTCTGTGTCCTCCCACCCAAGCTAGAAGTGGAGCAGGAGGCCAGCT
Source organism: Sciurus vulgaris (assembly GCF_902686455.1). Lineage (NCBI taxonomy): Eukaryota > Metazoa > Chordata > Mammalia > Rodentia > Sciuridae > Sciurus > Sciurus vulgaris. The sequence goes on from NC_136477.1 coordinate 11,958,912, forward strand.
GGAAATGGTGGTCACAACCTGTGGGTGTTTACATGACCGTCCTGAGGCTTCAGGGGACACTGGCTGGGAGGCTAGAAGTCACAAATGAACCTGTTTGGCCAATGAGGTAATTTGTTGGGTCTGAGTAGTGCCTTTTTATTTATTTGTTTAAAATAGTTGACATCATTTAAAAATAGGATTTGGCTTACCAGTCTGGTTTTCTGACACCCCGGGCCTCGCACGGCTGCCCTGGAGGCAGGCCGCATGCTTCCCAAGGTCCCCTTGTGAAGCAGTGGCATTGGCTTTCCTGGTTTACTGGCCTCTGCTTGGCCCCCAGAGGTGTCTGAGTTGGAGATCCCTGCCTCAGGCAGACATGGAAACCTCCCATCACTGGCTAGGACCCTGCAGGGTGGAGGCAGGAGGGTAGAGGGTCTCCTGCTAAGAGGGACCTCAAAGGGAGTCTGGCCTAAGGGACTTGTAGGAGCCCCGATACAGGCCCCATGGCGAGGGTGAACACTGCTGAGCCCTCACTCCCAAATGGCACGGGGTGAACCATCCAGGGAGCCCCAGGAATCACAGCCGCCCTCCCGGCTTCAGATGTGTGCCAGTTTGGTCAATGAATTACACTGACATTTTACTTGGTGCTTCTGGGGCACGGGGTTGGGAGGGACCCCGTTACTGGATCTGTGTCTGTCACTAGCTCTGGCCTGGGAGCCGAGAGGAAGGGACTGGAATTCCAGGAATTTCTGAGGTTGGCAAGAGTCCTCTGGGTTTGCTGGTATCTAGGATGCTCTCCGGGATGGGGAAGGGGCTGGGGCCCTACCTGACCACACTGGGCCCAATCATAGTGACAGTGCCAAGTTCTCACACCAGCCCCCAAACCCAGTTTGGTTCAGAGAATCCCCTCTGTGCCCAACTGACCTGATCCCCAGCCCTGCCTGGCCACCCAGCTCCACCTGGGGATGGGGCCAATGGCCCAGGTGTCCCCAGCCCCCTCCCTTACACCCCCAGAGTACAAGCCATCCCTTCCATGGGGCGGATCATAACATGTGGACTCGGCGGAGCATGCAGAGGCAGGCGGGCCCTGGAAGCAGCCTCGGGGCTCAGGGTGCAGCCTGCCACCATGCGAAGAAGCAAGGGATCTGGCAGGGAGATGCGTGCAGACAGCATGCTGCCCTCTGGGAGCTGAGGGAGGAGGAGACACGAGGGGGGAGACAGGAGAGGTCTGGCTGGGGCGAGGGTCCTGGGCAGCCCTCATCTGCCTGTCTCTTCCGGTACCAAGCCTGCTACATGCCCAGCTTCCAGAACTCCCTCTTCCAGCTTCCTCAGACCCGCCCTGCGCTCCCCCACTGGGGTCTGTGCAGCTGGACACAGGCCCTAGGGGCACAGAGTCCTTATCTTTGTGGTCCTCTCCCTTCCAGTGACATGCTCAGAGCCAGGTGTCCCTTGAGCATGCAGAAGGACATGGGAGCCACCTGCCCAAGGGCCACACAGAAATTCTGCCCCCTGCAGACCTCACTTCCTGCTGGACCTCACCTCAGAGCTCCAGGTGCCCAATGCCTGCCTCCCTGGCTGCTTCTGGGCTCAGAGGGGACACCACGCCCACACCCGTCCTCTTCCCCAGGCCGCTCCCTCCTGGCACTCCCTGGCCTCTGTCTCCCAGTTTCCAGGCCTGCCCTAGGCTCTGGGCCAGTCTCCTCCAGCTCCCTGCTGGCTCCACTGTCACCTGTCACCTCTTGCTGGGATTCCTGGTGCCCACCTCCAGCCCTGCCCCGTCTCACTCTAGCCAGCCATCTGGTCTGAATCTCTCCAAATCACGTCACCTGCGTCAAATCTCTCCAGGCCTCTCCTGGTGCTTAAGCTAAGGTTCCACGGCATTGTCCCCTGGCCCTGCCTCCTTGGCCCTCTCTGGCTCTCAGAGTTAGCCTTCCTCTGCCCTCTTGGCTCCAGCCACACCCTCTCCCCTGCCCCAGGGCCTTTTCACACACTGTCCTGGGGCCCGGAATGCCCTTTTCTCCGCTCTCCACCTGGTTCATGCTGCTCAGCCTTCTGCTTGTAGTGAAGCTACAACTTCAAGTGGAGGTCAAGGGTCCCTGGGCCAGTGCCTGCCTCCCCCACCTCACTGCAGGCAAGGGGGCAGAGACGGTGGCTGCCTCCGTCCACCTCCCACTGGTGGTCATTAGCTGTTGGTGGAGGAGTGTGCTGTCCGCAGGGAGGGATCCAGTGCAATAGGCCACAGGGAGCCTTTCAGAGGGGCTCCTTGGTGGTGATGGACAGAGGGCAGGGTGCGCGGGGTTTCGCTTAGTGAGGGCGGGGAAGGAGCAGAGAGGGGGAGGAGAGATGGAGGCGTGTGTGTCCCCGGAGTGTGGGCCTGCAGGGTGCTGGATGTGACATAGGAGAGGGACTGCGAGTGTGCGCCCATGTGCGTGTACGATGTAGAGCAAGAGAGACAGAGGAGAGGTGGAGCGAGAGCAAGGAGGCGGCCATGCCTGGGCAGTGCCGTGGGCAGTGCCAGGTGTGCCCTGGTTGAGCACTGACTGTGCGCGCGCCTGCCTGTCCGGGCCACGGGGACCTCAGCTGGCCACCAGACCCGAGTCCGTCATTCTGGGTTCCCCTGTCCTCCAACTTTTGCTTGCACACTGCCCAGCCTGGAAGCCTCCCTGACTGCCCGGGAGCACCCAGTCTCTGTGGCTCCAGGCCTGGGAGCACTGGGCTCGCAAGGGGGCGAGGCTCGAGGCGAGGGCCCGTCCTGGGGCCGAACCGCGAGCTGCGGCGCCTCCGGGGCTGGGTGACCTGTGGCCGCCCTGGGGTCCTGGGTGGACACGGGGGAAAGCACATCCCTTTTCTGCAAATGACGTAAACCCACCCAAACGGAAGCCCTCCCCGCAGAACCTGCTAAAGACACCCAGGGGGGTTGGGCCTCAGGGAGGAGGAGGGGCGGAGACGGACAGACGGGGGCGGGGAGAGCAGGCACCCCAGGGAAGCGGGGGACGGCCATGCAGCGCAGATGCGAGATGCTCCACAGTTAATGTAAGGCATTTAGACTTCAGAAAGAAGTAACACCAACCGGATTCTAGATGCGGATGTTGAAGATGGAGGGGGGCGGGCGGGCGGGGGCAGTTGGGGGGCGGAGTTCAGCGTTTTTTAGGTTGATTTGTAACCAGTGCCAAAAAACCAATGGGTTTCGGTTCCCGGGCGGGGAGTGGGGGTGGTGGTGGCGGTGGGTTGGGAGATAAGTCATTGGTGTATGAACACACAGACCACGTCATGGATGAACAAATGAATTTCATAGTGCATTTTGATTGGATGAGTTTTTCAGACGGCGTTGTGCCAATATACAGTTTAAACAGCAGGCATGAAAAGAGACAAGACAAGAAACACAGTCATTATCCATCGCGCGAGGGCGAACCCGCGTCACCCCCCGGGACCAGCCCTCCCGGGCTCTGGCTCCCCTGGCCTCAGCTGGGCTGGGCTCTGGCCTCAGACCTGGTGGCCTTACCTGGGAGGCAGAGAGGGGCACTGAGACCTACTGGCTGGGACCTCGTCGCCCTAGGGGGGCCCAGACACCCCGCTGTCTTTCCCTCATCATTCAGAGCTGGCTCCCCAACTGCACACCCCGTATCCATGGCAACAATAGCAATAGCAATAATAATAACCACCATTAGTGAGGGATTTGTTTCCCGGAAGATTCTGTGCCAAGCCTTTCATGTCGATTGTCCTTGTTTGTAAGACCGTCGCTGCTCACCAGAACACCGGTCCTCTAGGAGCAGGACTTCAGCCTGCTGGTCTGTTTTGTTTTGGTCCCTGTTGATGCTAGTGCCACAACCATGCCTAGCACACAGTAGGCACTCAATGTGTGCATGAATGGGAGTCATGAAAGGAACTGATGGAGCTGGTTGCACCAGTTCTACCCACTCCGCAAGAGAAGAGGTAACACAAGTTGCCCCAAAGCAAACGGCTGGTGGGGAGGGCTGTTTGGCTACTGCAATGGTCCTAATGTCTTTGAATTGGCTCCTATGCCCTCCTGCCACACAGGAGAAGAGTTGGGGATCCAGCCCTACAGATCTCTTACTGGCAATTGGGAGTTTCAACCAACTTCCTCCACTTGCCCTGGGGAGCCGAGCAGCCCTCCCCAATTTCTTCACTCAAGGGGACATGGGTTTAAGGCCCTCTTGTGCCCGGTAGGACGGTGAGCAGTCGTGACTGCGGGCAAGCTCTAGGTCTGACACTGAGGATGAGGAGCAGGGCCAGGCCTTGCTCTCTGCAGGGAAGAGTGACCCAGTGGGGGAGCCTGTAGGGGGACGGGACTCCTCTGGAGAAGGCTTCAGGGCTGGGCAGGGGCTTCCAGGCTATGGCTGAAGGCAGGGGTGTGGGCAGGACGCCACCTGTGTGCCGGTGTGGGGACAGGTCTGAGTGCGCCCCTTTTCTGTAGCCGCACAGCCGTGCCAGCCTCCACGGAGGAGTGGGAGACGGACCCCAGGATCTCCTTCCTGAGTGGTGGGACGGGGACACCCCTGGGCTGCGGAGGCGCTCGCAGAAGCCACCAGGGCCTGGCTGTGTGACCAGAGTGGGTCTCTTCACTCCCTGCTGCTGCCCTTGGCCGGGGGAGGTGCTATGGGAGAAGGGGTGGGGAGGGACAGGTGGGGCTCTTGCCCCTGCGCTGTGGGCTTTGGTTTTGGGAGCGGCCCCTCCCCAGTTCAGCACCTGGGCAGTAACAGCTCCCCGTGGGGGCGGGACCGGGGCGGGGCCTGGGGCGGGGTCCCTTCTCCTTCCTTTCTCTTCCTCTGGGGAGTAGTCTCTGTCCCTTCGATGAAAGGACGCTGTCCTTGGGGGAAGTCCTCTCATGCTGAGACCAGAGTCTAACCAGGAGCCCATCCACGTGAGACGCTCGGCACAGCGACGGCCCTCAGCAGCTATTACTATTTTTATTGTTATTAGGACGCCATCGATCCCACCCAGCCCCTGGAGTCCACGCTCTTTGCCCTTCGGCTCCTCCTGGGAGGATCTCTTCCCCTCCCCACCATCTCCCAAGGGTCCCCAAGCCTGGGCGAATGGGCGAACAGCCAAGGAGAGGGCCTGGGACAGGAACTCTGGGGCCCAATTTTCCAGGAAAGGAAGGGCATTGTGACCTGAGGTCCAGGGACCTGGCCCTCTCCTGTGTGGGAGTCTCCTGGACCTGGGCAGGGGAGGGTGGGCGTCCTGGGGACCCTCTTAGGCCCTGGGAGTGGCTTCCCCGCCTTGGCCTGGGGACCAGGGGCGCCCTCCTGCCTGGGAGGCAGGAGGGGGTCAGCTGAAGCAGAGGTGACCTGCAGGTGGCCTCTCGCCCCAGTGCTGGGTGGGGCTTGGGCTGGGCTCGCCCTGGCTGCCAGCTCTCTTAGCACACTCATCTGCATTATTTACTTGTGAGTCCCGATACTGATTCATACCTAGACAGCGGAGAGGCAGGGAAGCCTGCCCCACAACTGGGCTTTGGGTGCTCCCAAGGGCTGCCCTGCCCCCAGGGGCCCCGTCCTCCCTGAGGTCCCTCAAGCACTGGCCCAGCCAGCTGTGCCTGTCAGATCCGTTGCTTCTGGACCCCACCCCACCCCCACCCCACCACAGCCCAGCCCAGAGTCTCCTGGGAAGAAGCTGGTGGGAGACTTACCCCGAACTCGGTCACGAGGATATCTGTGATGCTGCCCAGGACAGTCACAAAGTCGAAGATGTTCCAGGCATCGCGGAAATAATTCTAGGACAGGGACCCACAAAACAGAGGTGCCAAGGAGGGCTCCATGCCCCCGCCCCAAGGCCGGCCCAGGGGCACTGCCGCTGGCGTTGAGTGCCCAGGACGGTCACACCCACTCGAAGGCGTCTGCTGCCAATTAGGGCAGCTGGAAGGCACTGGCTGAGTCCCCCTCCCAGGGACCTCAGGCCTGGCCTCCCTCTGCTGGGAGGCTCCTCTGGGGCTGGGGCCATCTCTCCAGCACATCAGGGGCTCTCCAAGCCCCTGGTGCTTTATAAAGGGCATCACTGGGTTCCTCACAGAGATCCCAGAGGGAAAGATCGCCATCCACTTCCACGTAGAGTTCAAGGCCACGCCTGCCTGGGGTCAGCAAGCAGAGGTGTAGCCCAGATCTGATCCCAGGTGAGTCTAGGGTTAGGACCCTACTGTGCTTCCAGCACACCCACGAAGAGGGGAGACAGACCCCAGGTTCAAATCCCACTTCCACTACCAGAGCTGTGCAGCTGCGGGCAAGTGGCTTAATCTTTCTGTGCCCCCAACGCCTGATCTGGAGAAGGAAGACACAGCAGAGGTCCCTGGGCCTGGAACAGGGGCCTCGAGGCCTTGCAGGCACACACTGGGCTGTGCTTCCTGGCCCCTGGTGAGATGGAGCCATGCCACTGAGGTAGTGTGGTCGCAGTTTTGCCTGTGACCTGCACATCCAGACAGCAGCAACTGCATGAGCCTGGGTCCCCAGGTAAACAGAAGGCAAAAAGCCCCTCTGCTGGGTGTAAAAAAACAAAAACAAAAACCTTTGTTGATTAAAGCCACTGAGATGTAGGTTTTTTGTTACTGCAGCTTAACTTGACCTATCCTGACAGGCACATCCCTGGGCTGGCTGCTGGCTCAGCTTGGACGCATGGGTAGAACTGTGTTGTTAAATGTTGAGATACCCCACTGTCTAAGAGACAGCAACAGCGCAAGTCCCCTGAGAGTCCCCTGCTTTCCTTAGCTTGGCACTGAAGTGACGATGCTTGGTCCTTTGGAGGGGGCCCTGCTGCACCAAGCCACACCCTGCTGGGATCTAAGAATTGGGGGTCAAACAGATGCCCCCACGTCCAGGCTCAGCAGGACCCGTGGTAAACGTGGGCCTTGTCAGTATCCTCCCCAGAGCAGGTCAGGACGTGGGCCTCTGCTTGGTGGTCTGCTCTGCTCCTGAGGGTCTGAGCCCCAGGCAGCCCGGCAGCCTCACAGAGAAGGATCCAGATTTCAGAACTATGCTTCCCTCAGGTTGGAGTGCCCGGGCCTTGGCGTTCTGGCGGGCAGGGGGTAACTGGTGGTCACTGAGTATTCAGTAGGTGATGCTGTTTGACAGTCGCCTATAAGGAACTGGCCTGGTGTTCTGGCAGATGTTGCTGGGGACCTGCCTGTGTCCCCTCGTATTTCAGACAAGCCTGGGTATGCTCAGGGTGGCATGGTCGGAGACTACTCTGGCATTTCCATGGCACACTTTTGTTCCTGTGCCCGGGGCCTCTGGAAGCAGTCCTTGACTTGGGGGGGGACAGGGAGGATTCAGACCCAGGCTCCCTCCTCCTCCGCCGTGTGTGCTCTCTGCTGCCACCTAGAGGTCCCCTGTGGAACTGAGCCCCATGGCTCAGCAGGACCTGACTGGGCGCCCTTTCTTGGCTGCCAGTCCCTCCCCTACTGTCCTTGTGAGATGTCTTTCCAGGTAAATTCCTCCCACTCACTCCTTGTCTCAAGCTCTGCTTCTGGGCAGTACCAACGGAGGCGACCTGGAGTCTGGGCACAGGCTGGAGCCCTAGGCGGAGGGCCGACCACCCTGGGGGAGTTTGGGGCTTCCTCTAAGATGGAAAGGGAGCTGTACGCACGGCACGGCCAGCTCCTCTGGGCCTCGGCCGGGTGTGTGACCTTGTCATGGTGAAGAGTGGCAAGGACTCACAGGCCTCGACCACAGCTAGCAAGGGGCCGAGCAGCTCAAGAAGCACGGTGCGGACTCGTGCCTGTGCATGTTCTGTGACCCACCCTGGGCCATGTGGCACGGTGGCGCCCACACCCGATTTCCAGGTTGGCACTCCCGCTTGAGCAGCAGGACGCCTCTGCCACCTGGCTGGTGCTGACCCCGGGGCCTGACAGTCCTGGTTGTGACTTAGATTCACCTGGGGATGCTCATTAAAAATACCTGCTTGGCCCGGCAGGGTGGCACACGGGCCCGAGTAACCCCAACTATTCAGGAGGCTGAAGCGGGAGGATCACAAGTTCAAGGCCAGCCTCGGTAACTTGCTGAGACTGTCTCAAAATAAAAAATAAAAAGTACTGGGGCTGGAGCTCAGTGGTAGAGCACCCACGGGCTCAATGCCCCCACCATATTTAACTGGGCGTGGTGGCTTGAGACCCAGGAGGCGGAGGCAGGAGGATCACAAGTTTGAGGTCAGCCTCAGCAAGTTCGTGAGACCCTGTCTCAGAACAGCAATGAAGATTTGCTCTACCTCTGCGGGTGTAGCTCAGAGGTAGAGAAAATGTACCTGGGTTCAAATCTCAACACTGCAAAAACAAAGCAGCACATACTCGGCGAGGCAGAACTTCTGGAGGTGGGCCTGGGCCTCATTTTAAGGCCTCCCCAAGTGCTTCTGATGGGTAACAGCTCCTCCCCAAAGCCACTTCTCTGGGGGACAAAGGCAGGTTGGTGGTCCTTCCCGGCCCTACTGGCGCCCTCCCGGGGCTGCTGTGGGACAAAGCTCTGCATGCGGGTCTTCCTGGTGCAAGGTTGGCACGTTAACCCTCCATAAGCCAAGGCGGGAGCTCGGTCTCCTGAGAGACTGGGGAGACCAGGGACTGCAGGCCCTTCTCTTCAGAGGGGACTACTGAGCCAGCAGTTGGGACAGCGGGGGACCTGGTTCAAGCAGTTGGGTCCAGCTTGGCCACTCACCAGGGACCTTCAGGAGGCCACTTAGCACAGTGGGGTCTGAACTGTCTTCCAAGGGTCTGTGTGTGAACCTTGCTCTCTAGCCCTGGCTTTACTGGAGGTGGTGAACCATTACGAGGTACAGCCTAGCAGGAGGTCATTGGGGACATGCCCTTGAAAGGGATACCGGGATCCTGGCCCTTCCCCTTCCTTTCTCCCTGGCTTCCCAGCTACCTTGTGGTGACCATCTTGTTCTACCATGCCCTCCCGTGAGCCTCCCTGTAAGCTCAAAGCCAAGCAGGCCAAGCAACCTTTGAAACTGTGAGCCAGAGTAAACCTTTCCTCCTTATAAGTTGATGACCTCAGGTATTTTCTCACAGTAATGGAAAGCTGACTAGCACATCTACCTTTGAAATGAAAGATACTCAAATACTCAAATTGAGTTAGTGACTGGAGAAAAATAAAGAATTTGTTCCCGTCTAATTTCCCCTATCTGTAGATCTCCCTTGAGGTGGAGGTCTTGGGTTAGGACTACATGCATTAGTGGAGATGAAGTCAAGTTAGTGGGTCATGGAATGCAGTTACAAGAAAAAGGAAAATGGATCAAGTAGAATCGACAACTTCAGGGCACATGGTGGGCAGGAGGGCTGGACACCAATTTCCTGAGTGCTTCAATGAGGCCATGGCCGTGTGTCTGCAAGCTGGGCTCCACGGCTAGGTGGACTCTTCCCACCGGCTGTGGGCGGACTTGGCCTCTCTGATTTGTTTCCTTGTCTCTAAAATGGATGACCTCTCTCCCATAGGATCATGTTGGGGAAAAACTGAATCTATGCGCCCCTGGCCCAGGGCATCACTGGGGGGCTTGGTCTTGCTTGTGTCCCTTGTCAAGAATGCCGGGAGGGGTTGAAGCCACCCGAGTGGCTCCAGCCACCACTGGGGATGGGCCCGGGTGGGTGGACCACCATCAGCCCCACCAGAGCACCGCTCCCACCTGCCCGCCTGTGGCCGAAGCCCCCAGCCTCACCTACCAGAATCCCAAAAGCCATGACTTTGAGCACGCACTCCAGGGAGAATAGGGAGGTGAAGACGATGTTGAAGACCCGTAGGGCGTTTTCGTAGGCCACCGAGGCGCCGTAGAACTGCGGGGGAGAGGGAGGGTGTCAGGTGGCAGCTGTGGGACCTGGCCCTGTGGCCGCCCGCCTGGCAAGGGCTGAACGGCTGCGTGGTGCGAGGAACAGGCCCAGGTCCTCGCAGACCCGGCATCTTTTCACACTCAGAGTGCAAACTCCCCGTTGAGCGGGTCTCGGCGTCTGGGCCTGGGCGAGCGGCCCGCGAGGCTCCTGCCGGGCACAGGCCGAATGCCCGCGACCGGCTTCTCGGCTCGTCCATTTTCCTTTCCTTTTTTTGCGGCCTGGCGGCCGACCCAGGGCGCATCCCACTGAGCTACAGCACCAGCCCTGTGAGTGTTTCTGGGTCTTGCTAAGTTGCGGAGGGTCTTCTGAGCAGCCCAGGCCAGCCTTGAACGTGCCATCCTCCTGCCTCGGTCTCCCCAGTGGCTGGGATGACTGGTGTGGGCCACCCTGCCCAACTTGCTGTCTTCTTTTTAGTTTTTTTTTGTTGTTGTTATTATACAAAGTTTTAAAAACATTATGATTTTTAACTGACACATGAATACTCGTACTTATTTCTGGAGTCCAGTGTGATCCTTCAACACACGCGTACAACGTGTAATGGTCACACGGTCGTCGGCGACTCCTCCTCAGAGCCTTATTGCTTCTAGAACGCTCTCTCCTTTTTCTTCCTGAGACAGGGTCTTGGGGGATTGTGCAGGCCAGTCTAGTACTCCTGGGCTCCGGGGTCTCAGCCTCCCGTGTGGCTGGGACTACAGGCGTGCTCCCGTGTCCGGTTGAGACCTCTCTTTTCTTTTTAAAACTTTTCTCAAGATGGCAGTGGTGCTGAGACTCGAACCCAGTGCCACACACGTGCCAGGCAAGCACTGAGCCCCAGCCCCAGCTGAGGCCTCTCTTTTCTAAAGTTCAATATCCATTCGGGTTTAAGTGAATCTTACGTGATAAGGTGCGACGGTCTGAATTCGTACTGGGTATCCTATGAACCACTCCTGGGGTCAAGATCTAAAGCATTTCAAGGGTCCCCCAAACGTTCCTTCCACCCTTTCCCAGTTGGTAACCCCTGCAGAGGTCCCCACTGTTCTGATTCCCTATAAAATATTCTTGTCCAAAACATTTAATCGGAATCAAGCCTCACGTTGCTGTTTCGGATCCGGCTTCAGTGTGTCCTCAAAGGCCCCCAGGCTTAAGGCTGGGTCCCCAGCGAGGCGGCATTCAGAGAGGTAGAATCTTTAGGAGGTGGCCCGGTGGGAGATCCTAGGTGCAGGGGGCGTGTCCTCGGGAGGCTGGTGGGACTCGCCGCCCTGTGCGTCCCTGTTTAACTCCCTGACTTTCCACTGCAAGATGTGATCCTTCCTCTTGAACTTGCTTCTGCCGCTGCCACTTGTCACAGGCCCTTGCCAGACCTCACCTCACAAGGTTTGGTCTTTCGGCCTCCCAAGCTATAAGCTAAATGAATCTCTTTTCTTGACGGAGGTCACCTGCCTCAGGTGTTTCGTGACAGCAACAGAAAAACAGACCAAGACGCTGGAGGAAGTCACAATGTCCTGTAGGACACCAACACACCCCGGGGTGGACCAGCATGTGTTCCAGTCATTTGTTTTTCCCCAAAGGTCCACAACATGGAGAAAGAAAAAAAGGGTAGGCAGAGCAGAGACTTAAAACTGGACCATGTGTGGCTACTCAGATCTTGGCTTGAAGGACAAGCAGATGTTCTGGAGGTGATTTGGGACGTTGTGGTATGGATGTTAGAGAATTATCACCAACCAAGAATAGGGATCTCACTTGATCAAATACGTTACAAAAATTTTATTTTTAAGAAACACCTACTGAGCTGGGTGCGCGGGTGCTCGCCTGTAATCCCAGCGGCTCGGGAGGCTGAGGCGGGAGGATCCCAAGTTCAAAGCCAGCCTCATCAAAGGTGAGGTGCTAAGCAACTCAGTGAGACCCTGTCTCTAAATAAAATACAAAATAGGGCTGGGGATCTGGCTCAGTGATTGAGTGCCTCTGAGTTCAGTCCTTGGTACCCCACAAAAAAATAAAGAAGAATTCAGAGGTGCGGTACTGGAGTCTCCTACTTCCAATACGCAAACAAAAACAAAAGCAGCCGAAACGGTGCCAACCAGCGAGGTCCACACCGACAGCGTGCGGGCAGGCAGGCGCCCGGTGGTGCGGGTTCCCGTGGGGGCTGTTCTGAAGAGGCAGAGGTGCAGACACGGCCTTGTCTATTTGAGAATTAACAGGTGGGCTGGGTGCGGTGGTGCACGCCTGTAACCCCAGTGGCTCGGGAGGCTGAGGCAGGAGGATGGAGAGTTCTCAAGGCCAGCTTCAGCAATTTAGCAAGGTGTCAAGCAACTCAGTGAGACCCTGTCTCTAAATAAAATAGAAAACAGGACTGGGGACGTGGCTCAGTGGTTAGCGGCCCTGGGTTCAACCTGGCGTGGGGCGGAGAGAATTAAGAGAACTGACGGCCAGGCCTCCCTCCCTCCCTCCTGTGCTGATGGACCTCCGAGTTTCTGGCGGCCCGGAGGTGCTGAGACTGTGGGAGCCCCTCGTCCGTCCTCACCGCTGCCCGCCTTACTGACAGGGCCGCGGAGGCCGCGGCGAGGAGAGCCCGTGCCTGTGGCAGAGCTGGACTTGGATCCAGGCCTGTGACGTGGAACTCGGAGCGCCGGTTCCGAGCTCTCACCCTGAGATGCTCTCCGGCCTCCTCCCTCACTTCGCCCATCAAATGTTCATGTGGCTTCTCGCCCCCTCTGATGGGGCCCTTGCTGAATCCTGGGGCTCAGGCCTGGGCTCCCTGGAGTCTCGGGGCAGGGACCCCACTGATGGGGTGGCACCTGAGATAATCACCAGGACAACTGTGAAGACAGGCACTTTGTGCGGTTTGGGGAGGTCAGGGAAGGCTTCCTGGAGGAAGGGTTCTGCACACGCAGCAGGGAAGGAGGAGCTGGGCGGGCAGAATGGCGGGAACAGTGTGCGGGCAGAGGGAACGGCAGGAGCGAAGGTTCAGAGGCGTTGGCCCAAGCATGGTCCGGCTGCAGGCGGCCCTGTTTGCTGGGGTTGTGGACGGGCTGGGGACTCACCTTCATCATCAGCACGATGGTGTTGAGGGCGATCATGGCCATGATGGTGTACTCGAAGGGTGGGGACACCACGAACTGCCACATGCGGTACTGGAAGCTGCGCTTGTCCTGCGGCATGTGTCTGGTCAGCGGCTTGGCGCTGATGGCGAAGTCGATGCAGGCCCGCTGAGGGGAGGAGCCGATCGTGAGGGGGCAGAGGCAGCAGGAAGGCCAGCCCTGGCCCCGGGCAACTCCACACAGCTCCCTGGCACACCTGCCCTGGCTTCTGCTTCCCTTGGCCCCAGCCAGGATCCTGGGCTCACTTCCCCCAGGGCCACGTGGGAAGTCGCCATTTGCTGAGGCCAAGCTGACGGTCCCCCTGGCCATCTCCAGGAGCCCCCTTAGCAAAGTGATGAACAGCCTCGCTATGGAGGCCCAGAGAGGTTGAGCCAGTTGCCTGAGATGGCACAGCCATTGCATGGACCAATTCTGAGTGAAAACCGAGGTCTGACTTTGAGGCCTGGCCAGGCCATTCTGTCTTATCGACTACCTTGTTTTCCTTTCTCCTTTCTTTGGGGACAAAGAGAAGGAGAAACCGTGACTCTTGAGTCTTAGGGATCAATGGTGCAGAGGACAGGTGCATCCTGGGTCCTCCGAGAGCCTCGGTGGTTCTGGAAGGGCAGAGGGCCCTCTGTGCTGGCTGGTGACTACCCGCTGGCCCTCCCACGGGACGTGATGCCTCCCCCCACCGACGTCGGACACGGACACGGGGCTTGCTCCAGCTAACGGAGGTGGGGACCCGAGTGACAGGCGTGGCTTGGGCACGGCCTCCAGGGCTGGGCTGCGGCGCCACCCTCCTGTCTTGCCCTAAAGATGTCATGAGGAAGGGCCACCAGGATCTGCCCCGGCGGCGTGAGCAAGAGGTCAGCCGCTGGTGGCTCTCTGGGGCTGCTCCTTACCGCAGCGTGACCCGGCCTGAACTGACCCATAGGGTCCGATTTCCCCTGGAAACCCCGGGAGGGAGGGCCGCCCCGCCCGCCCGCCGCCCCGGGTGGCGCCCTTCTGCCCCGAGGTCGGGCGGGCGCGCAGGGCACCTCGTTCTTCTCCAGACTGTACTCTTCCATCATCTTGTCCCCCTGCTCCTGGAAGGTGATGATGATCAAGGCCACAAAGATGTTGACGAAGAAGAAGGGGAAGACCACGAAGTAGACCACGTAGAAGATGGACATCTCCATGCGGTACCCGGGGCTGGGGCCCTGGTTCTCAAAGGTGGCGTCCACCGAGTGCTTGAGGACCCTGCGGGCGGGCGGGCGGGGGCGGCGCTGTGAGGAGGGCGCGGAGGGAGCGGCCACGCCCCCGAGCCCGGAGCCCACGGCCCTGCCCTGCCGCGGAAGGACCCAGGGGGCCCGCATTTCACTGCTTCCCCAGCACCCTCTGGGAGAAGCCATTGCTGGCTCCTGCGCACAGGGTACTAGGGCTCAGTAAATGAAAGGGACTTGTTGAGAGCACTCACTTAGGAGTGGCCGGGTTGGGGTCTGAAACCAAGTTGATGGCGAGGAGTGGGAGCGCGTAGGGGGTCCCAAGGCGGGAGTGTGTCAGCATGGTGGTTTTTAAGCACAGTGCTGGCGGGCGCTGAGAGGTGTGAGGATGTACGTGAGAGTGAGGACATGTACAGCAGCTCTGGATGGCTGCAAAGGGTGTGCACTGCTCAAGAATTCTGTGTTTAAGCCGCACCTTCGAAGGGCAGATGCGGTAGGCTTGTGCATTCATGATGACATTGTTTGGCAGGTCACTAGGAGGCGCCTTGATCAAACAAAATCATTAGGTATGCTGTACTGATTCTCTGACAGGTGGAAGGCTGTTGCAGGGGTGTGTCTAAGAATTCACTCCAGGTTGGTTTGTGGGCCAGCCTCGGCCACACTGGGGAGGTGTCTGCTGGAGGGGGTGAAGTCTAGCACGCGCTAGACTCTGCCGTCTTCAACCCGGCATTTCCACGTCCTCTGGAAGGAGGACCCAGACCAGGGTGAGGCGAGAGGCATTTGCTTTGGACAAAATTACAGGGGCTCCCAAAACACAGCGGTCAAGATAAAAAACTGTGGCATTTAAAAAAAATCAGAGTGACTTCCACAAAGTCCACCATGAACCACATATCTAAAAAAATTTTTGGTACCAGGGACTGAACCCAGGGCGCTTAAGCACTGAGCCACACCCCCAGTGTGGCTCTTTATTTTTTAATTTATTTTGAGACAGGGCCTGCTAAGTTGTGGAGGCTGGCTTTGAACTTGTGATCCTCCTGCCTCAGCCTCCCCGGCTGCTGGGGGTCACAGGTGGGCACCACTGTCCAGCCAAATATCAAAACCTGAAGTAGAGACAGGTCCACCCTGGACGCGCCCGGCCCAGCCTTTCCCTGTCCCTCCTGTCCTGGCCCTGCTAGGCGAGAATGTCCCCATGGCCTGGTGGGTTTGGGAAACCTGACCTGGAGACCCACGCCCCTGGCAGGATGGGTGGGGACACAGCCCTGGGCCTTCAGGCAGGCCGGAAACCGCGGGACCGGGGAGGCAGGCCCAGGGCGGGAGGCTTCCTGGTCATCTGCGCGGGTCCCCTTCGCCCCGCCCTCCGAGCCCCGGGGTCACCTACTGTGGCCAGCCTTCCCCCGTGGACACGGTGAAGAGGGTCAGCAGGGCCCAGAGCACGTTGTCGTAGTGGAACTCGTACTTCTTCCACTCGCGGTCACGGGCCTTCACCTCGTTCTTCTCGTACAGGAGGTACTTGCCGCTGCGGGGAGGGGCGGTGAGTGGCCGGCGGCCCGGCTTCGGCCCCCAGGGACACCGGCAGGAGGGGGGACCAGCAGCCCGGCAGCCCAGGAAGCAGGGCCCCCGCTGTTTCTCCCTGTGCTCCCTGGGGGGCTGCCCGGGGGACCCCAGCGCCCTGCTTCAGGCGGGACGGCCAGCTCGGGGCCCACCGCCTCTTGGCTTTGTGCTTCTGAGCTAAGGTGGACCCTGGGGGCTGTGCCACACTGGGCCACCTCCCCCTCCTTTCTATGTTTTATTTAGAGACAGGGTCTCGCAGAGGTGCTGAGACTGGCCTTGAACTCTCCATCCTCCTGCCTCAGCCTCCTGAGTGGCCGGGGTCACAGGGCTGTGCCCCAGCACCCGGCCAGGATCCTTCTCATTTGAAGTGACAGCCACCAACACAACAGGAGTTGCCCTTGCGGCTCAGTAACAGTTCACACCAGCAGCGGCAGAGACGCAGCTGGCCCTCACGACCCCGTTCAGCACCTGCGATTCGACAGACCAGGGACTGAGAGGATTCTAGAAAAGCAGCACCCTGCGCCGAGCAGGAGCAGGTTTTCTCTGGTCAATTCCCTGAGCGATGCAGCACGGCAGCTCGCCTCAGAGAGGTGGCACCGGTCGCCTGGAGACGTGTGTCCCGGGCACACAGGACGTGTTCTACATCAAGGACTGAGCACCGCGGGTGCTGGCGTCTGCGGGGTCCTGGAACCCAGCGCCCCGGGTACCGGGGCTCTTTCCTGGCTGAGCTGAGACTCCCTTGGGAGGCTGACGGGCGGGACTGAGCCCGCGGTCCCTCACCCACGCTTTGACTCGGGGTCAGGTGGTGGCTCACAGTCCACATCTGCGCCCTCCGCCATTTGCGCCAGGCCCCGAGCCAAGCATGACTCTCAGGTTTTTAAATGGTTGTAAACAAATTCTAGAGAAGCTTGCCGGGGCAGCTGAGGCCGAGGATGGCACATTTTCAAGGTCCCCTCAGCAACTGAGCAAGCCTGTAAGCCACTGAGCAAGACCCTGTCTCCAAATAAAACACGGGGAGGCTGGGGCTGCGGGTAAAGCCACCAGGGTTCACGCCGAGCCCGCCAACAGCAGCCGAGGTTTTCAGGGCGAGGGGAAATCGCAGGACATCACGACCTGAGGCTGCAGACTCAGCTACCTGGGGAGGCTGAGGCAGGAGGACCGCCTGAGCCCCTGAATTTGGGACCAGCAGGGGCAACATCAGGAGACCCCGTCTCTTAAAGGACAAGTTCCGTTTCCAGAAATGAAGGCCTGCGGGCGCACAGCTCTGCGCATCCCTGACCCGGTGACGGCTGCGGCCTGGGACCTTCAGCACGTGGCCCTCGACAGAAAGTGTCTGCGCTGGCCTCCCTCGCCGGCCTCGCGCCCTGCGCTGATGGACGGCGCCCTTTCTAGGCACCACTCGCCCCGGGTGGCGCCAAGGGTCCCGCGCACCAGGACAGGCTTCGGGCTGCCCAGACCCAGCGCTTTCCAGTCTCCACGTGGTCTGCGTGGGCGCGCCTGCCCGTCCAGCCCCCACAGAGGGGGCCGCGTGCCGCCAGGCCCCGCTGCCCAGGGCGCACCCCTCCCGCGGCCAGGGGCTCCCAGCCCGACCCTCCTCCCGCTCCGGAGCCGCGACACCCACCGGCAGTCCTTCTCGAACTCCTTGGACTCGTCGGTGCAGTGGAAGAACTTGCCCTTGAAGAGCTGCACGGCCACCACGGCGAAGATGAACATGAAGAGCATGTAGACGATGAGGATGTTGAAGACGTTCTTGAGCGAGTTCACCACGCAGTCGAACACCGCCTGCGGGCGGCGGCCGTCAGACCCCGGCCTCCCCGGGAAGGGCGGCCGCCCCTCCGCAGCGGCCTCCCTGGGCACGCTCCGCGCCCCCCCCCCCCCCCCCCCCCCCCCCCCCCCCCCCCCCCCCCTCCCCCCCCCCCTCTCTGGTACTGGACATTGAACCCAGGGCACTCCACCACTGAGCGACATCCCCAGCTTTTTCTGAGACTGGGTCTCGCTAAGTTGCTGAGGCTGGCCTCCAATTTGTGGTCCTCCTGTCTTAGCCTCCTGAGTCGCTGGGATTACAGGCCTGTGACACCCACACCCAGCTCAGGACTTGGGTTTCTGAGCACCTAAATCCCTGCGTAATGCAGCCACTTCCTGGGGCCTCTCCAGTCAGGCACGTGGCTCTTTAGGACGGGAGAGGCCTCTGCCCTTTGGCTCTGTCTCCCGGTGGCCTCCTCCCTCCTGCCTCCTGAGCCCGCTGGGGCTCTCTGGATTTGAGGGGACTCTGTGTGCACGGCGTATCTCACACCCCCAGGGGACGGGGTCCCGGCTTGAGATGCCCCCACCACGGCTCTGTCCCCAGAGCACCCTCTGGAGTTCCTGGACTTGGGATCACAGAGGCAGGGTCGCCATCTCCCAGGACAGGGCACATGGCTCTCAAAGGAGGCTGTGACCCAGAAAACGGCGACGGCTCACTGAACAGGACGCCTGGGAGCCCACGGATCTGTGCTGACTTTCACCCCCAAAGAGCGGCCGTGTCCCCGGGGCCGCCACGCATCCACAAAAGGACGTCACCTATGAGTTTCCAAAATCCCAAGGATGCTGCTTCCCAGAGGGGACATGGGGTCTGCAGAGCCCCGGCTGACCAGCATGGTGACAAAGCTCCTCTCCGGCCCTCGGCGTGGGGCTGCCCTGTGGCTAGTGTCG
Organism: Sciurus vulgaris; assembly: GCF_902686455.1. Taxonomy (NCBI): domain Eukaryota; kingdom Metazoa; phylum Chordata; class Mammalia; order Rodentia; family Sciuridae; genus Sciurus; species Sciurus vulgaris. The sequence continues at coordinate 11,977,208 of NC_136477.1, forward strand.
GACACCTACCCAGGATACTGCCTCTTGTCAACCGAGGACCAGCAGCTGCCCACGCCCAAAGCCACTGGCCTGTGACCTTCTTTGGCCACATTTTAATAACAGCATCTCATTTTCTTCCAACAGACGTTTACTTTTACCTCCTATTAACAGTATTTTCTGGAACTGGAGAGATTTGACCCAGTATTTCTTCTCAAAGAAAAGTAAATAAACAAATGAAGGGACATATTGAGAGAATACTGGTGGCCCTGGGGTGGGACATGATTGTCTGAATGCTGGGTTTGCGTTCTGTCTGTTGCTGGAATGCTGAGCTTTTGGGGATGCAGGATCTGGCTGTTTTGGAACAGGGTTATGGGGGCCTAGACGAGGTGGGTAAGGTAAAGGTCACGAAGGACCAGGAACCCAGGTTCCTGCTTCCCTGATCAGGCCACACGACACCTTTGTGTGAATCAGGAAGATCAGCACATTTCAGCGAGTGGGAAATTGCCAGAATACGTGGGTTTTGTTAGGTCAACTCACTTCACTGCCACCTGCAGGACATTTGTAATAATACACAAACCATAAAAGGCGGGGATGGTACCAGCACCTCTTTTGAGGGTGTTTTTTTTTTTTTGAGCAGTGTGCAACATGTTCAACTATACATGGCAAGCCTGACAGGCCCCCTCCCCACATGCCCCACTCTCACCTTGAGCTTTGGCAACCGCTTGATGGTTTTAAGAGGTCGTAGCACCCGGAGGACTCGGAGAGATTTAATTGTGTTGATGTCCTTTCCTTTGCTGTTGCCACTGTGGAGGGATGTTAGGGGGAGAAGGGAAGAGAGGGATTGGGTGTCAGGCTGGGAGGTGGGAGGCCACGGCTCCAGGTGATCCCACCTTCCCAAGCCCAGGGGTCCGGGTGGCGCCTGGTACGGCCCTGCCCTTCCTGGAGAGGAGTGGCTTCAGTTTTCCTGCTAAGTTTGGGCTTGGGAGCCAGCGAGCAGATGGCTTTCTGTGATTTTATTTTCAGGGTTTGTTGAAGGCCCTCTGCCATCTGGCTGGACCTGAGCAGATGCACAGAGTGGCCCTGGGACCCGGCCCAGGGGAGCTGCCTGTCCCTGCTCCACGTTCTTGTGGAGATCCTCCCACCAGGCCCTGGGCCTGGGAGCCTGGTGGCCCGCTGCTCTGTTTAAAGATTATCCTGGTCAGCTCTGACCCCTCCTTCCAACAGGTTCAGGAAGCATTTAAAGCGACTCTCAGACTGAGACTTCCTCCCCATTCCCGGCCACTGGTCCTTCCGAGGGCTGTGGTTTCTGCCCATCCTCCCAGGGTGTCTGAGCCCCCAGGCCACCAAGGCGCACAGCCGATCTGTCCAGGCCTGGGCCTGGACTCAGCCCGCAGCCCAGACTGCAGAACACCCTCGGCACCGCCTCGCGGTTCAGACCCCGCAGGAGGACGGCGCTGGCTGCGCCCCGACCCCCGGTGCCCAAGTAGAAGCCCAGGGTTGGGCGCGGCCTGTCCTTCATCCGCGTCCCTACGGGTCAGGTTCCTGAACATCCCGTCCCTCTCGGCCACCAGCTGGGGTCAGACCCATGGCCTGTCCCCAGCCTCTCCCACCTCCTTCCCATACTGGACTCAGCAGAGCACGTAACTTCCAGACCCGTCCCCACTTACCTGTCCCTGTGCGACGCGCCCCCCGCCCTGGCCGGGCTGGCCGCCCCTTCCGTCCCCTGCCTCCCGGCTCTGCCCGGCGGTGCTACCTGGGAAGCGCTTTGCTTCTGGCTTTGGACAGAAAATCCCTCAGACCTGCACCTGGGCTCCGCTCTTCCCCACATGGCTCTGGTCCCCTCCCCACAGCAATGGGTCCAGGTCAGACCGCGCTGCAGACCCTGCGGCCACGCCCCCAGGCGCAGCTGCTCCGGGACCCCGCCCCCCTGGTGCAAAGATGGGACTTTTCCCGCCTTTTGCTTTTCAGGCCCCTCTCTCCTGCCTCCGGGGGTCCAGAGGATCTGATTCAGCCTGGGAGGCAGCGATGGGGGGCTGAGCAGGCTGCGGGGGTTCGTCTTTTTAAACCCAGGTCCTCGTGGCCAGCTCAGGCTGCATCCCCATGGGGGACGCAGTACATTCGGGCAACCGCCCGGAGGCTCGGGCAGAGCAGGGAACGGAATTAAAGGATCTGATCGTGCAGGGAAACCGCTATTTCTTCGTCTTTGCTGCGGAGCTTTAACAAACCCTACCGCTCCCTCCGCCAGGGGACCCAGCACACACACAATGATGCCGGTTTTTGGTTCCCCTGTTGGAACGAATTTTACACCTGTGGTTCTGGCCAAGGTCAGCCATCTGGCTATAAGTTGCTGAGGCTGGCCTAGAACTTGCCATCCTCCTGCCTCAGCCTCCAGAGCCACTGGGATTACAGGCATGCGCCACCACACCGGGCTAAACACTTGCTTCTTCCCCCCAGTACTGAAGCCCGAGTCCAGGAAGCACTGAACCACCGAGTGACAGCCCCAGCCCTGTGCACTTTTTATTTTGACACAGAGTCTTGCTAAGTTGCTGAGACTGGCCTTGAACGTGCCAACCTCCTGCCCCAGCCTTCTGAGCTGATGGGATCACAGGCATGGGTCCTCACCCCTGGCTCTGACGTGTCCAATGGCTGACCTCTAGGCACCTGCATCTGCTCGTCTGGAGCAGAGGGTCTGGCTGACCAGCACTGCTGCCCAGCAGGCGTGCCTCTGGGGACACTGAGAGCCCTCCATTGATGGAGGCCCTGAGGAGGAGGCCACCTTCCCGGAGCACTGTGTGGGGGGTGCAGAGACCCCAGTGGGGGGTCCTCCCTGCAGGCCCAGCCCCTGTCCTCTGGGGCCTGGGGCCTTCCTGGCTCTCACGGCTGCCTGCCCAGCTCCTGCCCTGCGGGAGCGGCCGGGAGGCCGCCCCTGCCCGTGTGTTCTCCACAGGAGCTGGCAGGCGGGCGGGCGGAGGTCATGGGGGCTGTGGGGTTGCTCTGCCCTGAGGGAGCACGTTCTGGTCATCTGAGTAGACAGGACAGCAGCAAGGACAGGAGGCCACGGAGAAGAGCCCGGCGCCAAGGTGGCTGCACTGGGCACAGAGAGCGAGAGACAGAGACGGACAGAGCGCGGAGAGCGAGGCGCGGGGACTTTACCGTGTGCTGCTCCTGGCGAGGCGGCGTTGGAGGAGAGACAGATCGTGAGCGGCCTCAGGAGAGAACACAGAACACACACCCGGCGCCCTGCCGCCTGGCCCACCCGTCCTCCGTCCTTCCGCCGAAGCCCTTCCCCCGTCCCTGCCCTGGGCAGGCCGCAGTCCGACCCGGCAGCACCAGGAAGCCAGATGTCCGAGGAGCCCGACACCCCGCTGTCCATCCCGCCTGCAAGGCTGGGAGGCTGGGGCGCCTTAGGGACCTGGGTTTGAATTCTGCCTGCCTCTGCCTGACACCCTTGTCTGTGACGGCCAGTGGCCTGGCGTTGGGAGGTTCTCAAGGAAGCCGCTCAGCAGACCCAGCCGCAGCCCCTCCAGGGCTCGCTTGGAGTCAGGCCCAGCCTCACGGTGAGCCTCGGGCAGCACCGGAGGCCAGGCTCCGTCTGCACATGGATGGCCCTGCGGTGTCCCCAGTCCGGCCACTTGGAGGACCACCAAAGTGAAGAGAGGGGAGGGACACGGAGAAACCCAGCAGGGACGTTTGCATTCCCTGCTTAAAAAAGGAATGGCACCAGGTGCCATGGCCTGTGCCTGTGGCCTCAGCGCCTTGAGCAGCCCGGGCAGGAGGCCAGCCTGGGCAGCAGAGTGAGACTCTGACAAGCAAGCGAACAAAAAACTCCAAAAACAGGGCCGACTTTAAGAGGGAGATGCTACTGGATTTCCCACTGGCCACCCTTTCCGAAGCAGGCGGCCCTCAGCTCAGTGCACGTGAGTCACATGCGGGCAGCTGTGCAGGTACTACCTCACCAGTGACGCAGGAGGCATCCAGTGGCAGTGATTTTTGCCTGAACTGCGGACTTGAGGTTGACATGCGAGCCTTCTGAATACCACTGCACTTGTGTGCAGGAAGATGGCACCATTATGCCAATTTTCCAGATGAGAAACTAAAGCCCAGAGAGGGAGACTGACTTTCTCAAGGGCACAGAGCCAGGAAGTGGCAGATGGAGATTCAAACCCAGGTGCAGTATAGTGAACTCTGATCTTTTGTTTCACTGAATGCAAAAAAAAAAAAAAAAAAAAAAATTGCCCTCAGGGGTGGGGCAAATAGCCTGAGGGCTCCTTCTTTGGCTTGCTGCAAGTGTGGCTCCTAAGATGCAGGAGCAGCTTGATCAGGGTGCTCTGCCAGCCGGGATGGCCTGTGGTCCTGCCTTGGGGGGAGGGGCAGCGCCAGACGGACTCTTGGCAGCCAGGGCAGGATCGTGATCTGCCAGCTGCGGAGGCACGTCAGCCGGCTGCCGGGGGCACGGGCAGAGAGCAGGGCACGCTGGGCGAGGGCTGGTGAAATGGGTTGGTGGAGGTCACATGGCCATGGAGGCGCCGATGGAGGACACACACGCGCACACACGCACACACACAGAGCTACGAGCAAGTGCAGGAGGGGCGGAGGCGGTGGGGAGGCCTGACCCCTCGGGACTGGGTCAGCGGCTCAGAGATGGGGCACGATCACAGCTCAGGAAGGCGCCCTTGCCTGGGTCCCGCGAGGCCACAGGGCAAGGGGCAGGTTCTCCTCGCAGCCCTGACTTCCCCAGGGCTCCAGACCCTCCAGGACACAAGCCCAGGCCGGCTGGGTCCCCAGCTCATGGATGGCCCGGTGGTCGGGGCTGGGGGTGGGGCAGCTCTGTGGCTGCGACCGCCCAACCCCATCCTGGTCCTGCCCACGCGCAGCCCTCCTCAGCCCGGGGGTCTAGTCTGCACGCTCTCGCCACCCCCAGCACCGGGAAACGGAGGCGCCAGGAGCCGGGAGACTAGACCTGGGAGCCTACCCACTGCAGCTCGGCCAGCGCCTGGGCGGCCTGCGCCTTCTCTGAGAGCAGACAGGACAGACAGAGCAGACCAGAGAGGACAGAAGCTGCTGGGGCCCACAGAGACCCTGCTCGGCGTCCATCACGAGAGACGACAAGATAGGATGTGAGACGCCTCGGGCAGGAGGTCAGAGACTGCAGCCAGCGGTATGACTCAGAAACTATTCTGGGGAAAAAAGCAGCTCAAGGGCTCCTGCTCTGACTTTTTGGCAGCTTGGCTCTAAGGTATGCAGGAGTGGCTTGATCAAGGTGCCCAGCCAGCTGTGCCAGGTCTGCTGTTCTGCCCTCTAGGGGGAAGTGGCAGCAGCCAGAGGACCGGGCATGAGGGGTGGGGCCTCGGGACTCGATCCTGTGACGCGCTCAGCACTGTAACCTGTTCCAGAATCCTACGAGAATTTCTGGTGCTTGCCAGAGTGCTTACAGCAAAACCCCACGCCTCCCGGTTCCTGTGAGATCCACGACCCTGCTGAGGCTCAAGGACAGCCTGATGTCCCTACCTGACCTTTCCTTGCATAGGAACGATTCTAAAAAAGTGTCAAACAAGAATTTTCAAGGTGCAGCTGGCTTTGTGATTTTTTCCCCTTTGTGGTTCTGGGGACCAGGCTTGGGGTTCAGGTGTCCTGGGTACTGGACTCAGGGTTCTGGTGTCCTAAGCAGGTCTACGTTCCAGCTTAAAAATTTTCTTTTTTTCTTTTTAATTTTGAGACAGGGTCTTACTAAATTGTGGATGCTGGCCTCAAACTTGTGATCCTCCTGCCTCAGCCTCCTGGGTAGCTGGGATCACAGGTGTGTGCCACCAAGCCTGGTGCAGGTGACCTGATCTGTGAGCCGCAGGCAATTCTGGATGCCTCTGAACAACCTCATGCAACTGAGCTCCACGTAAGGACCTTGGGTCAGGGTCAAGGTCAGGTTATGCCACCCAGTGACAGGGCCGGGGTGGGTGGAGGTCCTGGTTTGCGTAAGTTTGCTCTATGGTGCTCGCAGAGTGACGGAATCAGCTCATGACACATTTCTTACCCGGTGTCCCCATCATAAGTGAAGAATGACTACCCTTAAGAGAAGCTAGAGAGCCCTTCAGAGGGGGGCAGAGTCTGCTGTGACCTGGGGACCCTGGCAGGAGCCCTCCTCTCCCTCCTCCTCCTCCTTTCCTCCCCCTCCTCTTCCCCCTCTTCTCCCTCCTCCCCCTCCTCCTCTTCCTTCTCTTCTTCCTCCTCCTCCTGCTCCTCTTCCATCTCCTTCTCTTCCTCCTCCTCTCCCCCCTCCTCTTCCTTTCCTCCCCCTCCCCCCCTCCTCCTCTCCCCCCCTCCTCTCCCCCCTCCTCCTCTTCCTCCTCTTCCTTTCCTCTCCCTCCTCCTCTCCCTCCTCTTCTTCCTTTCCTCCCCCTCCTCTCCCTCCTCCCTCTCCTCCCCCCTCCTCCTCTTCTTCCTCCTCCTGCTCCTCCTCCTCTCCCTCCTCCCCCTCCCCCCTCCTCTCCCTCCTCCCCCTCCTCCTCCTCCTCATTGCTGTGGGGCTGGGTGGGACCCTGGCCCCTAGTGCTTCTCCTTGGCAGATGGGACCTGCTGTAAAGCGAGGCTCCCAGCGACTCTGCAGACCTGGCTGCAGCCGTGGTCAACACGGAGATCAGAGACCAGGAGGAGGAAATGAGAGGAAGGCAGGTCAGGCCAGAGCAGGGACGGCTGCGGCTCCACCCCACGCAGGCTGCCGGCTCTGAGGCGCCCCGCTCTCTGGAGATCTCGTTCTTCCGACAGCCTGACCTCATTGTGTTTCCAGGGAGGGATCTGAGCGTGACCTACTTGAGCCTCAAGGTGGAAATGGGCCACATCCGGGTCCTCCTCACAGACCAGCCCTCACTGCTGGCCAGGGAGGCCACTGAAGGGCCCCACATCCGCGAGGAAGGGACCCCGGAGGCAGAGGGGGTCTTGGGAGAGGGGGTCCGGACCCTTTTAAGACCTGCCCTTCTGGGACTGATGCACCATGATGGTCACAGCCAGGGTCACCGAGAGCCTCACATTTGTCTTGGTGTCAGAAGCTCAGGAGATCTCCAGCCTGCTGCGGACGTCGACAACATGGGGAAGGTATTGCTAAGTTTACTCCAGGGCCCTAAGGAATACTGGCAGGTCAGCCCTTGGTGCCATCTTGGAATGGACATCCAGAACTAGGGTGCCATCTTGAGGTGGCCACCCAGAACTTAGGGGCCATCTTGCAGTGGCTGCTCAGTCCTTGGGGACCATCTTGGAATGGCTGCCCTGAACTCAGGTGCCATTTTGGGATGGTAACTGAGCCCAAGGGTGCCATCTTGAAGTGGTTACCCAGAATTTGGGTGCCATCTTGGAAAGGCCACTCAGTTCTTAGATACCATTTGAAATGGCCATCTAGAACCTGGGTACCACTATGGAATGGTGACTCAGAACTCAGATGCCATTTTGATTAGACCTAATAGAATGGTCACCTAGAACTTGGGTTCAAGAACTCAGGTGCCATCTTGGAATGGCTGCTCAGCCCTTGGGCACCATGTTGAAATGACCAGCTAGAACTTGGGTGCCATTTTGAAATGGCTGCCCAGGACTAAAGCATCATCTTACAATGGCTACTAAGGCCTATTATCTTAGAACGGGTACTCAGGTTTTGAACTGTGGTCACGCGGTTCTTGGGCTACATCCTGAAATGGCTATCCGGAACTTGGGTGCCATTTTGGAATGGCTGCCCAGAACATGACCTTAGGCTCCAGGGTGCCATCTTGAAATGGCAGTGCAGAACTCAGGTGCCATTTTGGTATGGATACTACGCCCCATGGTGCCCTTTTGGAGGTGCCAGGGTGGTCCCCGACCTGAAGAGGGCAGAGTGTCCCAGGACTGCCAGGAGAAGTGGAGGACACACGGGAGTCACCAGGTCTACAGCTACGGGGCCTTCAGGCATGGGGTTGGGTCTCACTCACACTCATTCCCTAGCTGTCTTTTTAGGGTCCCCCAAAGAGACAGCAGTTCTGGTGCTGGTGGAGAGGGGAGATGAGATGTCTGGCAGGGCTAGTCTAGAGGAAGCGCACGGCAAGAGGCCGTGCTGGCCTTGCCGTGGGAGGAGGCAGGGAGCCACCCTCCTCTCTCCCGGTGACGGGTGACGTGCACAAGCCAGTCGCAGCTCCTCTTGGTGGCATGCGGTGCCTCCCGCCCCCCGAGCCCAGCGCCCCATCACTGTGCCCTGAGAACTGGTCCCCTGAGCCAGCAGGTGGTCTCGGGCTGGGGATGGGGGCTCAGAGGCCAGCGGGGACCTCGGGTGGGGACTTACGTGAAGGCAAAGGCCACCAGGGCCCCACTGACCACTATGAAGTCGAGAATGTTCCAGAGGTCGCGGAAGTAGGCGCCCTGATGCAGGACGAGCCCCAAGTCGATCATCTGCGAAGGAAGAAGAGACGGAGCCTGAGCTCTGCCGCGACCTGGAGGCCCCTGACCTGCACCTCGCGGGAGGAGGCGGGAGGGGACCGGAGGGGTGACGCCTGCAGCCTGGGGACCCTCCTGCAGGCCCCTCCCCTCCCGCGACAGGCAGCTGGGGTTTGCTGCCCCAGACCTGGGGCTGCCCCCTCGCCGCCCAGACTTCACACTGGGTCCTCGGCCATCCCCGGGGGGCTCTGCCTTCTAACCCCGCGGTGGTGCGTCCACCTCTTAAGTCCTCCTAGGCCACCAAGCCGGCGCCGCCCTCATCTTCCTGCAGCGTCCAGGTTCCGCTCTGCCCCTATCTGTCCTGCTCGCAGCCGCCAGAGGGCACCCGTGAGCGCCCGCGCCGTCCTGCTCGCAGAGTCCTGCCCCGGCCTGCCGCTGCCGGCGGTCCCCCAGGCCAGCTGGGCGGTCCTGTGGTCCCTCTCTCTGCCTCCACATCCCACTCTCTCAGCCGCCCTGCCCTGCGGCTGCCTCTCAGGCACACCCGCCAGCTGCCTCCGAGGCCTTCCTGGGGCTCAGACGCCCGTCCAGCCCGGGCTGGCTCTGCACCCACCTTGATCACCATCTCAAAGGTGAAGACACCCGTGAAAACGTAGTCAAAATATCGCAGCACCTGCAGCGGACGATAAAGGGGCAGGGGATCAGTGACTTGCTCCAGGAGAGACCCCTGTAAATTTTGCAATTGTCCATCGGCCTGTGGGCCCCAAGCAAAGTCCCCAAGGAGCAGAGTTCCTGCGCGGAGGAAGCATATCTGTCCTATGTGGTTGGCCGGCACGCGCGCTGCACGAGGGCCCTTCCGACCCCCAGCTCGTGAGTGAGCTTCCTAGGTTGTGAGTGAAACTTTCCAGCAGATGGCAGCAAATCCCGTGGAATCCCTCCGCGAGGCCCGTTGCCTCACCGAGGCGACGGTGCCTTGTGCATTTGCCCTGAGTTCTATATGGACTGAGCAGACCCTGGGCAAGTTCAGGGGTGACTTCTTAGTGATGAATCTAATCCCCACTGTGTCCTGTTCTGCCGGTCTCCATGCGGTGCTTCCTAAGCACTGGGGCCCACGTGGCTGCTGGCTGTCCCCCTCTGTGTCCATGCCAGTCCCTCACCAGGGTGGGTGACTCTCACCTTTGCCTTACCCCGGACCAGTTTCTGCCTGGACAGATGGGTCCCTCAGCCCTGACTCCCCACCAAGCCGCATAACGGCGTGGCTGGGCCAGCTGGCAATACCCAGCACGGCCATCAGAGGGCACCTGCGAACACCTGCACCAGGGGGCTGCACTACAGACGCAAGTCTTCCTGCTGGCCCAGCGGCCCTGTACGACACTGGTCACCGCCCCAGGGACACTGTGCCCTGCTTCCTCTGCCTCCTGGACTCCACGCCAGGCCCCTTGCACAGGCTGTTCCTTCTACCTGAATGCCCTTCCCTGCATCTGCATCCTGTCCAGGTCCCCCTCCTCCTCCACAGCTTGGTTTGGACATGGCTTTCCTGGTGAGGCCCTCCCGGGCTGCCCAGGTCGCCACCTCCTGGCCTTGGAGTCCTGTCCACACACCCTCAGGCCTTCCTGACACGCTGTCAGTGTTATGGCCGGCTCCTGGTCTGCCCCCAGGTCAGTCTCCAGCCAGTCCCCAGTGGCTGCTCCAACTCCTGGTGCAGGGCCAGGTATACAGCAGGCACTCAAGTAACGCGTGCTGAGTGGATGCCTGAGGAGCTGGGTGGGACCCTGCAGGAGCAGGGCTCTGCCCTCACGTTCTGGTTCAGCAAGAGGCCCAGCTCCAGGGACCCCCTGAGCCCAGGGGCGGAGGCCAGCCACCAGCGGGGCTGTGGGCATCTCCCCTGGGGGGGGCTTCCTCTTTCGTGCGGTACCGCGGTGGAACCGGGGCCTGACTGCTGGGCTACACCCCCGCCTGGGAATTCCCACTTTGAGGCAGGGTCTCCCTGGGCGGCCAGCTGCTTGGAGGATGGGACTTGCCACTGCGGGGTGGGCGGGGAGACCGGCAGTGTCCCTGTGTCCCCGTGTCCCCGGCAGGCTCTCTCCAGCCCTGGGCTGCGGCTGCCCTGCCCGCCTGCCCCGCCAGGGATGGGAGGGCTGCTGACCCTCGCCAGGCCTGCCTGCAGGCCCCTGGGAGCCGGGTCCCGATTACTTCCTTCCATCTCCCCTGGTCTCCGGGCCCCAGGCCGCAAGGCACAGAAAGAGGCTCGGCCTCTCCTGGGTCCTGACCTACTTCACCAGGAGCCACAGCCTCCGCCCGGAGGAGGGGCCTGTGGTTCTGGGCAGAGGGCGGGAGGGAGGCACCGCCTGGCCCCAGGGTGAGGGGCCACTGCTACGGGCGGCCTTGGTTTCCCTCTTGACCACGGGCAGGTCTCCAGGGCGACCCAGGACAGGTCACCTGCTCCCCCTCGCCCACTCTCTGGGCCTGACCCCCCGGCCCTCAGACGGGCACCTGGGGAAGGCTTTGGAGGGATTGAGTAAGACAGGGCAGGGGGCCCGGAGCTGCTCCCTGCCATCCCCATGGCAGGAGGACGGCGAGCTCAAAGCCAGCCTCCGCAGCCTCGAGGTGCAAAGCAACTCGGGGAGACCGCGTCTCCAATAAAATACGCTCCGGCTGGGGATGTGGCGCAGGGTAGCGCCCTGGGCTCATCCCCGCATCTCAAAGATCAAAAACCACGAGCCGCGCCCGCTCGGCCCCCGGGTCTGCACACACAGCAGGGCTCAGTGACCGGCTCAGCAGACCCTGGACGCCGCGCACCTGAGGGTGCGCTTCTGCTCACGCTGCCCTCTCCCGCTGGCCTCACCCATGCTCTGCCTGGCTGCCCCCCGCCCCTCCAGAGCTTCACGTCCCCGGGGAAACTCCACCGGCAGACCCGGCCTCCGAGGGCACCTGCAGGTCACCGGCTCATCCGTGCACCTCTTCCCTGCAGAGCAGGCACGGCGTCCAGGGAGCCCCTGTCCTGCCACCTCGCCCTGGAGGGGTGCCCCCTCCCCACAGGCTGTCCCCAGCTCCCTCCCGCCCGACCCTGAGCTCTGTGGTCAGGAGGGAGGGGCTGGCGCGGCGGGCCTCACGTTGTTCCGGGGTGCGTTGGGCTGCACCGGGTCCTCGGCAGCCAGGGCGATGCTGCTCATGGCGATGACCATGAGGATGCACATCTCAAAGTAGCGCAGGTTCAGGATGTAATGGCACAGGCGGCGAAGGCTGTCGGGGACAGGAGGGAGTGCAGAGGTCCACTAAGACCACGGGGACAGGAGGGAGTGCAGGGGTCCACTCAGACCGCGGGGACAGGAGGGAGTGCAGGGGTCCACTCAGACCGCGGGGACAGGAGGGAGTGCAGGGGTCCACTCAGACCGCGGACCGCACACCCTCCCTTCCTAACAACACCATCCAGAATCCCAACCTCCAAGGGCTGTGCCATCCGACTCCCGAGCCCCTCCTCCTAGGGCTCTCTCTGGGTCCTGGAACCCCGAGAGGCAGGGAAACCTCGGTGGGAGGGACGCGTGCGTGTCCTGCTCATCAGAGGTCCCGCTCCCTGACAACCCCTTGGAAGCCAGTTCCTACGCGGGCCACAGCCGTGGGGCTGAGAGGGCTTTTGAGCACCTACGGGCCAGCGGGAGTCTTTCCTTCTGTATGATATCAGCTGTGTGACCTGGGGCACATTACGGACCCTCTCTGTGCCTCATCTGTAAAATGGCCATGGAGTATGAAGACCAAAAGACACTGACAGGAGTGGCATGTGGTGGGGTCCCCAAGAAGCGAGTGACTGATCCTGGATCCCAGGCCTCGCCAGGGCCTCGAGGGCACCAATGGCACAGGTCCTGGGCAGAGCTCAGGGTGACAGGCCACGGCCCAGCCACCGCACTAGCCCTCTCAAGAGCAGGTCGGAGGGGCTGTTTCCCTCCAGTTTATTGGAGGGGGTTCTTCTTTGTTGAGAAGCATTTGGGAAATCAGGGTTCTGAGAAATACCCCTGGGGAAATGCAGTCGTAGAACAACCTGAGTCCATCTGACATTCACGTGACAAATTTCTTCCCTAAATGATCTATCCTCCTTAGGGATGCCCAAGGGAGAAGGGATTGGGACAGACAGACCATCTGTCCAGAATCTAAACCCCAGTGGGACAGCAGTCAGGAGCAGAATTCAGAGTTGCCATGTGTGGTTGTACAGGTTGCCTACTGCACAAGGCAACTGTTTCTGAGAGCTGCATCTCACTCACACTGTAGATCTGGATATTCACGATGGGGATTCTCTAGCTGGTGGCAGGAAGGGGTCTTTTCCAGTAATCATATTACGACAATGACCTTCATATGACTTAAGAAAGGAACATCACTTTTTAACTCAAAGGGCCTCCCAGGGCTGGTGGTGGTGTGGAACGGAAAGGAACCCTCTGCTCTCTGGCCTGCGTCCGCCACCCCGGGGCCCGGCCCCCTGCCCTGGCCGCGGGCGTACTCACGGGTTGGTCGTGGACAAGATAAACATGGAGCTGTAGGGGGGCATGGGCTTGGGGCCGTCCTCCCCGGGGTCGTCCTCCTCCTTCTTCTCCTCCTCTTTTTTTGGCAGTGGGTCTGGGTTGGCGTTTTTGTTCACTGTTGGGACAAGAACCAACACAGGCTCCCTCCACCGTTTCCCAGGAGTCTCTGGGCCCCTGTCCACACCCAGAGGCGTGGGAAGCTCCTACCACACACGAGGCACTGTGGGACGCCACTCAGTCCTCATGCGACCCCTGCAGTTGGTACTTCATGATCCCCACTGATAGATGAGAAAACCAGGGCACAGAAAAGTGAAGTGACTTGCCTAAGGTCACACAGATTTGGAGGGACAGAGCCGGGGCTGGCACCGGCAGACTGGCCTCAGACTGCGACTCTCAACCACCCTATGGCCTCGAGTCTGCTGGGACCCTCGTGGGCTTTTCTCAGACCTGTGCCTGTCCTGTTTGACCTTCATGCCATTGCGTGGGGACACACGGGGCGAGTGCCAACAGCCCGCTTTATAGGTGGGACTATGAGCCCGGGCCAGCTGCACCCCCTTCTGACCGGGGGTGGCCGCAGCCTGCCGCACCGGCTCTGCAGCCTGGCTTGGGGGTGTCCAGGGCGGACCGCGCCCCCCGCGCCCCGCTCTGGCGTCTCAGTCCGTGGGCGGGGCACAGGGTCGGGCTCCACCTCCGAAGGGAGGCGGCGCTGGCCAAGCAAACGCCCCCCAGACCCGCGGGGACGCAGTGGGAGGGGCGTGGCCTCTGCACCTCGCAGGGGACCCGTGGGGGCCACATCCGCGCCGCCGGGGCTTCCCTGTGCTCCCCTCTCGGCGCGACCCGCCAGTCCCTCGAGTCTAGACTGCACTGTCCGCGGTGGCCACTGGGCACCGGGAAGGCGGCCAGACTGATGGGGCCGCGTGGGCGGGGGGCCAGCGGGCTCTGGGGGACCCAGGTCGAGAAGCAAGCAAAGCCCCGGGCTCCCAATCCACCCAGTTACGTGTCGCGATGGCGACACTGGGACCCGAGCAAAGGCTCCTTTGGCTAAACCAGCGGGAGCCTGGAGCCGCCTGCCCCGCCCCGGCCCGTCCCCGGTCCCGGCGGCCTCACCTTGGACGACCGTGTGGCTGAGGGGCGGGCCGGCGGGCGGGATGTCCACGGCCGTGTGCTCGGGCTTCCTGGCAGTCTTGGCTGAGTTGTTCTGGGTGCTGCTGGGGTTGGTGACGATAAGGCTGTTCTCGGGGGCCTTGGGGGGGCCGGGGTCGGACGGGGGCCCCGGGTTGTTGGGCGCCCGGCGGCTGGCGGCGTTCTGGGGGTTGGTGGTCGAGGCGGGCGCGGGGCCGGGGTCCGTGCTGTTCCCCATCTTGGCGGGGCTCTGGGGCAAGCCGGCGTGGCCCAGGCTGTCGTGGGGACTGGCCGGCTCGGCGGTGGCCAGCTTGTTGTTCTTCATGTTGTCGATGTCCTCGGCCAGCGGAGGGTCCTGGCGGCCCAGGTCCTGCTGGATCGGCCGCGTGGTGGACAGGTTGGGGCCGGACAGGGGGACCCCGGCGCCCTGGTTCTCTCTGAGGAAGGCAGGTCGGTGGGAAAGAACCACAGCCGAGTTAGGACGGCAGAGCCACGGGCAGCACCCGCCCGAGACCCCCTCAAGGGACAGCCTGGACACGGTTCAGTGGCAGAGAACTTGCCCAGCATGTGCCAGACCTGGCTTCACCCTGGTACCACAGCACCAACCCAGCCAACCAACACCTCAACCCAACCCAACTAATCCAACCAATGTAATCAAACCAAACCCACCCAACCAGCCCAACCCAACTGAAACCAACCAAACCAACCTAACCAAACCAACCAAACCAAATCAATCAAACCCACCAACTCAACCAACCAAACCAGAACAACCAACCAAACCAAACCAAACTAATTCAACCAATGCAATCAAACCATATCCACCCAACCAACCCAACTGAAATCAACCAAACCAAACCAAATCAATCAAACCCACCAACCCAAGCAACCAAACCAGAACAACCAACCCAACCAACTTAACTCAACCCAACCCCACCAACCAAACCAAACCAATCCAACCAATGCAATCAAACCATATCCACCCAATCAACCCAACTGAAACCAACGAAACCAACCTAAACCAACCAACCAAACCAGAACCAACCCAACCAACTTAACCAACCCAACCCAACCAAGTCAACCCAACCCAACCAACCCAACTCAACCCAACCAAGCCAAAAAACCAACCAAACCAAACAGCAAACCAAACTAACCAAACCAACCAAAACAAACGGAACCAACCAACGAAACCAACCAACCAAAGGAATCAAACCAAACAACCATCCAACCCAAACAACCAACAGACCAAACCAAACCAAATGAACCAACAACCCAACCCAACTAAACCAACCAACCAACCAAATCAAACCAACCAACCCAACCCCCAGGAAGCTCTGGGGGCGGGGCGGGGCCTCCCCTCCTGGCAGGACGGGACCTCCCAGGAGGTGCCCCTGGATCTTGGTCCCTTTATCTCCCACCAATGCCTGTGTGTTCTGAGCCCTGCAGGAGGTCAGCTGGCACGGGGTCAGTGGTACCGCCAGGTCCCAGCGAGGGGCCTCAGCCCTGGATGTGCCTGGGGGGGGGGAAGGGGGGTTGGGGCGCAGGGCCCCCAGGCTGCCCCCCACCCGCCCCCCAGGCTCCTCCCAGGCTCGGCGCTGCGGCCCCGCCCTCAAAGCACGGGCACGCCCTGTCCCCTGGGTGGAGCTGCCTCCTGCACTCAAGGCCTGTTGGGGGCATGTCCCCGTCCCTGTCACAGGCAAGGGGACACCTGATAGGGTCCAAAAACAACAGCAAGCACGGCAGCAGCACGCCCCCAACACAGGCCCCAGGGCGCCCCCAGCGCTGGACTCTCCACCTCCCCAGTCCTCAGCTCGGAGGGCCACGACCCTGCGGGCCTCTGTGATGCGGCCACAGTGGTGGGCATTGTGGGGAAGGACCTCCACTCCCCCGGTCACGAGTCCCCCCCAGTAGTGTGTGAGCTGCTTTCAGTCACTGTGCAGCTGTGATGAGACATCAGAGACCATTTCAGGTCGCAGTGGGGAGACGCCCACAGGTTCTAGCACACCCAAGCCGTTTCCTACAAGCACTTGAGCACCGGGAACCTGTGTCCAAGGGGTTCTGAACTAATCCCCTGGGGCCACGTGGGGACACCTGCACCAGAACCATTCTACAGAGAAGAAAACTGAAGCTCAGAGAGGTTAAGTATCTTGTCCAAGGCAACACAGCTGGTAAGTGACCAGGCAGACATTCCGCAGGGAGTCCGTGTGAGGGCTGGAGAATGAGGGAGGGAAACAGGGCCCCTCTGGTGCCCCGGGAGGGCTTTCTGCAGGGGGTGACAGGGAAAGGAGGCCTCAGAATGACAGGAGTGGGGGGACTCGGGCATGGGAGGACGGGGGAAGCATTGCAGGCACAGGAGCAGCTGGTGCAAAGGCCCTGTGGCTGAGAAGAGTGGAGGGCGGGAGAAGTGGCGCCTGGAGCCGGGGCCTTGGTCACTGAAGCAAGTCACACCAGGCAGCCACAGAAGAGAGCAGTGTCTGCGGGCTTACGCCCGTAAAGGTCCCCACAGAACCTTTCCCACTCAGTGCCCGGGGGCTTCAGCTCTGTGTGGCAAGGGGCTTGTTTCTCTCTCGTCTCGCGTCCAGCGTGGGGCCTGGCACACGGCAGAGCTGGGCAAGGGTGAGACAGGCCCTGGGCACCGAGGGGGACTCCTGGGCCAGGCGGGTCCCGAGGCCGCGGTGCCCACCCCACCGGCCCTCCCAAACCTCAGGCGCCCAGGCCCCGGCTTCCCCAGCTGCCAGCTCATCCCCGATGGAGACCCGCTCAGGGCACATGCCCCGGGGAGGGTAGCTGTGTCTTCCGGGCCACAGGCCCTGCGGCACCTGTCCTGGGCTGGCCCTGCAGAGCTGCTCGGGGAGACCCGGGCCTCACCCGCTTCGAGAGCTCAGCCCCCCGCTATGTGCCCAGCCGGCCTCTGTCCTCTGCAAGAGCCCCGTCCTCCACTCCCGAGCCCCAGCTCCAAGCCTGCCTCTGCCACCCCAGGACACTGTCACTTGCCGTCACTGCCACACGGCTCCGCAGCCCACACTTCTCTGTCCCTTCTTGAAGGCAGCCCTCAATTCTGCTCCCTGGGTCCTTCCCTCTTCCTCAAAAAAGTCCCCCTCATTAAGCACTTCTGCGCGCTCGCGTTTACACGAACCCACTCATTTAGCCCTCAGCTTAGCCAGGGGAGGGGGCAGCATTGCCATTCCCATTCTATAGGTGAGCAAATGGAGGATCAGAGACAGACAGGGCTTGGCCCCGGGCCACAGAGCCAGCTGGGAGCCTGCCACTGCACTGGACCCCGAGCTTCTCACTGAGCAGCCTGAGGTTCCCAGAGGGAACTCACAAGAAGCTGCCTTCGCCAATAACCTTAAGGCTGGGTCATCGCCCTCCCATTTTACAGATGGGGAAACTGAGGCCCCAGAACATGGTTTGTCAGGTGAGCCTCATCAGGCACTTCTGGAGAGCACAGCGCCTGCTGCAGGAGGTCAGGAACTGCAGCCGCTGGATGGTACACACCTGACCCCTCAGGCCCCATCGGGACCCCACAGATCTGCCTGGCTCCTGACCGGGTGGGCGCAGTGGCGCATGCCAGTGATCCCAGCAGCGTGGGAGGCTGGGGCAGGAGGATGGCAAATTTGAGGACAGCCTCAGTAGCTTAGGGAGACCCTGTCTCAGATTAAATAACCAAAAGGCCTGGGGCGGTGACCAGGGCAGAGCGCTGGCCTCGCACAAGACCCACACTGCACAGCAGTCCAGAAACAAACAAAGCCACAAGTAGGAAGCTGGAGGGCTCCCGCTGGCCATGCCTCCGGCCTCTGCACTCTTGCTGTGCTCTGCAGACGTCCACAGAATTTCCAGGAAGTGGACGGGATGGTGAGTGACCTTCCGGTGGAAGGAGGTACGGGACTGTTTCTATGCACACCTTCTGGAAGGGGAAACCGAGGCAGTTCCAGGGTTGTCCGAGTACACAGGGGACCTCTCACTTCTTAGTCCTGTGGGTCAGGACGGACACTTGGGAAGGGAAGTCCATCTGGCTGGAGCCTCAGCAGTGCCACTTAGGAGCTGTGTGACCCTCAGCAGCTTGATCCGCCTCTCTGAGCCTCAGCTTTCTCGTGGTTTCTTTTACCTCTAAGGTTCCACAGGAACGGGACCTTCCCTATGTGCTGGACACCGAAGTGATGATCCCAGAGTCTATTTGCTGTGTGACCCCCAGTGGTCCCTTGGCCTCTCATCCGTGACACTGAGTGGCTGCCTGAGAGTCGGTCGCCCTGAGACACTGAGGATTGTTCCCAGGCCTGGACACACGGTGGGGACTGTCCTGCCGGGCATGGACTGCTCAGGACCCCGGCTCCCCGTTTCCGCTCTGGAAGGGGACCCTGCTGCCCCTCTCACCACCTGCTCTGGAAACATACAGGAGGAGCCTGTTGGGTGGCTTCGGGTCCACAGACGGGGAGTAACCTGGCCCCCAGGTGGACCGTCCCCTGAGCTTCGCCATGCCTGGCCAGGGTCCAGGTGCCACCTGGGGGGGTCTGAGCCCCGAGTGGCCGAGGCTCTTGGGGAAGCTGGTGTGGCCTGGGTGGTTTTGCGTGCGGAGAATTGAGTTTGGGGGGACGGTGGCAGATAGGACGGTGGCCTCCTTAGAAGCCAGGTCCACCCTGGACTCCTGTACGACCCTTCTTGGGAAAGGGTCTCTGCAGACGTCATTGACCGGCGGATCTCGAGGGGAAATGGGCATGAGCCCCAAACCTGGTGGTGAGTCTCCTAAGGGAGAGAAGCGGGAGACCCATGGGCATGCGGGGGACGGCCACGCACCTGCCAGCCAGGAAGGCCAAGGGTTGCCTTGGCCTCGGAGACCATCCGCATCCACCCACCATGCCCCAGCCCTGGGTGTGGATGCAGGAAGTGGATTCTAAATCAGCGTTCTCCCTCCTGTCTCTCCATCCACGGAAACGCCCCTGGTGCCTTCCGACAGGGGACACCAGCTGGAAGTTCGGCTGGGGACAGCGTCTCATGGAAGTGTCCCTTGGCATCCCCAGGGTTTCCGTGACACCAGGCCCCACGGATGCTCAATCCCTCACATGAAAGAGCATTTGCACAGAATCTGCGGAATCTTCCCATAGCCTCTGAACCACCCTGGATGGCTCGGAACCCCGTGGAGACCTAAGCGCTCCGTGCTCAGCGCCCAGCCTGATGGCGGAGGGAATGAAGACCAGAAGACTGTCCCCCGTCCGTGCAGACGTGTTATCACCCCTAAGACTTCTGATCAGCATGGAGTTGAATCCACCAAGCAGAACTGGTTGATCCAGCGGGGCCGCAGTTTTTCAAAGACCTTCCTGCCCCACAGCAGACCTAGTTAAGTCACAACGTAAAAAGCAACCTCAGGAGGCTGAAGCAGGAGGCCCTCAAGTTGGAGGCCAGCCTCAGTCCCTTTGTGAGACCCCATCTCAAAATAAAAGGGACTGGGGGCGTGGCCCAGAGGGGGCGTGGCTCAGAGGGGGCGCACCCTGGGTTCAGTCTCCAGTCGCGCCAATAAAGCAAACGCCCGCGGGGAATGGCAGCAGGGCCTGGCAGCAGGGTCCACGAGGGCACCCGGACACTTCCTTGAGAGGGGGTGTTTTTCCTGGGACAGGGGCCCCTCCTTGGGTGGCGGGGGACCTGCCTTGTTTTCCGCGGGCTAAGTTCTAAGTTCTAAGCAGGAGTTCTAAGCGGCACGGCGTGCAGAGCCCCGCCAATCTCGGAGGGCTCTTTTCCAAGCGCCTCGGGGTGGGTTCTGAAGAGGCGGAGAGCCTCGGGCCGCCTGCCCGGACAGGGGGCGGCTGCGCAACCGCCCGCACGTGCGGCGTGGCTGCGGACCTCTTGCCCTGGCCGCGCTCAGCCCCCAGATCCGGGGACGGTGGCCACAGAGCCCCACTCGTGGCTCGCTCCCGTTCCCCGCTGCCCTAAGGGCTCCGGCACAGCTCACCGAGCCCCGAAGACTCTCATGGGGCGGGCGCCAGGCCCTGCCCCTCACGGAGGACGCTGGGCCGGGAGGAGGTGCGCTTGCCCCATGTTAGGCAGCTGGGAAGGGCCGGCCGGGTGCTGACGCTCCAGCAGAACTTGGGGAAGGAAAGGGGGTGATGGACGATTTGGGGTGCTGAGGAGGCTGGCCAGGGCCCCTGGGATGCTGCAGGAACCAGGGAGTGAGGCGCAAGATGAACCAAGACGAACCACGAGGCCGGGAGTCCCGCCGCCTCCACAGGCTCCTTTGGGGGTGTGGTTGCCATGGCGACCCGTGCAGGTAGAACTGGATCCCGGGGTGGGGCAGGTCCCTGGGCATGTTGCCCTTGCTCCGCCAGGACCGGCAGGAAAGGCTGGTGGCCGTGGGGAGTGGCGGGTGCTCTGGGGTCCGGAGGGACTTTTTATTGGCAATCAGTGAGCTCCAGCCTCACTTGGTCCGGGGCGCTGCTGGGCTGGGCTGCCTGGTGCAGGGGGCCTGTGGCCCGGGGGTACTGGATGCCATGAAGGAGCAGGTGCTCCAGGTTGCGCCCCGCGGTGGGTCGGGGGAGCTTCAGCGGGGAGAGAGGAAGGCAGAGAGCGGGGAGGGTGAAGGGGACAGGAAAGAGCCACGCCACCCACGGGAGATGAGTCCCCCAGGGTGTGTTCCTGACGAGGCCTCAGGGAGGAGCAGGGAACGCAGGAGACGCTGGGGCCTCCGCGGCAGCGGCATCATCCCCGCGGGACCAGAAACAGCTTTGTTATTTTATGTCTGCAAACACCATTTCATCTTTGCTGTTCCAGACGGATGTCTCGTGGCGGATTTTTTTTCCTCTCGAAATGCTCGAATTAGCCGGATGTGGTGTCCCGGGTGCAGCCCCAGCTACTCGGGAGGTGGAAGCTGCAGGATGGCTGAGCCCAGAGGGCAGGACCGCAAAAGGTCTGGTGTGGCGGTCACGTATGTCATCCCAGCGGCTGGGAGGCTGAGGTAGGAGGATCGCGAGTTCAAAACCAGCCTCAGCAACCTAGCAAGGCCCTGAGCAACTTGGTGAGACCCTGTCTCTAAGTAAAACAGAAAAAAGGGCTGGGATGTGGCTCAGTGGTCCCTGGGTCAATTCTGAGTACAAAAACAAAACAAAACAAAACAAAACAAAACAGGTGCTTTCTTGAGAGTTTCTGCTTCTCTGTGGGCCTTGACATTTGAACTGTCTATTAATAAGGGACCTAGCAGTGAGTCTCTGGTTCCCACAGGGTCCGGAGGCCCTGGGGTGGAAGTGGGGGCCACTTCCTCCTCTGGAGAGGGCGGGCGTTGGGCTGTGGAAGGCTGGATCTTTATCCTGCTACCGCTAGTGGCTGGCTGCTCTTGGGAAAAGCCTTTGCAGCTCCGAGTGTCAGTTCCACCTGCAAAATCAGGGAACTGGAGCGGAGAAGTTCTGGGCCAGGGCCACACAACTGGGCCTGTTGCCATGTGTGCTGAGAGTCTTCATGATAACGGGCAGCTCTTCCTGCGCTTCCCTGGTGCTCCCTGCCGCTGCTGGAGCAGCTGACGGTGGTTTCGTTATTTTTGCAGTACGGGGGATTGAACTCAGGGGTGCCTTATCCCTGACCTACGTCCTCAGCCCTTTTAATTTTCTTGAGACAGGATCTTGTTACATTGCTGAGGCTGGCCTGGGACTTGCCGTCCTCCTGCCTCAGCCTCCTGAGTAGCTGGGATAACCGGTGTGCGCCACCCTGCCTGGCAGCAGCTCACAGTTCTTGAGCACAATGGGCCCTCTGAGCCTCTGGGACGTGCATCTGCGAGTCAGTCAAGTTCGGATTTAAAATAATTTAAAAATGGTCTGTGCTGAACATGTAGACCTCTTTCTCTTGTCATTATTCCTTAAGCAGCTCTGCAGAACAACGTCTTATGCAGCATTTATGTCATGTGAGGTGTTCTAAGTCACCTGGAAATGGCGTGAGTCAGTGGGAAGATGTGGGGAGTTCCTGGGCACACGCTACCCCATTTTCTACAGGGACCTGAGGGCCTGTGGGTTTGGCGTGAGGTCCCAGAGCCCAGCCCCCAGGGGCATTGAAGGTGACTGTCCATGATTACAATGATAATACTTGTGCTGATAAGAGCTGACATCTGTGAGCGCTGATCACAAGCATCTTATGTCCACTAACTCATCTGAACCTCACACTCACTTATCCTGTTTACAGATAAGAAAACAGGCCCAGAGAGGTGGCGTGACGTTCTGCAGACACACAGCCAGGAAGTGGTGGGGCAGGATCGTGACCTCTGCCCATCACCACCAACCGAGCTGTGCTGCCACCGTCACCTTCAATGCCAACCGCTTTCAAACACTCTTCCTGGCATATTGCTAGGGACAGTCATTCTGTACCTGTCATCTGCCTCCTTCGTTAAGAGCCGATACAGTAACAAGAGCGATGGTAATAGTAACATGAGAAGCAGCGATCATGGCAAGAGTAATTAATATCCATGGCCCTTACTACAGAGGAAGTCCTGTGCTGAACACTTCAGTCTACCTCAGATCCCTCTGGTGGCCTCCCAGAGGGTTCTGTTGACCCAACCCTGGTCCCTCAGATTCCTTTGTCTTCTGTGGTCTGCTCACTCTCCAGTTCTGCAAACTGCCTGCCTTCTGGTCTACCACAGGACCTTGGCACACGCTGCTCCCTCCTCCAGTTGCTCTTCTTAGAACCCTGACCTGAGATCCCAGACTGGGAGCTGATGTTCCTTGGTCCTGTTCCAGGTTCGCAGGTGAGAAAGCATCCCCAAAGTCATGTGCCAATGGCCTTTGGAGGCAGAGCCTCAAGGAGGCCATCGGGGTTAGAGAAGGCCACGGGGGAGGGGCCTGCATATGGCAGTAGCGCTTTCTGAGAGAGGGGGAGACCTGGCTGCGGGCTCACTGTCTCACACGTGGTGCCTCCACCGAGTTGAGTCGCAGCAGGAAGACCCTCACCAGACACCAGCACCAAGCTCCCAGCTTTCCAGCCTCTGGAACTGGAGCCAAACACACTTTTTATCTTTATCAGCTCCGCAGTCTCGGGTGTTCTGTTATGAGGCCACGTTCCACCATGGGCCCCTCCTCCGTCCTCACGGGAGGGACGCGTAGCTGGCATACAGCAGGCACTCAGCACACACTTAACCAGGAGGGTGCTGTGGAGAGACGTGGAGACCCTGAGACGTGGAGACCCCGAGACATGGAGACCCCGAGACGTGGAGACCCCGAGACGTAATGGCAGAGGGGTGTTGTGGGCCTTTGGGGAAGAGGAGGCAGGTGGACTAAATGCCCCGCCACCCAGGAAAGTCCTCCTTTCTCCTTCTCCACTTCCTAACGGCCATCGCGCAAGTGGAAAATCTTGCTTGTGATGATCCGAACCTTTCACTTTAAACCCTGGGTTTGGACCTAACTCAGAAGACTTTTCTGCATGTTTTTTAATATACACCTCAGTTTTCTGGGATGCAACTCTTGGACGAATGGAAGGAGGACTGGACTCTGCTGAGTGTGGAACTTCACCAAGATGCGCTCACCTCGATCAGCAATTCCCCACCCGGGATCTGAGGTGTCCACAAACCCCAAGTTGGCCAGCGCTGGGGAGTCTGCGCAAGTCTGCACAGAATCGCCCACGGTGCCCTCTAGAGTCTCCTTACTCAAAGTGTGGTCCCTGGACCAGCCGCGCGGCCCTCACCCGGAACTGGTCAGAAAGGCAGAATCGCAGGCTCCACGGAGGCCTGAATTAGAATCTGTTAACAAGATTCCTGGGGATTCTCTCTCTCTCTTTCTCTCGAGCGCACACACACACACACACACACACACACACACACGCACACATACACACAAACACACATTCAGTTTTAAGAACTGCTGGCCTCGTTTGCACGCCACAAAGCAGAGTCGCTTAAACACATCATTACAATGATCAACCAGAGCCCTACTGGTCCCGTGAGGCAGGACGGGGTGGCCGTTGGTTTATAATGGAACACTGTCTAGCTCAGTATGGACGCTGCGGGCCTCTGCATAGGGTCACCATTACAAAATACTCAAGAGAGAAAGAGGAGACCCATCCTGACTGGGTTAGCCCTGACCTGGGAACGTGGCCCAGACCTGGTACCCTGCTCTGCTTTCAGCTCCGAGGCCCCAGAGTGCCCTTCCACGCCCCTCGGGGACATGGTTAGGTGAGAAGAGATCTGGCCGGCTCGAGGGAAGCAGGCTGTTTGCTGAGCACATACTGCGAGCCGGGCCCTCCCAGGCTCTTGTGACCTCACGTCCTTAATCTCAGCACCGCTCCAGCTCACAGGTGGGGACGGGCCCAGAGGGCAGCCACCTGCGCAAGGTCAGAGCCAGCTCGGGAAGAGCTGCCTGAGCTGCCCGGGGCGGGATGGTCCCCCGGTTCAGGCGCGGACCTTGGGCGACCTGTCAGCCTTCCACCTGAGAAATGGGGCGGCCACGGGGACCAGCCCTGGAGGTGCCCGCGTCCTCCGGCTCCCACGGGCACTCACGGCGGCCGCTTCCACTTACTTCCTCCGGCGGTGCCGGCGCTCCTTGTCCTCCCTCCGTGCGTCCCCGTCGTAGGCGGCGGGAGGGCCGTGCCGGTGTCGCCGTCTGCGCTCGCCCCCGTCGGGGCCCTCGCCCTCGCCCTCTCCGCCGCGGGCGGGCCGGCTGCCCTCGCGGTGGCGCGCCCTGCGCTCGGCCTTGTCATCCGGCGCTTCGTCGCCCGGCCTGCGGTGCGCGCGGTGCCTGCGCGGCTCTCCGTCGGCGCCGGTGCGCGGCGAGCCGCTGCGGCTGTCCCTGGGGACGGCCTGGCGGTGCGCGTGCCTGCGGTGCGGGTCGGCGACCTTGGCCCGCTCCGCCTCGCCCTCCCAGAAGCCGGGCTGCTCGGGGCCGCCCTCCCGGGCCGGGTGCTCCGACTCGCGGCCGTAGGGGCCCTCGCGGCTCGGCTCCGTCTCGGGGCCGCCGGCCCAGGGCCTGCGCGCGTCGGGGCCGCCGGGGGCGCCGGGGTCGCGCGCGCGCTCGCGCTCGTGGTAGCGCGCCTGCTTCCGCAGGAAGTCCTCGGCGCGCTGCTGGCCCAGGCGCTGCTCCACAGCGGGCTCGGCGGCGCGGCTCTTGTTGGTGTTGTTGTTGCGGTTCTCCTGCGGGTCCACCACCAGCGGCCGGTCCAGGTGCGTCTTCACGTCGGGCCGCAGGTGGCGCGCGTACGCCGCCTTCCAGCGCTCGTCGGGGTCCAGCTCGGGGTAGAGCGCCTCGCGGCTGGCCAGCAGGTTCTGCTTGCGCATCTCGCTCGTGCGCTGCTCCCACACCGACTTGGCCGGCTTCTGGTTCCTCTGCTGCTCCTTCCTGCAAGGGAAGCGCCAGGGCTGGAGCCACTCGGCCCGGTGGGTGTCCTGGCCCCAGGGGTGTCTCTGTGGCCGCACCAGCGCCTGGGTCTAAAGGTGGGCTTCTCAGCCCAGGCGGGTATCGCCACTGTTCCGGGCTCCACCGCAAAGTGCAGCCCGGGAACGTCTGGGTGGCTTTGAGGAAAATGGCTCGGCCTCTGCGGTGGCCACCACACCAGCATAGCGCCCCTGGCCTGGCGCAGGTTCCGCAGGTTCCGCAGGCCCCACAGATTCCGCAGGCCCCGCGATGCCCGTGCGGCCTTTTGATGGTCTGGGTTTCCAGGGAGCAACCAGGTCGGCCAGGGTGGACAGCGCTTTGGCCCCACGCGGGCACTCGGGGACTCCCGGGACGCGGGGCATTGATAGTTTTTGGGGGCCACCCCGTCCAGAGGCGGTTCCTAACCTCACCTGTCTGCGCATACGCCTCCCCGGGCTCCCCTCCCGCAGCCACCACCTCTGATTAGTTTACAGAATTCGCCGGCTCCCTGTGCTTCCAGGAGACACAGCTCTGCACCATGCAAGTCCCGGGGCCACCCAGCAAGGCACAGCTCAGAACACCGGGGTCCTCAAGCTCTCTTTAACCAAGGCCTCTGGTTCCTCACTGCCTCATCTCCACCCACAGCACACTCTGCTCCAGGGGCCTTCGGAATCTGTCCAGGATCCTGCCGTGCCCATCACCTCCTGGCCCCCATCCTGGACCAGTCCCCGCCCCTTTTGCAAGGACAGACTGGGGCCTCCCCGGCCCCTCACCTCCCGTGGCACGGCTAGAGGGCACCTGTGGTCACTTGAGCCAGGTCCTGACCCTCCTCTGCTCTGAACCCTCTGTGACTCCCACCTGATGAAGCAAAACCCCAGTCCTCCTGGTGGCCACACAGCCATGCAACCTGCTCGTCTCCTCCTTGCCTTGTCTCCCTCCACGATCCCCTTGTGCTCACTCTGTCCGGTCACACTGGCCTCTTCCACATCCCCAGAACATGCCGGGGGCATCCCTGCCTCAGGGCCTTTGCATATGGATCCCTCTGCCTGGGATGAGCATCCCCAGACCTCCCCACAGCTCCTTCCTCCCCTCCTTCAGGTCTTGTCACCTTTGAGGGGGGCCTCACTGAGTTTGAAAGCACAGCTCTGGGGGTGGAGGTTGCTCAGGGACAGGGGCATCCCTGCAGCACAGGCCTTGCGCCACCCCAGCAGCTTCTGCCATGGCAGACCTCTGCACGTCGGCCTCCCCTACCCCTTTCCAGCCTCCCTCCGGGACTTGAGCTTTGCTGTGCTGAGTAGGTGCTCATTAAACATCGAGGGTGTGGACGGGGCTGGAGCGAGGGCACGTGTGTCCAAAGCCCAGTCCCGACTTACACAGCTATGGACATGTTGGCGGCCGACAGGGGGCTCACTTCCGCCACCTCCTTGGCCTTCTGCAGGGCGAGCTTCTGGTTGGCAGCCTCCTCCTCCTCTTGTTCATCCTAGAGGCAACATGGGTCCCTGTTCACAACCCCGGCCTGGGGCCTCGCTCTCACCGGGGGTGGCTGGGCCTGGGTGTTGGCCAATCAGAACCCAGGTCCCCAGGGACAAGGCGGCGGGCTGGTGAAGGGTCCTGCCCAGGCGGCTCCCGGGTCATCAAGCCTGTTCTAACGCCAGGTGAGGCCCGGGAGGCTGGGCCCTCCTGCCCGCCTTACAGGCCCCCGGCGTCCTGTCTCTGAGCTGTGTCCATTCTGCACCAGCGTCCCCAAAACACCACGTAAGTCCGAACGGAGGAAAGTGGCTTCCCAGGCGCCGGCGGGCCGCCAACAGCCCCAGAAGAGAGCTCGCAGGAATCGCTACTTCCGGCCAAGGCTCGGGAAGGTGGGGAGGGGTCGCCATGAACCTGGGTGGCAGCCAGGGGTCCTGCTGCTGGGGTCAGAGAGGAGGAGGAGGGGACAGATGTGCTGGAACGCACTCAGGAAGAGGCGCTTTGGACTTTCAGTGCTTCGGCCATCACACGGCCTCATTTGTTAAACAGAGAAGCCTGCAAAGAAAAAGCCAGCGAGGCAGCCCAGCCGCGGCCAGAAAGGACCCTGCAGGCGAGGAAAGGGGCGGCTCAGGACGGCCGCCTCCCGCGCATGCGCCGCACCTCAGAAATGGGCGGATCGGGCGCGTGGGGCGACTTGGACTGGGGCCCCTCCGGCTCCATGCCCAGCACTTCTCTGAACTGGGTACCTGGACTACCTCTCAGAAATACTCAAAGTGCAGATCCCTAGGCCCCTGGAACCTGTATTCCCGACGAGCTCCCCAGTGAGCCTGTTCAAATTTAAGCAGCCCATCCACAGTGGTCAAGAGCACGGGTTCCAGATCTAGTTGGCCTGGGTTCAAATCCCAGCTCTGCTGCTAATTGCTGTGTGCCCTTGGGTGAGCCTCTGAACCTCTCTGTGCCTCATATGCCTTATCTGAAGTTCCAACTCTCCCTCGCTTTCCTCAGTTCATTTTCCTCCTCTGTGCCTGGCACCATCTGACGAGTTAGTACTTTTACTGCCGACCTGACTCCTCGTCTGTCTCCCCAGCTTGAATCCCTGCTCCGAAAGGGCAGGGTTTTGCCTGTTTTGTTCGCTGCTGTGTTCCTGGCTCCTAAACCAGGGCTGTGCTCACAGTAGGTGCTCAATACATGCTCACTGAATGAAAGATGAGTCTGTGAGGCAGGGCTCAGAGCCCTCGCCTCCCCAGGTTTCCATGAGGACCCAGTGAGATTGAGAACGTGCTCACAGGATGTCCAAGAGCCCTGGTGGAAGGGTCGGGCAGGACTGGCCGGCCTCCGCCTGGGGAGGCCCTGCCTCCGCATCCCTCTTCCTCCCCTCCTGGACGCCGGCCCTGCAGGAGCTCTGGGATGAGCTCATGGCTGGCCTGGCTCCCAGGGAGGCAGCCGGCAGGCTCCAGGTGGCCGGGCTCCTGGCCGCGGGCTTGGGACGGTGCTGGCTTCCGTTCCTCCCCAGTCAGAGGTGGGGCCGGGAAGCAGGCCCTCCCTCCCGCCAGGACTGACAGATGGAGGCTGGCAAGGTCTGCTCAGTTTGGTCCGTTTCGTGAAGGAGTCCTGAACTCCAGAGGCCCTGGGGATGGCACCACCAGCGGGGCGAGGCTCCGGGCAGGAAGGAAGACCCTGCACGTGTTATGTGTGCTTTGATCTCCGTGAGGCCTAACTTGGACCTGTGGCCAGCTCTTTTGTTCCCATAGACCTGTCCCAAATTGAAAAACGGTGCCTCCTCTTTCATTCTGGGCTGATGCGCCCACCCATGGAAAGATGGGCTGGATTCCAGTCCCTGCCTGTCTGGTTCCTTTGTGCAGTGTGTAACCTATACAACTGTTCTTGGCAGCTCTGCTCATGGGTCATTCCAGGGACATGAATAGTGCTACTGAAAGCAGTGGTGATTTCCCTGGGCCTATCTGAGGTGCATTTGACTTTCGGGGAGTCCAAGGTTTCCCTAAGGGGCACCACTTTTCATCTGGGTAATTTAACATTGCTGACCATGAATAAGAATTGGGCGCTGTGGTTCTCTCTGGCCCTATTTCCTCTTCTCTGATCTTTCAGGTCCTCGTGTGTGGCTGAGTCACCTAACCTCTGCAGCCCTCCTGTTCTCCACCTGGGAGGTGGAGGTGACAGGCCCGCTCCCTTCTCTCTCTGTGGCACCGTGGACTGAACCTGGGGCACTCGGCCACGGAGCCACAACCCCAGCCCTATTTTGTGCTTTATTTACAGACAGGGTCTCCCTGAGTTGCTTAGGGCCTCGCTTTCACTGAGGCTGGCTTTGTGATCCTCTGCCTCAGCCTCTTCATCTGCTGGGATTACAGGCGTGTGCCACTGCACCCGACTCCCGGCCCGTTTTATTTTGAGAGAGGCTGGTCTCAAACTTAGGGTCCTCCTGCCTCAGCCTCCCAAGTAACTGGGCGCTCCCGTCTCCCTTCTCCTGGGCTTGGGTGTCGAGCACGGGAGGCCCATTACGCTCTCTGGCTGTGGTCACGTCCCACCTCCCACCACCAGCTCTGCAAAGTCGGGGCTCAGTCCCAGGCCCAGCCACGCCGGCTGAGGGACACTGCCTGAGGCTCTGCGGAGTGTCCTGCCTCGGGGGCAGCGACTGCCTGGGCCTCGCTTTCCTCCTCGGCAGGAGGGAGGCCACAGAAGTGCCGGCTCCTGAGAAGTCCAGAGGGCGTCCCACCTGGCCAGCGCCTTGGCCCGCGGGGACACAGGCGGAGCTGCGGGGTCCTCGCAGGAGACTTGCTGACTGCCCTCGGGCCCCTTCCCTGTCCCCCTGGGAGGCTGACCTGTTTAGCGGTACACTCGGCCTCCGTGGTGGGGGCCGCTTACTGGCCGTCCATCTGTGCCTGGCCCCGGCTCTGGGTCCCCTGAGGTCACAGGATCTATGTGAGCCCCTCTCCCTCCACCCCAGCTCCCTGACCGCTCTCCTGGGCAGGGACAGTGTCCGCTGGCCTGGCACTGCCCCCTTCCTTGGGGGCCCTGCCTGCTCCCTGTGATTGGGTCCTGGGTGGTGCTGGCCATCTGTTTCCTGCAGCCGCCTGGCTGCTGGCATCCGCCGCGCTCTGCTGCGGAATCGGCTGGTGGAGGGTCAGCGGCCCTGGGAGGAGCGGAGAGGCCGTCTCTCTCCGCCCGGTGCGTCCAGCCAGCGCTCCGACCCGGTCCCTAGTCCCTCCTGCTCCCACCGTCCAATCTTCCCAGTAAACACGCCCCCACAGACCTTGGTGAGCTCCTGAGCATTGGCCAGGTTGTCCACGGCGATGGCCAGGAACACATTCAGGAGGGTGTCTGCAGCCCACGTCAGGGAAAGCAGCGAGCCAGCGAGGGACGGCAGGGGAGCGGGGCTGCCCTGACCCGCCCGCCCGCCCGCCCGCTGTGCGGAGGATACAGTTCCCGAAGAGGGTCAGCACGATGAAGTAGATGGAGAACACCATGCCGCCCTGCACGCCGCCCTGGGACTTGATGCCGTCGTACATGACCTCGTTCCAGTCTTCGCCCGTCAGGATCTGGGAGGGGGCAGAGGCGGCCCTCAGCAGCTGTGGCCCAGGCCACCCGCCCGGCCGGCAGACCCGGTGCCCCAGGCTCCCGGGGTGGCCAGGCGGGCCTGCACTGAGCGCCTCGGCTTCCGGGTCCAGGGGAGCCTGGCAGGCCACAGACCTGCCTTCGTGGTCTTCCTCGCGGGAAGGGGATCGCCCCTGCTGAGCTGCGTCCCTTCCGGGGTCCTCTGTGGGCACCCAGTCCCAGTGGTGGGCGGGGGCAGACAACCCCTGGGGTCACTGAGCTAGGTGGGTTATGAGCATGGAATCAGAGCCCTCATAAGAGAAGGGGTGCAGGAGCACAGCCCGGCCACACCCTGACCTTGGCTCGCAGCCTCTGGACCGGGAGACACACATGTAGCCCCCCAGGCTCTTGGCTCAGATTTTTTTTTTTTGCACTGGGGATTGAACCCAGGGGTACTTAACCACAGAGCCACGTCCCCAGTCTGTTTTTGTATTTTATTTAGAGACAGGGTCTCACTGAGTTGCTTAGGGCCTCACTGACTTGCTGAGGCTGGTTTTGAACTCGAGATCCTCCTGTCTGAGTCTCCTGAGCCACTGGAATTATTGGCCTGCGCCACTGTGCCCGGCAAGACCTCCACTCAGATTCCTCAGGCACACGTGCTGGGTGGGTTGCTGTGGACCAGGTACAGATGTGGGGCGGGGCACTGCCCAGCTGCACCAGGCCCTGGGGTCCGTCCCCTGCACTGTAGTGCAGAGCCCCCTGGTCCCCCTGAGGTGGATGCCAAAACAAGGGTCCAAGGCCCAGTGGTCTGTCTGGGAGCTGATCACCAGGGCACCCGCTGGGAGATGGGGGGGAGCAGAGAGGGTGTGTCACAGAGCAAGTTCACTGTGGGCAGCTGGGGCCCGGCCCTGGGGGCTCTGGACAGACCCCACTCAAGAGCGGGGGAGCAGGGGGCTTTATCCACCAAGGGCTGCTTCTTGGTGGCAGTGGGCACAAAATCCACCTGTTCTGCGGGCCTGGGGCGGGGTGGGGGGTGCGCCACTGCTGACCTCGGGCAAAGTGGTCAGGTCTGGCAAACAGAAGTTCCGCCGCTGCTTGTGGAAAAGACCAAGGGATGTTTGAGCTGCACCCACATGGTCCTTAAAAATCAGAAACCAGCGAAGCCGGGACATTGTGTCACGAGTACCAGCAAGACAAACAGCGCAGGTGCTCGTCCAGGGAGGCTCAGAGTGGACCCCCAGGAGCAGAGCGCCCGTGGCTGCCATTCAAAGCGGGGAGAGGAGAGAGACCAGGGTTGGGTAGGGGCACCGCATCCAGGGAGCAGGAACCACTAGCTCGGCTCCAGGGAGAGGGAGATGCCCGCCATCCTGATACGGTCAGTGCGCGGCATGGACCATCATGCCACACCCCAGCTTAGGCACAGTCGTCCTCACCATCACTGAGTGCTGGACAGAGCCCCAGCCTCGGGTGTGCCAGGCAAGCCCTCCAGCACTGAGCTGCGCCCCCAGCCCTGGGGGACAGTTATCACCGGCAATTCGATAGATAAAATAAAGGGAGATATTCAGCTCCTCTCCCTCCATCTGCGTTTCCATGGGGATTAAATGAAAGAAGCCAAGGGTACCAAGTGCCAAGCAGGCCTCCTCTGTCCCAGCCTGCCCACCCTGGCCGGCCTTTCTCTGGGGGCCCAGCGGCCTCCTGACCTCCACCTGTGACAAGCCTATTGACTGACGCTGTCCTTGGGGGCCAGGGTGGCCCTCAGGCGAGACCTCTGGAGACACGGGGCCCAGTGCCAGCAAACATCCCCGAGTCGGGGCTCAGACCTGGCCCGCCAGTGACCCTCTCCAAACCCGGGTCTAGAGGCCTCATTGGGCCTCATTTAGAGGCGGGCTCCGAGGGAGCAGGAAGGGGCGGAGTCCCATTCTCCAGGTGCTCTCTTCCCTGCGAGATGCCCTCCGGTGCCCCGGGCGCCAAGGTCGTACCTGAAACACTGTCATTATTGCTGCTGGAAACGTGTCGAAGTTGGTGGGCGGCGTCCCTTCATCGAAGTTGAACCTGTGGGATGGCACAGGCGTTTGCGGGGCGCCTTCTCTGCCTGGGGCGTCCTGGGGGGGTACCCGCCACCCGCCCACCTGGATGGTCACTAAGAGGGCGGCGGGCCCGCCCGAGCTGGGGTGGCCCTGGACGTGGGGACGCCGGGCACTTACTGGCCCCCAAAGAGCTGCATCCCCAGGAGGGCGAAGACGACGATGAAGAGGAAGAGCAGGAACAGCAGGCTGATGATGGACTTCATGGAGTTGAGGAGGGAGACCACCAGGTTTCTGAGGGACGCCCAGTACCTGCCAAGCAGGCCGCAGGGGTCAGCTGCCGCCCTAGCTGGGGGTCGCCCCAGACGCCTCCTGGAGGCGTCGCCCCGCCCACGCCCTGGCCCGGCCCCGCCCCCAGCCCGGCCCCGCCCCTGTCGACGCCCCGCCCCCGCCGACGTCCCGAACCCCAGGGACTTACTTGGTGACTTTGAAAATGCGCAATAACCTGAGAGCTCGTAACACGCTGATTCCAAATGACGTGCCGGGTTTGATGACGGCCCAGATGACTTCGAAGATGCTCCCGATGATGACCTGGAACACGGGACGAGGTCAGCCTCGCGGACAGCCAGGCGCACACGTTCCCCGGCCTGACCTGGCAGGCATCCGACTCCGCACCCCAACGCAAGTGGCGTGAGGGCCCCAGATCCCTCTCCTCTCTTCCCCTTCCTGTGCGTGGAAGGCTGGGAGGCCGGGCAGCCCGGGCGGAGCGTCCGCCCAGCACGCAGAGGCCTGGGCCGCCCGGCACCGCAGAGCCCGCCCACGCAGACCCCGAAGCAGGGCTGCAGGGGCCGGGGCGCCCTCGACCGTGACCTGCGCCAAGAGTAGGACGAGACAGCCCCGGAAGCTTCCAGAGACCCTGAGACAGCCTATTTCCAGAACATAGTCATGGCCCCCACAGGAGCCCCATGCCCAGGAGGGGCCGTGCCCCGCTTCCTCGGGGCCTGGCGACCATGAATCTGCTTTTCGTCCCTATGGATTTGCCTGTTCTGGACACTCCACATAAACAGGATAGAGCAACATGCGAACCTTTGTGTCCGGTTTCTTTTACGGAGCATCATGTTTTGGAGGTCCTTGTCTTTTTAAAACATCCGAGCACTGTCCCTAAACAACGTCCCTTTGAACTTTGCCGGAGCTGTGGAGGCTCATTATAGTCCCAACTGTGCCGGCGTGGCAAAGGGTGATGCTCACCCCTGCTGGGTATGGCTGCCATGGCTGCCTTTCCACGAGCACGGGGCATTCCAGTAGAGGACAGCCTGGATGGAGCTGTGTCCTCCAGGACCCCTCATGTACAGAACATGCATATATGTGTGTGTGTGTGTATATATATATATATATATATATTTTTTTTTTTTTTTTTTTTTTTTATTTACCTTTTTTTGTACTGGGGATTGAACCAGGGCACTTAACCACTGAGCCACATCCCCAGCCCTTTTTAATTTTTTAAATTTTGAGTTGGGGTCTTGCTGAGTTGCTTAGGGCCTTGCTAAAGGGCCTTGCTAAATTGCTGAAGCTGGCCTTGAACTTGGGATCCTCCTGCCTCAGCCTCCCCAATGACTGGGATTACAGGTGTGTGCCGCCATGACCAGCTAAAATTTGTTACGCCTCGCCTGCCTGCCTCTTGAACACCTAGCTTAGCAACACAGGCATGCTGTAGAGTACCTGTTGCTTCCTCTTGTGGTCAGGGGGCTGCCTGGGAGCTGCCATTGCTGCTGCCATCCAGCATTGTGAGAGAGCCCTGTCCTGCCTCTTGCTAGGTGGGGAAGGGATCAAAATTCAAAATCTGAAGTATGGTTTCTACCACTTTTGCATCATCATAGAGTTGAAAATCATAACTTGAATCCCTGTAAGCTGAATTATTGCGTCACACTAGTGTAAGTCGGGGGCCATCTGTGGGTGGATCCGGCACATTTAACATCTCCCCTTGATGGCGGGGGTGCTGGGTGGGGTTTTTACAGACAGAGCTGCTCAGGCCACATTCTTTTTTTATTTTCTGGGGCTGGAGCTCCAGGCTTCGTGCATGTCAGACAAGTGCTTCACTTCTGAGATGCTTCAACCCAAGACTCCTTTTTCATAGAAAGAAATCTGTTTTATTCCTTAAACATTTGGGTCATTTATGCAGGTAGTTTTGGTTTTCCCCCGACACCACGGGATTTCCTAGGATAGGGCAGAATCAGTACTCAACTCAGTTATTAGGGATCGCCAAGGCTTCCCGAGACCAGTGGAAGGGCGCAGGAGCTGGGCTTCCTGTGGAAGGCGTTCCTGCTGTTTGCCAATAACACTGCTACAGTCCGGACCCTAGATGCCCTCCAAAGGCCCACCTGTTAAATGCATGGTCCTCAGGGCGGTGCCACTGGGAGGTGGTGGGACCTTTAAGAGGTGGGGCCTAGTGAAGGTCTTTAGGTCACTGGGGGCGTGCCCTTGGCCTCTCCCACCCCTGGCAAACCTTGCTCCACCTGGCACTGCGGCATGAAGAACTGCCTCACCACAAGCCCAAAGCAACGGAGTCAACTGATCATGGACTGGAGCCTTCGAAACTGTGGGCCGATATAAACCTTTTCTCTTTATAAGTGAATTGTCTAAGTCATTTTGTCATAGTGACAGAAAGCTGACTAATGTTGAAAAACCCTAATTTTGTTCCAGCCGCAGGGAACCCAGGTGTCTTACAGGCACCTGTAGGAGTTTCTCGAAGTCGTGGTGGAATTGCCGGGTGACCCACCTCTGTTGTCCCCTCCCTGTGACCCTGGCTGGGAGTTTTGGGTGCTCCTGTGGTTTTTTTCTTCCTTCATCTCAGTCTTCATAGCCAGAGGTGACCTTACCTCTTCCCGGTGACCAAGTGTCTAGTCATTATAGACAAGAACGCAAGCAACGAACCCCGCAGAGGCCAGAGCACTTACCCCACAGTCAAAGCAGTTGAAGGAAGAGTGGAAATAAGGCCGCGTCCCGAGCCCGTACATTTTTATAAACATTTCGGACATAAAGAGTCCTAAGAAAATGAATTCTGCATAGTCTAGAGGGAGAGGGAGGAAATGGAGAGAAGGTTAGTGTGGGGTGAAGGTTGGCTCAGGCTTGTCCTCCACAGCCCTCAGCCTCCCTTCTGGAAAAGGAGAAGAGGAACAACCAGGCCCCCACCCAGTCCTCAGGCCCCTCTCAGAAGATGGGGGGTGGGGGGCTCAGCAGGCCACCAGCAGGTAGTTTTTGAGAAGGGTTCGATGTGGGTCATTGCTAAGGACCTGGCTTTTGTTGACTAGTGGTTTCTCGGTACGTTTCTTACGTCCCCTACATTCAAAAAACTCACAGGATCGTTAACAAAGAACCCCAGGCCTAGCTTGGACCCACGACACCACTGTGTTATCTTCTGAGAATTATTTCCATCTGCTTTGACCAGACTGAGCTCCCAAGGAAGAAAAAGAAATGGAAATCACAATGGGGTCCTGTGTTTGCTCCTGATGTTGGGGCTCAGTGGAGCCCCGGGCCACCCACCCAACGCATGGCTTCTCTGATACCCCCTGGAAGTCCTGTCTTGGGGCTCATCTAAAAGTCCAGCTCAAGACAAAGACTGCTGCTCTTTGATATAAGAATGCAAGTGTCTCAGGGAAGGATGAAGCACGGATATTTTTTGTTCCCACAGAGCTGTGGCTGATCTCAGGCACTCTCCCGAGGGGGCTTTCTTGGTGGGGGAAGCTGAGGGTGGGAGGCTCCCAGGGGGCTGGGCTCTCACCTAACCAAAGGGGAGGGGAAGGAGGGCATCTGCAGGGAGTCCGCCTGGAGGAAGGGAAGACGGAGGACCCAGACACGCCTCAGAGGACTTCCCATCACCACCCGTGGCTCAGGGTGGAGTGGCTGCTATGGTTAGAAGGTGTGCGTCCCCTGCCAAATGCACGTGCAAACGTGGCCCCCAGGAACCAGAGTGAGAGGTGGGCCCGCAGGGGTTGCTCAGGTCACAGGGAGCCCTGGCAAACGGACTTGGACGTGCCTGTGGAAGGGTCTGGGGATGAGTTCATCCTTCTGCCCTCCGCCTTCTGCCTGGGAGGACTCCATGTGCCTCCCTGCAGCGCGCCCAGTGTCCAGGCGCCTTCCTGGAAGCTGAGGGCAACCGGACCTGCCGGCACGTTGGCCGTGGACTTTCCAGCCTCTAGAACTGTGAGACAAGGAATTTCTAGCTTCATGATATGATCCAACCTCAGGTGTTTTGTTACAGCAGCGCAAATGAGTTAAGACAATGGTCAAGCGCATTTACCCGATGCTGTTTTAGTAGGTGGTTGGAGTGGGTTGTCAGGGTCCCTCACACTTACTTTTCACCAAAATTTCCCTTTTTTTGTAGGACTCTAAGGAGTGACTAGAGTGATCAAGGTCTCCAAGGTTTTAGGGTCCAGAGTCTCCAGGACCAAAAGGTCAGAAAAGGAAATCTGCCTGTAACATCTGGTCCCTTCCAAGACCCACTAGTAGGGCACAGGACTGCTCTGGGATGCTCGGTTCCTGGTTACCATGGAAACATGACAGCTAGCGCTGCAGAAGGCTGAGAGAACTTTCCCCCATAGCGCTGGTGAGTCTGGAAGAACTTCTGGAACCATCAAATCGAGTTTCCACCCAGTACTGATGAATCTGAGATCCAGAGAATCGAAATACTTCACTGATTCCAAGACATATTTTTGTTCACATTTTGACATCCTGACATTGAGAGGTATCCTAAAATAAGCCTGTCCTGGTGTAGATGGCAAAATTGTTTTACTTCTTGGTGGCGCGCAAAATAAAAGAACGCCTTATATTTAAAGACATCTTTGGTGGATATGAATGATGGTTATGATGTGCCCAAGGCCACCTGGTGACTTAGGGGCAAGGAAGGCATGGAGAATTCAGGTCATCTGGTATTCAGGGTAGGGATCTGTCATCAGATGCAGCTTGGACCCTGGAACCTAATCTCCTGGGTTCAAATCCTAGCTTCATCACTCACTAGCTGTGTGACCTTGGACAAGTTACCTAACCTCTCTGTTTCTCAGTTATTTCAACAGGAAAATGGGGATAATTTAAGGATCTTTACAGACACAAAGTCACCAGATAGCAAGTTCAATCCTCTGTTCCTAAACCAGGACAGACTGCAAGGTGATTAGTGGGGAGGATATAGGAGATTAAAAATAGACTATCAGAGGAGGTTATAACAGGAAGTCAAGAGTCCTCATTTATAAGGGACTCCAGAGGGACCAAACACAATTACTAAGGTTGGAACTAGGTCAGCACTCTTGGAAAGAGAACTGGCCCCTGAGGGGTGTCCTGGGGGGGTCAGTCATGACCAGGAGCCATGAGGGCTAGAAGGAGACGGTGACCTGGACTGGGCTCTGGGGCCTTTCTAGGTCGAAGGCTTGACTGTCCTGGGGCAGCAGTCCTAGGTCAATCCTGAACCAGGCCGAGAGGGGGATGGGCAGGCCAGACAAGCCGAGAGACATAGGGCAGCCTGCGGGCAGCCAGTGGGCAGCATGGTCTTGCGGGGCTGCTCGGGGTTTGCGCCGGGCACCCGCCCTTCCCACGCTGACTCTGCTCTTGTTGATTCCTTAGAGCTCTTTACTTTTTAGGTCCGCCGACTGCGACTCCCCACCCCGCAGCCCCCTGGAACCAGGTGGTGGGCTGCACCACCGAGGCGCAGGGACCCACTGAGAGCAAAGTGCTCTCACATTCCTTGGAGTGGATCTTCTCAGACGGAATCCCAGACAGAAGGGAGCAGAGGGCAGGAGGGAAAGTGGGGAGCCCCAGGCCGTCCTGCTCCCCGGCTCCCACCCGCAGCCATGGCCGCCCTCCTGTCCCCAAAGGGGACGGAGCTCAAGGTGTGCCCCTGCTTCCACTCCTGGCCCCCCTCCCTCCAGAACTCCTTGCCATGGCCTGAATTCTAGTTGGCAGCTCGTGGGCCTCAGGAAGGTGGGCTGGGCTGTGGCATGGACACTGTCTGTCCCCCAGAGCGCTCGTGGATTAGACTTGGTGCCCGTGATGGTGCTGCTTGGCCTTTAAAAGGTGGGGCCTGGGGGAGGTCCTCAGGCCACGGTGGGCGTGGCTTCCAAGAAGCGTGGGCTCCTGGCTGCATGACCGCATGCCACTGCCATCCCACCCGCCATCAGTCCCTCGCTAATGCAGATGCCGCCCCTCCAGCCTCCCACACCGTGAGCTCCAGAAACCTTTCCTCTTTAAAACGTCAGCTGCCACAGGCACTTTGTTGTAGCAGCGTAAAACGGACTGATAACAGCAGCTGGCCCGACTGCAGCTGTAGAAACGGCCAGCAGAAGGGCAGATGCGGCGAGGAACAGGGAAGGGCCTGACCACCAGCGGAGGAGGAAGGGATGCCAGTGCGGTACTCACAGAGGAAGTCGGAGAGCCACTCGGGCTGGTTGTAGTGAACGATAGCAACGCACAGGGTGTTGAGGGCGACCAGACTGAGCACAGTCCAGTAGAAGGCCTGAGTTTTGACCATGCGGCGGATGTAGAAGCGCATCCGCCTCTCCTTCTTGTGAAAGAAGGTCGAGTTTTCCAGCTTGGCACTTTTGATGCTGGCTCGGGCAAAGGGAGACCCTGCGGGAGGGAAGGCCGATGTCAGAGGAGGCGCCTCTGGAGGCCCGTGGCCAGCGCCTCTGGAGGCCCGTGGACCACTCCTGCGGAGGGCTGGGTGTGGCTGGTGCAGCCCCAGGGGTTTGTGAGTTGGACACTTGGTCCCCAGAATGGCGATGTTTTAGCTGGTGGGACCTTTAAGAGGTGGGCCTCCTAGGTGGTCTCCGAGGGAGCTGTGCCCTGCCAGGCCTGAATGTAGCTCTCCCGGGACCTATGGGCTCCCGGGGAGGCTTGTTATAAGGAATGGGCTTGAATTGCTCTCTGGCTTCCTGTCTCCCACGTGACCCCTCCCTCTCATCCACGCCCCCACCGTGATGCCATCAGCCATGACATCAGGCAGCCCAGGGGGCCCTCACTAGAGCTGGCACTGTGTGGTTCATTTTCAGCCTCCAAAACTGTGAGCTAAATAAACCTCTTTTTTAAATATAAGTTTCTAGCCTCGGGGAATTCATTATAGTAACAGAAAATGAACCAATACAACCCTGTTTTATGATTTGAATTGTGACTTCCCAGAACTCAAGATGAAATCCTAACCCCCAGGACCTCAGAACGTGGCTACATATGCCAAAAGGGTCATTAAAGAAATAACTAAGCTAAAGAGAGGGCATCAGAGAGGTCCCGACCGGACAGGACGAGTGTGCCTACGAGAAGAGATCAGGAAGGCCACGTGAGGATGTGGGGAGAAGTGGCCAGGGGGCCCCAGCTCTGTCCACACCCCCGTCTCAGGCTGGCAGCCTCTGGAACCACATGACAATAAATTCCTCTTGCTTAAGCCACCAAGTCATGGCCATTTGTCAGAGCAGCCCC
This sequence comes from Sciurus vulgaris, assembly GCF_902686455.1. NCBI lineage: Eukaryota > Metazoa > Chordata > Mammalia > Rodentia > Sciuridae > Sciurus > Sciurus vulgaris. The sequence goes on from NC_136477.1 coordinate 12,017,000, forward strand.
AGCAGACCATGCACATGCTCAGATGAAGCCTAGTTTTATTATTATTATTATTATTATTATTATTATTATTATTATTTGAGACAGGGACTGGTTATGTTGCCCAGGTAGGTCTCAGACTCTTGAATTCCAGTAATCCTCCTGCCCCAATCTCCTGTGTTCTAGGTCTATAGGTGTGTCCCCCTGTGCCTGGCTTTGAAACCTACTTTAAAATAATTACTTCAAGAAGCGTTCTTTGGTGTTCTGCCAGATTCTTCCCTGCCCTACACATTCATGAGCTTTCTTGTCATAGCTTCTTTCAATTAGTTTTGCTTTTTAGCAACTTTTTTTTTCTGATTTCAAAAATCATACAGGTGACTAATTCACATATTCCAGAAAATGTCATGTGGAAAGTGATAAGCCCCTGCAATCCCCTGATTTCCATGTCTTTAAGTATATCTTACGCTCCTGAATATTATTTTTTAAAATGGGATCATACTGTACATAGTGTCATGCGACTTGATTTTTGTACTGCAAAACATATTTCAAAAAACATTTTTCCATGCCAGCAGCAACTGCATGCTTTTTCCTAGCTGCATAGGATTTCACTGCATGGATATACCAGAATTTCTTTAACCATTTCCCCACTGCTGAGCATTGTGGATTGTTTCTGTATTTTCCTTTTCCTTCTTTCCTTCCACACTGGGGACTGATCCCTAGGCCTTGCCTATGCTAGACAAGTGCTCCTGCCCAGGGCATCTGAGAGTGCCCTTTGCCCTACATCCTGGCCAAGTGGTGTAGTGTCCCTTTTTCATCTTTCCCAGAGGACTGATGAAAGATGACCCCAGCTATGAAGGACAGCTATCCCTTCAACCCACACGGGAGACCCTGGCTGGGGGACATGCAGTTATTTTTTTTTTTTTTTAGTGCCTGATGTTCAATAAATGTAAGAATAACAACAACAAATTCTTTGCCAATGAAAAGAAAACAAAACATTTTTTAAAATGGAGGGGCTTATACGTCAGATGGAAATAGCTATGGGAAACTCTGACCCTGGACAGGCTCCCGGGAGGTCACCAGATGCACCCATGCACTCAGCCGGGTCACCTGCATGGGGAGAAGCAGGTTTTGGACAGAAATCACAGTGCCAGTGGATGCCAGCTTCAGGCCACCACTGCAAACCCCTGGGCGGGGGAGGGAAGGGACCTGGTCACATGGGATGGCGGGGGGGGGCAGGGGGAGCGCGCCACACACTTGGCAGGTTGACACGTGGGGTCTGTATTAGAGGCACTGAGTGACTTGGCAATGGAGTCCATTCCCCAAGGAAACACACCCAAAGGGCAGGGGAGTCCCCAGACACAGGCGCACACAGAGGGGTCAAGTCGAGCCTCGGAGAAGCACAGCACTGTCACCAGTGTGGAGATGGAAACCCTGGCGGGGCCTGGAGCAGGGGCGGAGGGCTGTGTGGTTTTCCTCCTGGCTGCACCCCTTCCCGCCTCCCTCCCTTCCTCCTTCCCCAACCTCCCCTCAGCTCCCCCTGTCCGCCCTGGTCCTCTACCAGAGGCTGCTCTTTCCTCTAAGTCCGGGCCCCGCTTCCCCCGGCCCGCTTCCTCTGCCTGGATGCTCTTCTGCCTCCTCTTTTATGACTGGGATTTTTAAAAACCCACAAACTCAATTCGCCCTCACAGCAGGAGGACAAGAACAGTCTCAGCGAGTAAATCAACAGCACAGAGGGGCGAGAAGGAAAAGAAGAAATGTCCCCTGGCCCCTCTCAAACCCTTCAAGATATCTTTAAGATATTTTTTTGTTCTACTGTTTGAAACTGGAGATGGAACCCAGGACCGCTTTCATCCCCTGAGCTGTGCCTCCAGTCCTTTTATTTTTCTGAGACAGCATCTTGCTAGGTGGCTGAAACTGGCCTCAAACCCGCGATCCTCCTGCCTCAGCCTCTCAAGTTGCTGGGATCACAGGGTGCATCCCCACACCCGGTTCCAGTCTAGTCTTCGAGTGATGGTGGCAGTGGTCTGATCACCTCCCCTAACACTGTCCTTTCTGTGGTCACTGTGTGGTGGACTCTTCAGCCATCAGCCTGAGCGCCACCTCCTCCGGGAAGCCCTCCCAGATGGGCCATGCCCAGGGGCTTCCACTTCTCTTTCCGGTTGACTTGCTAACAACTGTTCCCAGCACAGGGCGGCAGGATTCACCGCAAGGGGCCCTGATGAGAGCAGCCCCCCAATCTCTTCCCGAAGAGCCGCCCCAGGGTCTCCCGCGCCCCTAGGACGGCGGCCCCACCAGTGGGAGACCCACCGCGCCCAACGCTGCCCCTGCCCGGAACCCTCAGCTCCAGGCTCCGACCGCTACACAAACGGATTCCGAGCCGGGATGGGCCCCGGCGCCCCAGGTTCCCGCTGCCTCTGCGGGCGTCCCTCCAGCCGCCGCGGGACCCTGGGCCGCGGTCAGCGCGGGCGCTGCTTCTGGACGCTCCGGGCCGCTGGGCCGAGCACCCCTAGCCGCCCGGCAGCGGCCCCCGCCCCGTCCCCGCAGCGGGGACCGGCCCAGCCTCCTTCCCGGCGGCCGCGCTCACCCACAGAGGCGATGTCGGCCAGCTGGTCCTCGGCCTCCTCGGGCTGCAGCAGGTCCGTCTTGCTCTTCTTGATGGTCGCTCTCCGCAGGGCGCCAACAATGGAAAGGCGAGAGAAGCAGGCGTCACCCTCCGCCCGCAGCGACCCGCGCCGTCCTGCCGGGCGTGCCCGGTTCCACTCCGACGTCTGGGACTGGACGCGGGCGACCCACGGGACGGGCCAGCCGGGGCTGCCCCGAGGCTCCCGCCCGGCGGAGCTCCCACACCTTCCAACAGGGCTCTGGCCCCTCCCCGGGCCGCTCTTGCCGGCCCCCAGGTTGCGGGACGCTTAGCCCTTGACGAGGCTCACGCTCCATCGCCCAGGGAGCCTCCTGCCTCGGCCTCCCGAGGAGCGGGACCCCAGGCCAGCACCACCCGCCCGGTCAGAACTGGGGTCTCCTGGGTCCGCCCCGGGTCCTGTGCACCCCGGGATTTTCAGCTGGAAGCCGTGGCCCTGCCTGATCAGCCTCCTGACCCACGAGGAGTCAGGGCCGCCTGCTCCACGGAGGCCGAGCCGGGAGAGGCTGGGCACGCGGTCAGAGCCAGAAGGGGCCGGGAGTGGACCCTGCGCGGTGCCCTGACGTCCCCACCCTTCCGGAGCTGACATGGTCTCCAGCCTGCTCCTGGCACCCCCTGGACCCTTAAGTTCACCCCCCATGGTGCCTTACAACCAAGCCACTGTCCCCAGCCCTGGGTGCCCCCCGCCCCATCCTAGACCCTCTGCCAGCTGGGGGACAGCGGTTACCATCAAAGGGATGCCTCTGCTCCACGTCCGCCTCATCCTCCGCGAGGATCACCTCTTCTGAGGAGGAAGGGCAGAGTTAAGGTCGCCTGGGCCAGAAGGCAGGGTCTGCCCAGCCCGCCTCTCCCCGGGCTCATGCTGCACTTCCGCCCGCCATGGTTTCTGGCCCCAGGCCACCTCAGCAACTGTGCTGACGCCAACGCTCGGGCCAGGACGTGCCCTGTCTCCCAAGGGCTCCTGTGCTGGGCTCTGGCCCATAGCTGGGCAGTGCAGAGGTGGTGGGTCCTTTAAGAGGCGGGGCCTAGTGGGAGGTTCTTAGGCCACTGGGGGCGTGTCTTTGGAAGGAATCAAGGTAGTTCTGATGGGGCGACTGAACTCTTGCAAGAGCAAGTTGTTACAAGAGTGACCCTCTCTGACATCCTGTTGGACAATGTGACTTCTCTCCCTTTGCGTGCTCATGTTCCCTGAAGTCCTCTACGTGCTGGGGTGATGCTGACAGCGTGCCTCTGAACCTCCAGAACTGTGAGCTGAATAAACCTCTTTTCTTTATAAAGTTATCCTGCCTCAGGTATTTTGTCATAGTAATGAAAAGTGGATGAACACCCCAACCTTATCCCGCCTCACTCAGAACCCAGCATCCCACCCCAGCCTACAAGCTCCTGCTTTAGCTGGTTCCTGTCCACCCACCCTCTCCCCTCTACACACTCTGCTCCATCTCCCTGGCTTCCTTGCCACGTCTCCCCTGTGTGCCTGGCCTTTGTCCTTGCTGTTCTCTCTGCCGGAAGTGAGCTCCCCACCCACCAGCGACCCCGAGCATCTGTTGTCACTTCCTTCAAGCCTCAGCTCAGAGGCCACTTCCTCAGAGACCTGCTCTGAGACCCGACGCCAGCTGCTCTCGCTCTTCTCCTGACAGGAAGTGCATCTCTTCATTCTGCCTCTAGAATTCCCAAGCCGGAGGGCAGGAATTTGGTTCTGGGGGTCACCCACCCCCCTCGGGGTCTGGGACAGAGCCTGCCACGCAGCAGGTGCCCAGGGGTCTGCTGGTGGCAGAACCAGCTGCCTCCTGTGTGTCAGGTGCTGCTCCTCCTGAGCGCCGCCTGGATCAGGCTGAACATGCAGGCGTTGGGAGCCTCCAGGGATGGAGGAGCGTGGGAGCCAGGAGGAGCCTTGTACCAAACGCGGGCAAGCCTTTCTATTGTCACTGTCCTCAAACATGCAGCCTGGTGTGACTCGGCACTCACACCGTTCCAGGTGTCATGAGTAACCCGAGTGCACAGTGCTGCCAAACGCTGTACCATTGTCTATGAGGCAGGGAAGCATTACAGATTTTGGTGTCCGTGGGGGGTCCTGGAATCTCTCCCCCGCCCCAGGAAGCCAAGGTATGGCTGCACCATGTCGTCTTCACTTAACTGCCAAGGAAACTGTGGCACAGGTAGGTGACACGGAGTCAGCAGGTGGCACAGCTGGGATTGACCAATGCCAGATTTTACTTATTTTTGGTCCTGGGGGTTGAGCCCAGGGGTACTCTCCCACTGAGTGCATCCCCCGCCATCTTTATTCTTTTATTTTAAGACAGGGTCTAAGTTGCTGAGGCTGGCCTCAAATATGCAATCCTCCTGCCTCAGCCTCCAGTGTTGTAGGGATTGCCAGGGTGCCCTACCACACCTGGCTCCAATATTTGACTTTATAACTGGACAATCTTGCAACGTCACATGCTGACTTCATATCTGGGGTTCAATGTCCTACTCGGGATTCTTGTTGAGGGTTTGGGAGTACCGACTCAGACCTCCCTCCTCCTGTGGGGACCCCTCCTCGGCCCTCTCCACACGGCGTGCCTGGCTCTCCGGGCCCGGGAGGAAGGGCGCTCACCTGCTTTGGAGATCCACTCCATGTACCCATTGAGCTCGCGTTCGATCTGCTGCTGCCGCCTCAGCTTCAGAAACGCCCGCCGGTTCTCCACCCGCTCCCTTTCTTTGGCAAACTCCCTGTAGGAGCACAAGAGTCAGGGTCTCATGTTGCGGAACGTGGAGATTTTAGGGAGCATGTGTGTGTGTGCTCAGGGTTCTCTGGAGGGCAATTCTCCTGGGAGATCAAACCTACAGGGCTGGCATCTCTGCCCGCGTTCCACCCTTCCCAACAAACGCAGCCACTAGAGAAAAAGGAGAGCGCAAAACCGAGGCACCCCAACACCGCGGGCGCGCTCCACGCCCAGGCCTCCCGCCTCCCCAGCTGAGAACTGGAGCCGGCCGACCAGACCTAAGCTGAGGGTCCCTGCAGCAGCCTCACTTCCCTGGGGCTGGCTCCGCCTCTTCCTGCTCTCTTCTTCCTCTTCCTGTTTGGAACAGGGCGGCCATCATGGGCCTGGAGGCAGCCCTGGGGCTGGAGCCTCCGGTAAGGACATCAGTGTAGAAAGATGGTGGCACCATGCGGCCACCACAGTGGTCCTCAGACCGCTCATGGTGAGGAATATGAGGTCCACTCATAATCAAATGACAAACAATGGGACTAGGGGGCCTTTCTGCCAGGAAAATGAATTTTGATAGTATAGCGTGATATTATATTTGGAAAATGGAGGGGAGGAAACCCAGGCTATTTTATTTTATTTTTTTGGTGAAAAAATGGAAATCACAGACGGGAGAGCTCCTGCGGCCTCCCTGTTTGCCCCCTGCAGGACACAGCCTGCCGCTGTTCATGGCTTGCCAGGGACGGTCTGGCTGACCCCCAGGAAGGGACGGGGCCTGCTGTTGTCTGGTGAGTGGCAACAGGCTCTGCCGTCCTCCTCCTCGTGGGGAGTGGGAACGGGAGGGGACTCACCCTGACAGCACGCCCAGCACGAGGTTGAGCATAAAAAAGGAGCCGATGATGATGAGGGGGATGAAGTAGAGCCAGTTCCAAGTGTTCCCTGAGGCATCGTTGCTCTGCGGGCAGAGAAGAGCGAGTGAGTGCAGGCGGGCAGGGGCCGCCCTGGGCCCGTGGAGCCCTGGCTCTGGGACCACAGGGAAGACGTGGGCCAGTCAGGCTCAGCAGACGGTGGCTCCAGCGGTGCATGGGAAGGCCAGGCTCCCTCTTGCCAGTACGCCATCCCCACAAGAACCATGGAAGTGGCAGGAAACTTAAGAGGACCCTCTAGACCAGCATCCAGAGGAGAAGGAAATGCCCCATTGAAATGCAGACAAGGCCCCCTCCTCCCTCCAAGTCAGACCCTGCTGCAGGGTCTGATGGCCTGGGGAAGTCACGAAGCCAGACAGTGCGGCCAGGGCCTTCTCCCCAGGGGTTCCTCTCATCCATTCCCATAGCCTCGATGTCAACCACAGAACCCCCCAGGGGTGCCCCGTTCGAGCCTCAAGGGGCAGAAGTCCATAATTAGAACATTCCTCCCTGAAACAGAAGACCACAGGAAGAGGTAAGAGGAAGACAAGAAAACAGAGACAGGGGGAGAGAGAGAGAGAGAGAGAGAGAAAGAGAGAGACAGAGAGAGAGAGATAAGAGGAGAGGAGGGTGGGAGGGAGAGAGGGAGGGGTGCACAGGAATGGTAAAAATCAGTTCTTTACTTACTATATGCTGGGTGCTCTCCTCAGCACACCACCTATGCTACTGCACTTAACTGTTTAATCTCAATGATAGCCTTATGTTATCATCTTACCCATTAAATTAATTAACTAATTTTTGGTACCAGGGATTGAACTCAGGAGCAGTATTTTATTTAGAGACGGGGTCTTGCTGAGTTGCTTAGGGCCTCTCTAAGTCGTTGAGTCTGGCTCTGAACTTGAGTTCTTCCTGCCTTGGACTCCCAAACTTCTGGGATTATAGGTGTGTACCACTATGCCCAGCTCTCTTGCCCATTTTATAACTGAGAAAAAATTAAGTTCTGGAAAGAAAAAAATCACAGCTGAAGTCACAGAGCTAGTCAGCAATGGATGTGGGATGGGAACCAGGCAGATTCCCCTTTCTGCTCACTGTCCCATGAACTTAACCTTGGTGCTGGGAAGCATTAGATTTAGCCATTGGGGGAGGTGGAACCTTCCAGTGCTTCATCACCCTGTGCCACCTGCAGAATGTAGGTCTCCCAGTGTGGCTTTAAAAGCCCACCTTTAAAACTAAGTAGCGATGCTGCAGAAGAAAAGCTAAATAAGAAAGACTGACACCACCAGGTTTCAGAGAGGCTGTGGAGTAACAGGTACCCTCATCCCTGCTGATGGTGGATAATGTGGAGTATGAGCCTCTGGCAGCTGTTAAAACAAAGAGTCACAAACTATAGCTTCAACAACAGAAATTTGTTGTCTTGCAGTTTTGGAGACCAGAAATTCAAGATCAAGGTGTGGCCCCTTCTGAGGGCTGTGAGAGAATCTGGTTGTGCCTCTCTCCAGACTCTGGGGCTTGGCTTGCTGGCTGTCTTTTGTGTTCCTTGGATCACGGAGGCACCACCTCCCTCCCTGCCTTGGTTTTCACATGACCTGGTCACTATACGTGTCTGGTTTTATGCCCAAATTTCTCCTTTTAATTAATGATTCTTTTTGTGGTACTGAGGTTGGAACCCAGGGGCTTGCATATGCTAGGCAAGAGCTCTACCACTGAGCCACACCCCCAGCCCAACATGCGAGTTTTGGGGGGACAGCAGACAACCCCTGACATGCAGTACACCCACTCTGAAAACTGCTTTGAGAGTTTCCACTCAGACTGTTTATGCACCTTTGCCAAGACCCCGTGGTTCCACGCCCGGTGCTTCCTGACAGAAAAGGGAACGCACATTTCCAAAGGCACACCCAAGGACGCGCACGTCGGCCATGCTCATAAGAAAGTCCCCAACTGCTGCAACCGAACCCTTCTCAAGAGGAGAGGGACAGATGAACGGAACAGCATTCCCTGAAAGACTGCCATGCGCCACCATGCGGACTCTCCAAGCTAAGGCTGAGCAAAAGCAGCCAGATGGGAATGTGCGCGGAAGCCGGAAGACTGGGTGTGGGGTGTGTGTCTGTGTCCCAGCCACCAGGGTTGCTGGGGTCCAAGGCCAATCCGGGCAACACAGGGAGACCCCGTCTCCAGACAAGCAGGCCACAGACCTCCAGAGCACAACAATGAGCTGGGTGGCTCAAGGCCCCATGGAAATCCCTGTAGGGAGGCGAGGGCATGGGGCTCCTGGGGCTGAGCCATCCCTGTTTCCTCATGGGGTGCTGGTCACACTGGCGTCTTCAGTTAAGTTCACTAAGCTCCTTACCTGTGATCCACGGAGTTTCCTGTATGTTTCTTTTACTCTGATTTTTAAAATGTTCTTTCTTTCTTTTTTTTTAAGTTAACTTTATCTTTTTTGTTTGTTTGTTTTTGTTTTTTTGGTACCAGGGATTGAACTTGGGGCACTTGACCACTGAGCCACATCCCAGCCCTATTTTGTATTTTATTTAGAGACAGGGTCTCACTGAGCTCCTTAGCATCTCGATTTTTCTGAGGTTGGCCTTGAACTGGAGATCCTCCTGCCTCAGCCTCCTGAGCCCCTGGGATTACAGGCCTGTGCCACTGTGCCTGGCGAAGACAACTTTATCTTTAAAAGGAAGGGAACTCTGCATGATAGTGACACAGATGGACCTTGAGGACTTTGCGCTCTGTGAAATAAGTAGCAAGGAAGACCCACTGGAGGTCTCCACTGGAGGCCCAGAGTCGCCAAGTTCACAGAGAGAAGCGTGTGGGAGGGGGAGGGGGACTGGCTAACGGGGCAGAGCTCCAGCTGGGGAAGGTGGCCATGGCCACTCTCAGTGACGCACCCAATCGCACACCTGACCACAGCTGAGAGGGGCTAGGGACAGGGCTGGGGTGGCCCCTGCCTGGCACGTGCACAGACGTTAAGATGGAGCCTTCCCATCTCGTGTGAATTTTGCCACAATAAAAAAAAAAAAAGAGAGAGAGAGAGAAAGAGAGCGAGAGGGAAGGAGGGAGAGGACAAGCAAAAATCAGCCCTAAACTGGACCCAGGCAGGATCCCGGAGGGGTGGAGGTTCGCACTTGCCCTGGTTCGGACAAGCTGGAAAGTTCTGGAAGGAGCAGTGAGCCCACAGAGCCCAACTGGATGGGAGGCAGATGGCTGTCCCCCAGCACTGCGGCGGCCGACGGCTTCCTGTTCCCGTTTCTCGGGGCTAAATATAGCCCCGGGAGCGAGCCTGCCGCAGCAGCAAGAGGGACTCACTGTCACGGGGGGCTGGATGGGACAGACTGGTGCTGTGCCAACGGGGACCGGACGTCCAGACCCTGGGGCCTGCGAACTCAGTGCAGGGTCTCTGCTGGTATCGCCAGGTTAAGAGCAGGACGTCCAGGACATCTGCGTGGGCATGACGGATGTCCTTATAAAGGGGAGCTGACAGGGACACAGACACCTCCGGGACCCTGTGAGGGCGGAGCTCAGGATGGTTCACCCACAAGCCAGGTCATCCGGAGGCTGCCTGCAAATCACTGGAGGCCAGGAGAAAGGCCAGAGAGGACCCCATCCAAGGTCTGAGGGAGCATGACCCTCTGATACCTTGACCTTGACTTCTGGACTCCAAAGGTGTGAGAAAATACACTTCTGTTGTTTTAAGTCACTCTGTACTATTCCATTGTGACAGTTACAGGAAATAAACAGAGTTGCCAAATAAAGGGCAGAGGTGGCCCCCAGCTTGTCACCTCGGCACCCTGTCCCTTCCCCTAGCTGACTCCATGCCAGCCACGGGGCTTCCTTGCAGCTCCTCCAACAGCCCACCCCGTTCTACCCCAGGGCCTTTGCACAGGCGACTCCCCTGCCTGGAACACTCTTCCCCGAATCTGCTGCATGGCTCCCCATCACCTCCTTCTGTTCGTTGCTCCTGTGGAGAGAGGTTTCCCCCAATGGCCCTTTGCCATCCAACCCTCACTCCTGGTCCCCTTCTCTTTGCCCTTTGTCCCCAGCATCTCACACCTCTGCCCTCGTTGGTTTTCTTGCTGTCTCCAGCTGGGTTGGCAGAGCTGCGAGGTGCAGGGCTTGGTCCTCTTTGTTCCTGACTGTCCCCCCCCCCCCCCGCCCCCTGCAGCTGCTGCTCAGCCCGTGTTTGTTGAGCGACTGAATGAGAGGCGGGCCCAAGTTCACTGCCGGTGTGCGTCCCGGCCCGGAGCCAGGCTCCCTGCCACTCTCGCGCTCTGCCGCGTTTTCTCTTTGGAACCCACGCCAGACCCAGCAACCTGCGGAGAGGAGGCCGGCAGAGGGCGGGGCAGTTTTGGAGGGGGGGCTTTGATCAGGAACCAATGGGAACTGAGAGACTGTGGGGCCAGCCGGCTGCAGGCCCCGCCCTGGAGTGGGCGGGGCCTCTGGGTGGGCGGGGCCTCCCTCCGGCCCTCACGTCCTCCCGCTGTTCTGGTGGAGGGCAGGGGCGTGGGCGCCTGGGCTCAGAGGACACAGGGAGGGCAGCTGCTCGCGGTCAGTGCACTAGCTGCCAGGGAGGACCTGGCGACAGACGGCCCTGTCCATCGTCCACAGACTCATGAGTTCTGCTGCCTGGAACCCTGTCCGCCATTAGACTGTCATCAAGTATTCCCTGCGACAGGGCGAGGTGGCACTTCCTGGTCCCCTCACCGGTGGCTGGTGAGTGCCAGCCGACCAGGAGTGAGTGGAAAGAACCGTGCCGCATTTGGGTCAGAGTTGAGCTTCCAGTGTGACTCTCCCGGGCTTCTGGAACAGTCCCTGGCAGTGTCCCCCATTAGCAAGGCCCCTGGTGACCACACTCAGCAGTCCCTTCTCACCACTGGCACCTGCCCTGCAGACACAGTGTGAGCAAGAAACGCGTCCACGTGAGGACGGTGGCGGTTTTGGGGATGTTTGTTACTGCGCATGATCTAGCTGCGCTGGCTGACACACCTGCTACCACCACTCTTCGCTCTTTTAGGCCTTTCTCATAGGACACCTTGTCGTTGACCCGGTGGGGAAAGATGGTCTGCGGGTGTTGGATGGAGAATCTGATTTCCAAAAAGGCTGAGTTCAAGATCACCCGAGGGCTGGGGTGGTGGCTCCGTGGTGAGGCCCTGGGCTGCATGCCCAGCACCACATACAGAGCCGAATAAGATAAAGTCAGTATTAAAAACCCACTTTAAAAAGAGGAAGATCACTCTGAGCCGTCGCTTCCATCCTGCGGGCTCTGCCTGGAGCCCCTCTCCCGGGGCCTGGGCCCCGTCACCCGGCCTGAGCTGTGGTCCCCCTGGGAGGAGACCTCGGACAGCGGACGGCCCCTCCCTCAGCTCAGCCAGAGGTCCAGTTCTCTGCGGCCCGTTTCACCCTCCGAACGGCCTGGTGGAAGGACGCCTGGCGAGACTGCACGAGAGTCGGCTCCCGAGGGCGGGCACGCTTCCCTCTTGGTCCCCAGGGCCCAGAAAACCCCCGGCACGCAGTAGGTGCTCACTAAGCAGTGACTGAACAGGATGGTCACGTAAACGCATTGCCCCTTCCAGGCGGGCAGGCTGCCTCCCGACAGTCAGGGGCGGGGCTCCACCATCCGCAGCCCGGAGACCCTGCGGACTGACCGCCCCCCCACATGGTCTCCCTCGGTCCCCACCCCGTGCCCAGCGAGGCTCAGGGAAGCTCGAGCTTTCGCAGGGCCAGGCGGCACAGCCGGGTTGGACCCCTCATCCTGGCTTAGGGCAGACTGGGCCCCCACCCCCGCTGCACTGCAGAGCGTGTGGTCACAGTGGGCCGGGGAGCGCGGCTCAGCAGCCTCCGCCCGATCAGGGCGACGCGCAGATCCCCAGGGACTCACTTCAGGGTAAGTCTACTTCTCTTCGGTTTTTCTGAGCGAGGCTCATTCAGAAAATAAGTACAGAAGGTGTTAAAAAAAAGCCACTCGGCTCAGAACACCCAATTCCCCAGACTAGGAGATAAAAATGGGGAGGAGGTGACCGTGAAAGGGCCCAAGTCGGACAGTGGCCTTGAGGGAGGCCGTGCGTCCCAGTTTGTCCCCGTTATAGATCATGTCACGACCGTTAATTATTTTCTGAGGCCTCTTTCCCCATTTACTCTTAAGACTGTCCTGGTTTGGATGACAAATGCTGTGGGCTGCCTGCCGATGAGACCCGTCACCTCCCCAGCCTCATGAGCCACTGGCACAGCCACATGGCTCCTCACGAATGTCCGGCACACTCCCACCTCAGGGCCTCAGCAAGGGCGTCCAGCTGCCCTGCCCTGAGAGATCCGCGGCTCCCCTCCCTCCTGCAGGTCCCCTCAGAAAGACTGCAAGCTCCCTCGAGGCCCGAGCCGGCGGCTCTGTTCTGAGCTCTCCTACCCTCCCCCGGCCAGCGGGCGAGCAAGTTCCCGCCATCGCAGCCGCGGCGCCCATCACTCTGGAGTCTTGTCTGCGGCTGCCTCGGCCCTTCAGGCAGCAGACGGACCCCCAGGGCCTCCAGCAAGTGACCTTTACCCCCTGCCCTTTTTCTCACGGAGTACCTGCTTCCTCCACTAACCTGTCAGTACCTTGGGGCCTGCACACAGTAGGCGCTGACAGTGTACCTGCATACAGTACTCACTTGATAAATGTCTGTTGGATCAGTGAGTGAGCGTCTGTCCCCCAGAGTCAACTACTTTGACACTGGACAAGACAAATACCAGCGAATGAGGAGAGGCTTACGTCAGAGGTCAGCGCTGACTGTCAGTGACCATTTGTCAGGGGACCTGCATTCGTGAGCACCAACTGAACACAGCCTTGCTGTATCCTTCACTGACATTATCCAAGGGAAAGAAACAGAAAGCACCAGAGGCGGGGAGGAGGGAGAGAAGGAAGACGGGGAGGAGGACGGGGGTTAGGAAGAGGAGTGATGAGGAAGAGGAGGAAGAGGGGGTGGCGGGAGAGATGGGAAACGCACAAGAGGAAAAGAGAGGAAGAGAGAGACGTGAGGAGTGTGCCACAGAGCCCAAGGCCAGGGTGAATCCCGACTCTTCTGCTGCTGTTGAGGGGTCCTCTGGGAGCCTCAGTTTCTTCTTCTGGAAGAGAGGGCTAAAAACATCTTTCTTCTGGAGGTTGTTTCAGGTCACTGTTGACATTTGGGCTGCATCAACGGGTTGTGGTGGGGACTGAGACAGGATGGTGAGGACTCCAGTTACCAGCTAAACTGTCACCTCCCTGGTCCCTCCACGGTGCTGGAGATGGAACCCAGGTCTCGCACTTGCTGGGCAGGGCTCTGCCCTGGCCCGTCCTCCTCAGGCAATGACAGGGCCACCCGCCTCAGATGGGGAGCCTCAGGGGCCAAGACAGAATTCAGCCAGGTCCACGGATTCCAACAGGAAGCGGCCACCCATTCTCTCTCCTTGTTCCCACAGAAGTGGGCACGTTGTCCCTTTAGGACGGGAAGTGGCAAAAGGTGGTAGTATGGGCGGGACCCCCGCCACCAGGAAGTCACGTGGAGGCGACAACATGCAGCCTTTCAAGCTTAACGCTTCTGCGAGATCTGAGACTCGTGACCGGAGCTGGGTCTGCCTGTCCGAGGGCCGCCTGGGACGTGTGTGCTGACCCACACCGAGCCTGCTCCCAGCACGCGGCTTCCTGTGCCACCTGGGTAGGTCGAGAGCCTGTCAGGGGTCCCTCTGCTCCTGCCTGTGACTCCCTTAAGCTGCTGACTCTGGTGAGAGTTTGAAGGAACTGCTCCCCTCTCGCCACCCCCCCCCCCCGTCTCCCCCTCTTGGGTCTGTCTCCCCAGGACAGCTCGGAGACTGGGGCGCAGTGGCCCTCGCCGTGTGGCTAAGGTGGTGTCGATCAGCTCTTCCTTTTTATTTAGAGATGGGGCCTCGCCAAGTGGCTTAGGGCCTCACTAAGTTGCCCAGGCTGGCCTTGAACCTGCGATCCTCCTGCCTCAGCCTCCCAAGTCGCTAGGATTGCAGCTGTGTGCCCCTGCGCCCGGCTGCGTCATCTTAATTTGGGAAGGAGCAACTGCCTGTTGAAGGTGTTACAAACGGGAATGTCCGAACTCCCAGGAGCTCAGGACACCACCTTATCTGGAAATAGGGCCACCCTGGGAGCTGTCAGCCAAGAGGAGGTTGTGGTGGGGCAGGGCTGCTCCCAAGCCTGGGGACTGAATGGCCCCTGGGGAGGGCCAGCCGCTGTGTCCTGGGACGCCCAGGGAACACCAGGATGTCTGCTGCCACCAGGAGCCCAAAGAGGCCGGCCAGGACCCTCCCTCGGACTCCAGAGGGGGATGGCGCGTTTCTGCCGTTTGAAGTCACTTAGTTCACGGTGGTTAAGGCGGCCCGGGATGACAGGGGAGGGGACGTCGGGAGGTGCCCCCAGGGGGAGGGAAGGGGCAGGAGGGCACCAGGAGTGGGGGTGGGGGTCTGTGTGCACCCCTCCCCGAGGCCCCGGGTGGAGGCTGCTCCTGGAGGCCCCGGGGCAGGCCTGTGGCTGTGGAGTCCCAGGGAGGGACAGAGTGGCCGGCAATGCCAGGGAGATCCCTATGGACATGAGGGTGGGGCCCCAGCGCCTGCAGGACCCTGAGGTGAGCGGGGCTCACTGGCCCACAGCCGCTGCCGAGGTCGGCTTTCCCGGCGAGAAGCCCTACTTCAGAGTCACATGAGGCCCCTGAGGCTCAAAGAGGGTGGGGCACAAATGGCGGAAAGTCCTAGAAGTCCATTCTGAACCAGGCTGTGACCGGGGGTCACGGTGGGGGACAAAGTGGGGCCCACGTCTCCCTTCACTCCTCGGTGCTGCTGTAGTCATTGCGATAAAACCTCCAGTCACGTCTCCAGAAGAAATACTATTCTGGGGAGAATCGGCCATCTGGAGCTCTGCCAGGGCCAGCTCTTGCTCCCAGGGAGGCACATGTGTCCACTCAGTCCCTGAGTCCTGAGAGGCAGGGCTGGCTTCTCCATGTTCTGCACATGTGGAAGTGGAAACCCAGAGAGGTCAAGCAACTCGCCCAAGGTTGCACAGCAAGGAAGTGCCAGCATGGGGAAGGGAACCCAGACAGGCTGGTGCCCGAGCCGTGCTCTCGACCTCAAAGCCTGTGGCGCCAGTGACGGCACAGCTCTCACGCTTCCCTTCCACCCGGGCCCACCCAGGGTCTCGCTCTTTCCCAGGGGCCAACTTCTCTCAGATGCTGCTCCCCACTCCCAGGCCCTCCCAAGCTCCCTCGCCTTCCCCACACCCAGCTGGCGCCCCACTGGGTCCACTCCCCATGGAAACCTTCTCTTCTTGCAAAGCAAAAGTCTAGAACCCACAGAGTCTTCCGGCAAGCTTTGGCTGACTGGGTGCAACCCTTTGAAGCTCAAGAGAGGGTCTGATCTTGGACCTGCCATCTGTTCCTGAGGCACTAACTTCAGAAAAAGTCTCCACACAAATTAGAATGCCACATTCTTCCTTACAGGCTTAACGTCTGTCAATAAGCTGTCACAGTGTTTGCAGAAGTCTGCGTTATCTATGAGGCGAATAGCACTTCTGAGACGCGGTGATTTGTGCAGTCCGTGACACGCACAACTGTCCACGTGGCTCTTCTTTCTGCCCACTCTCAAGCTGCACCCTAAAAGGAGCTGCTGAGCATAAGGATGGTTTCTCATAAATCTCCCTCCAACCTTAACGGGGGACATTCCGTAAGGAGCACACCGGAGACCAGAGGGACAGTCCAGTCCTGTGCAGGAGGAAGCCAGGCCAAACCCTAGACAGGCCAAACCTCAGTTGGCAGCCTCAGCCCTAGGGCAGGGGCAGAGGATACCTTGTGGGTACACAGAGATGTGAGCGCAAAGTGGCCCCCAGAAGCTCCAGGGAGACACCACCTTTGTGGCGTCCTCCTTTCTGATCCCAAATCTTTGGCTCTGACCTTCTTCAGCTGCTGACAGGGGACTAGTCTGGGGGCCTCTGGCTTGCACAGGCGGGAGAGGGTAGGTACAGTGACTAAGGACAGAGGGGCCTTGGGAATGTGCACATCTAATAGGTATCAAAATTACACACGAGTTCAACCTTTGACCCCGGGATGGCACTTCTGGGAACGGACACCCTTGGCCCCCTGCAAAAGCATGAGAAACACACAGGGTTGCTCACGGCAGCACATCTGTGGGTGGGAAGCCGCCCAGATGTTTCTTTCAGGGCAACTGTATAATGGAGTACTATGCTGTTGTCTAAAGAATGAAGGGGCCATCTCTGTCCCGCCATGGGAAAGGCTCTGGAATATTCTGCTACCTGAACGGGAGGGAAATGACGGAATAGAACAGCAAGCACGGGATGCCCCCCTCTGGTAGGAGGAGGGGAGAGGACACAGATCTGATGACGCTTACGCCATGGGATCTCTGTATCCTTGGTTCTGCCTTTGCGTATTCAATCAATTGCACGTCAGAAATAAGTGGCCTGACTGCCGCTGTGCCAGCGGGCACAGACGCTTTTCTTGTCCCTATTCCATGTGACGCCCATGCACGTAGCATTCGCATGGCGTCCGGTGTTGTGAGTCACCCAGAGATGATTTGAAGAACGCAGGAGGCAAGGAGTCCTGCGTCGGTTCACGTAGGGGACTTGAGCCCTGGGGTCCCAGGACCAACCCTCGGCGGATGCTGAGTGACAACTGCATTTGCACAAATGAACAGCGGCAGGAAAAGTCGAGGAGTCGAGGGGCTGTGCGTGGGGGCGGGGTCCCCGGGGAAGCGGACGGTGCGGGAGGACATCTTTTCAGATCCATCCACGGCGATTTTAAGTCCCAGGGAGAGCGAGCAGAGGCCGCACGCCAGGGCTGCTACTCCAAAGCTACCAAACAAAACGTGCCCGGCCGCTGCTCTCCAGACCGCGCTCCCCAGACTCGCCGAAGGTCAAGGTGACCCAGGGCCTGCATGCCGGCCTTGGCCGGGGCCTGGGGGCGGGAAGGTCTTCCGTGCAGAGACCCCAGCCACGTGTGCACACGCAAGTTTGCACGTCCCGCTCTGGCCACGCGTGTGCCACGAGGGGCCAGGTGGCTGCCCACAGCCCTCGGGGACGTAGACAGAGCGCGGAGGGATCTGGTCGAAGCGCAGGGAAAGCGCAGGGAATGTGGGCCTGCGCCGGAATCCCGGGTCGCGGGCGACCCCGGGTGTGCGCCACACTGAGCGGCACAGTCCCGGTGGCTCTGTGCCCTTGGCCCCGTGAACCCCACCTCGGGCGGGAGGGCCCTGGGGTGCGGCCACCCTGCCCGGATTCAAAGACGCGACTCTTTTATCCACGTGGGGTTTGAGAGATTCGAAAAGCTAAAGTGATATCTAAACACTGGCGTGCAGCAAAAAGAGGTAGCGCTTGTGTGTCCTCCAGACCTCCCCGCCCGGGGACCTCCTGTGGCTGCAGGGCTGGGCGAGCCTCCACCCTGGACTCCTCAGAGGCTGGGCCTCAGGCTGCCTCTCCGGCTGCACCCAGCCCCGGGAGCCGCCCCCGTCCCAGAGGGCCACCTCCCTGTGCCCTGGCGGGCGCGCGGCGGCCCAGCGTGACTTACGTTGTAGAGGAGATCAGTCCAGCCTTCCATGGTGATGCACTGGAAAACCGTCAGCACGGCGAACAGGATGTTGTCGAACTGCGTGATCCCGTTGTTGGGCCCCTCCCAGTAGGGCTGGCACCTGGTCCCGTTGGGGCAGGTGCGCGCGGGCTCCTCTGTCCCGCACGGAGCCGGGGACTCGCCCTGAATGTCATCTGTGAAGGGAAGGGGAGGAGGTCAGGGAAGGGTCAGGGAAGGCCAACGACAAAGGGGACCTGTGGGCGTCGGTCGGCGGCGGGGCCAACTCCGTCTTTATCAGGGCGGAGCTTCGCCTTCACTGGTGGCCCCTCCAGCTTTGCTGGGTTTACTTGCGGTCACTTCCCTACACTTCTGAGCTGGGTCCACTCTGAGGCTATCAGCTGCCCCTCAGGCGCGGCTTTCGGGCTTCTACGTGTGGCCTGTGTCCTTACTGCCAAGTCATTTCCCATTCCCACCACGGTTTCTTCTCTGACTCGTGAGTGACGAGGACACTTCTGTTTCACAGAACTTGTCAGGTATCTGAGGAGCCAGGGAGGAGTGGATGAGGGTTGCCATCGTCCCTCTGGCCCGTGCCAACGCCTGCGGCGCTGGACGACCTCTCTTCTCTGTCCCTCTTCGCATCCGCTGTGCCAGCCAGGGGTCTCAGACCCACGGTCACTTCACCCACGAAGAAGCGGCGCGTCTCTTAGATCCTAAGTGCTTTTGGAGCGTCCTTTCTCTTTCGGATTTCTGATGGAGTTGGCTGGTGATCGGGGACAGGTTTTGCTTTGCCCAGTCCCCGGACCCCTGTCAGGACAAGACCCGCGACCCGTGGTCAGGTCTGGTGAAGGTGCCATGGACTTGGGGTTGCTGGTCACTCCGCCTTTGGGACGTACTGGTCACCGGGTTCCCATTCGGAACCCGTGCTGTCTTCTCCTTCTTGATGTGTTTTGGGCTCAGGGAGCTGTTCTGGGGACGGGATGGTGGCACACGGTCCCTGCCCTCGCCGAGGGTGACGAACAGGAGCTGCTGTCCCCACACAGCAGGAGGCAGAAGTGAGGCAGGGATGCCCCTCTCACGGAGACCAGGACAGCCTCCGGGGAGCCACGGGCTGGACGCCAAAGGTCAGGTCCAGATCCCAGGCCTGGTGGGGCTGGGGGGCAGCCAAGCCCGGTCCACCTCGGGGATCCTCACTGGCCAGAGCAGGGACAGGGAAGGACTCTGCAGTGAGGGACGCTTGTGAAGGCCAAAAACAGTGACGTGTCCCACGAGGACGGGGGGGGGGGGGGGCGTGTGTGCTCGTCCCGGTGGACAGGCTTCTGGCTCACAGCATAGTCCCCGGGCTTGTGGGCACCCCAGAGGGCAGCGTGTCCCTGTGAGGTGTCCCACTGACTTCCGCACTGCAGCGATGAGAAGCGTGAGCCTGGCTGCCCGCTCCTGGGGCGCCTTCCGGAACCAATGGATGGGAACACAGAGAACCCTCACGTGCAGGGCATGGGCTGCCTGTCCCTGGCTCAGCCGTCACCTCGGATGTTCCCTTGCCTCAGGCCTCTGGTGGCCCCGGTTCCACGCTGGGGTGGCGTGCAGTCACACATAGGCCTTGTCACGGCTCCAGGTGACGGTCACGTTCCTCCAAGGAGTGTGGAAAATCCCAGGAGGCAGGTGCTCTCTCTGCCTCTGCCCCGGGGGCGCAGGGACGGTCCCCACGAGGCCCTGCCACACGAAGCTCTCCCAGGGTTGCTTCTAGAAGCACCACCATCCAGAGAGGCTGAGGAACTTGGTTATAAATACATTTTAAAATTAACCTGCTGCCGGGGTGTCTGTATATATCTGTCCCTTAACTCACACCTCTGATATTTTTAATCGTGAGCTTTTCAGTCATCCGCCTAAATGGAGGCTTCCTGCCCCCACGTCCATCCCCCACAGCCCCACTCAGACCCAAGTCAGCCCCGCTTCTCCTCCAGCCCGACTCAGATGGAAAAAACACCAAAAACTTCACGAAAGCCCCGGATGCAGGAGTCCAGGTTTCTCTGCGCGTGACTGGTGGTGCCCAAGGGCTGGCGCTCCCTCCCCCTCCTCCCCTTCCTCCTTCCTTCCTCCCTCCTTCCTTCCTCCCTCCTCCCCTCCCTCCTCCCCCTCCCCCTCCTCCCCTCCCTCCTCCTCTCCCTCTCCCTCCTCCCTTCCTCTCCCCCTCCCTCCTCCCTCCCCCCCACATTTCCACCTGGGTGCCGAGGCCAGGTGCAGAAATAGCTCTGCCTCAATTAACACCTTCTTCATTGGGGAAAGAAATAATTGGGACGTTCCATATTGAGCAAACTTCCCAGGCCCAGGAGAGAACGGAGAAGCCAGGGAAGAAGCACAAGCCCCTCCCAGGCCCAGCCTTCCAGAACAGCCTTCCCCCTGGGCTTTCCCTCCCTGGGGGGCCTGGGGACAGGTCTCAGGAGCTCCCTCTGCTGATCCGCTGGGGGTGCTGGTGGGGAAGGAGGGAGGGAGCCATTTCCGGGTCCCTCCTCCATGGCCGCCCTCCCACTCAGAGGTCCCCACTTCTGCTCTGCCTGCCCCCTGGGCCACAGCTCCCCGGTTCACAGCTCCAGCGTGGCCACCCAGCTGCCTGTGTGGGAACAGCCAGGGGTCCAGGCCCTGGGCATCCCCTCTCGTGTGAATCCATCGCAACAGGCGGCTGGAGCTGGGTGCCGGGGATTCAGCTGGAAATGCCGACAGGGATTCGTGGATGGGCAGGAACCTGGTCCTGCCCGGCTGTGGGCCCCGAGCCTGGCCCAGGTGTCTCCGGCCTGCCCTGCTTTGCCGGGCGCTGGACTACCTGGGGCAGGAGGGGCTGGGACCCTGGCTGGGGCTGGTCCTGACGGGCAGGGCTGGGACTCCCTGTGGGAGCATCCGGGGCACATCCTGGGGACCAGGGGGGTCCCCCTGTGCTCAGCTCTTCCACAGGATAACCATGCTGCCCAGCATGAAGGCAGGCAGGGTCCTTCGTGGCGAGCCCCCCACCCGCCTAGGGCAGGCTGAGGCCCTGAAGGAGCCCTGTCCACGGCCTGGGTCCAGTGCCCACGCAGGGCCCGCTCTGGTCCCCTGGCTGGGGTACTGTTCTGAATGGTGGGTGTCCTAGCGATGCCCAGCAGGATGGTCCAGCAGCCCCAGGCTTAGCAGCCAGCAGCAACTCCTCCAGTACCTGCCCTCCTCTCAACCCACCGCCCAGTCCTCCCAGGGCTGCAGCCTGGGGCCGCCCCGTGAAATCCCCGTCCCTGGGGTGCAGCCGGGCTCTGCACAGGAGCTTCTCCCACCCGCCAGGAGAAAGCGCCAGCCCCACCCCAGGGAGGACTCAGACAACGCACGCCCGCTGTGTGACCTACCTGTCCCCTCTTCAAAGCAGGTGGTATGAAATTTCCCCATATAAAATTCTAACCCTATGATTGCAAAAATAAGGATCGCAAAAAACAGGAGGAGGCCGATCTGCAGCAGAGGGATCATCGCCTTCATGATGGACTTCAGGACGACTTGTAAGCCTGGGGAGACAGAGACCACAGCCCGTGAGCCGGCGCCCCAGGTCCGCCCAGGACGCCCGAGGGGAAGGGAACGGCGGGCAACCTGGAGGCTGGCCCCGGGGAAGAGGGACAGTCCCGCCCAGTTTTGCAGAAGAGCCCCTTTAAAGGGGGCAGAAGAGCAGGGACTTGGGTCACTTGGCCCATCCGCGGCTTTCTGAGCCATTTTTGGGGCCCTGGGCACTTTCCGCCCAGAAGGGGCACCTCCTCCCTCCCGCTTTGTCTCCTGACAAGAGGGGCGTCTTTTCCTAGTCACACGGGCGCCCTCCAGGCTGGCTGTAGCTCTCTGTCCCGAGGAACCCGAGTGCGCACTGTCCCCTGCGGCTGCAGGGAAGGGTCACCCCAGTTTACACGAAGGGCAGCAAGGCCCAGGGAGGGGCTGCGGTCCTCCGGGGCCCAGGAATGGCAGAGTCCAGGTTGCAACCCAAGCCCAGAGGACCTGAAGCTTGATGCTCTGCTTGGAGCATCGGACCTAAGATCCGTGCTGGTGAGAGAGGACGGGGGCCCTGGGGGCAGAGGGTGGGCACGCCACGGCCGTGGGGGGAGTCCCGCCACGGCAGAGCAGGGAGCCCAGGCCAGGCCTGATCCTGCCTGAGCTCAGGGGGCACCGTCCGGTGGTGCCTGGACGGGGGCTTGGCGGTCCTCGGGGAGAGGAAAAGGCGACGTCCACACGGCTTAAGTTCGCATCCTGCTCGGAAAGTCCCCCAGTCGGAGGCTCAGGCATGTCCGTGATAACAAGAGCCCCCCTTTTCTTTTGTGTAATCGGGAAGGAGATGGAGTAAGACCTCTTGGTTCCAACTGAGGTCCAATCCCACAGCTGTACTGTGGTGCTTGGCATCCTCAGGGGACTTGTTCTGGAATCCTCTAAGCATCTGCTCAGCCGCTCGTGGGAAATGGCGCAGGCCCTGCTTGGAACCAGTGCAGCTTCCGGGGGCTTAACTCGCCCCAGCTCCCTGCCCGTGCCTGACTTGTACCAGAGCGGGAGGTGTCTGCGAGGCTGTGCCCTTCAGGATCCTGGTGAATGTTCAGTGCAGATGCGGTTTTTCCATGAACAGTTCCGATCCCCCGTTGGTAGAATCCATGGGCACAGAAGCCACAGGGAATCCATGGGCAGGGAGACAGGTCCGTGGTCGCAGTGAGGGTCCTACCTACAGCTCGGGGCTCTGCTGCTTCTGGGCCGCGATAAGTTGGGGGAGCGATCAGCTGGTCCGAAGGGTTGTGCCACTCCAAGGGCCTCGGGGTGAGCACCATGCCTACGGGCAGTGTGGTGCAGTGGGCGAGGCTGGACCTCCTGGTGCCCGGCACGGGCCTTCTCGGGGTGCTGGCTGGAGGAGCTGGCTGCCAAGGGCTCGGCAGTCCCCCTTCCTTGTAGAATTACTCTTGGGGCCCAGCTCTGCTGCACATGCCTGCTTCCCCAGGCCCTGTCCTCGATAACCGCCCAGAGAGATCGAGAAGGCCAGCCTCCCTGCCTCCCAGCGGAGGTCGGCTCTGGCGCGCCAAGAGCTCTCTGTGGGTCGGGCCGGGCTGGACTCTAGCAGAGGGGGCATCCTGGGCTCCTCCTCCCCTCCCCAGCCTCTGCCCTGGGCTCTCCGAGGGGGAGACCTGAATGCCTGTCTCGGAAGTGACCTTGGACAGGCCAGGTTGTAGTCCGAGCCTGGGCATCGCCATCTGTAAGTGGCGCTTACAGCAGCCCCTGTGCTGGATCAGACCCGGGATGTCCTCCCAGGGTCACGTGTCCAAGGCTGGACGCACGGGGACTCCCCGAGGTGCAGCCTGGCGGGAGGTGCCTAGCCAGCGGGAGTCTGTCTAACGGGATTGTGGACCTGCCCCTCCCCTTCCCTGGTGAGGGGGCGCCCCGCCCCTGCTCCCGCCCGACGCCCTGGCTCGCCACAGGCCCAAGGGCAGGGCGGCCTGGCTGCGGGCTGGAACCTGCAGCTCAGCACCAGGTAAATCCCTCCTTCTGATATGCCAGCTAGCCGGGCGTTCATGAAGGTCACAGAAGGCCACCCCCTATGCCAGCCTGGCACTGGGCATGTCACAGAGGTGGCACGTCACACAGAGGTGGCACACGTGGAGACCCTCCTGGTGCCAGCACACCGTGGCCCTGCACGTGGCCCTGCGTTCACCACGACACAGGCACCTCCTGGGGTTCTGAGTTGGAGTAGGGTCACCTTGTTCTCTAGGAAATAGCCTGGGGGCTGGGGAGGTAGCTCAGTGGTGAGTGCCTGCCCCGCAGGGCCAGGCCCTGGGTTCTGTCCCCAGCAGGCGTGATGGGGAGAGCTGAATCCTGAACCCCACGGGCAGTGACCCCAAGGCAGGCACCACCAGTGTCTCTTAAAGTGCTGGTGTCACGGAACCCGAGTCCCCAGCCGGTCATGGCGAGAAGTGAGTTTAAAACACGAGAAGACACAGCGTGTGCCTGCGTCACAGCAGGGGCTCCAGAGAGCACAGCGGGCTGAAGAGGCCCTGCTGGGTTTGTGGCTGCGTCTCGTGATCTTCCCTGTGCTGGCGGTGGAACCAGGGCCTCCTGCCCCTGCCGTCATCCCGCAGCTGGGCCTGTGCTGGGTCCTGCCGCTGCGGCCACCCCACAGCAGGGCAGCCCTGTCCTGCCAGAGGCGGGAGCAGAGGGCCCGGAGCCTGTAGGAGTGCAGGTGAGCACCTGCTCTTTCCTCAGGCTTCTCACCTGTGAAATGGTGTCTGCCCGTGAAGCCCTGGCCGCTGTACCCAGGGCGCGGCAGGACCTCAGCAAAGCCCGCCAGGGCCGCTGCCCAGGCTCGGGTCACCCTGCGAACTCCCAGTGTGACCCGGCCGTGGTTTTTAGTCCTTCGAAGCCTCAGTTTCCCCCCTCTGTAAAATGGCGCTCTCAGCCTCGGGGTCGTGGGTGCGGAATGAGACAACGCGTGGAGCCGAACGTGGCTTCCGGTATACAGGAGGTGCTCAGTGAGTGGGTGAGGCTCCCGGCTTGCTCGCGGGAGCTCGCTCAGCGGCCAGGTTCCCGGGGGTCCCCAGGGCGGCTCCCCAGGGAGGAGCCACAGGAGGGGCCCCGAGACAGGCTGCAGAGGGGGCCCGGGGCCGGGGCCTCGGCAGTGGGAAACTCACGCACTTGGGATTCCAGACACCAGCTTGAGCGGCCGCAGCACGCGCACTGCCCTCAGCGTCCGCAGGTCGAACTCCGTCCCGACCGTGGCCAGGATGCTGCAAGAGAAGAGCCAGACGGAAACGGCGTGGGTCTCGACGGAGAGCTGGGTGCTGGGACCCTGCTGTCCCCTACTGGCTGGGGCCCACAGGCCTGCCTGTCACCTGCCCCAAAGACCCACAGGCCATGGGCCACGCTACTCAGAAATGCAGCCTCCGGGGTGGACCGGCCAGGCAGGGGCCCAGGCCCCAGGCCCCAGGCCTCGTCGGAGACTCACTCGTGGTCTTGGTTTTTTTCTTTCCAGAAGTACTGAGACTCAAACCCGGGCTCCCTGCTGCTGGGCAGGTGCCCCTCCACACAGCCACACCCCCAGACTTTGTCGCTTTTTGAGGCAGGGTCTTGCTAAGCTGGCCTTGAATTGTGATCCTCCTGCCTCAGCCTCCCAAATACCTGGGGGACAGGTGTGCGCCATCGTGCCTGGTTCTGCTGAGAGACGCGCCCCATGAGGATGGCGGCAGTGAGAGGGACAGAGTCTGCGTCAGCGTCGCCGGACACCGGCCCTGCGACCCCAAGAGCTACTGGGGAGACGGCTCCCTCTCACGCCCGTTCCCGGGACGGTCCATTTCGCAGGTCAGTGCCGAGGCACAGCCCGACAGGAGGTCGTCACTGGAGGGCATGCCTGGAATACGGGAGGGCCCAGCAAACGCCTGTGGGTGACGAACACACGAGGAAGCAACCCTGAACCAAAGCGACCCTGGTGGACTCCATTCTAGAGATGGAAGGCTGGGGCAATTACAGAGGAGACCATGCAGCCGGCACAGGAGTGCAGCCTGCAATCCCTGCAGCTCAGGAGGCTGAGGCAGGAGGATGGCAAGTTCGAGGCCAGCCTCAGCAACTTGGCCAGACGCTATTGGAAGGGCTGGGGGCATGGCCCAGTGGTAGAGCACCCCTGGGTTTCCTCCCTGCCACCACTAAAACAAGAAATCCACAGCAGTGGGAGCAGCATCAGGTCGTCCACTCCATCGCCAACCCCCCTCCCATCAGAGAGGCGCCCAACAGCCTCTTTTTCCCAGGAGTCTTGTGGTGGGAGCTCTGGTCACATGACCTGGTCACATGACCCGTTCACACGCCCACTGCTTCTGGAGAAGGGTTTCCTCCTCTTGAGAAAAGTCCCGAGGCAGGAAACAGCCCCTCTTCCTGTTCCTCCGCCTGGGCTCCATGTCCACACAGGACACCGGGAGACATCCTGGAACCGAGGCGGCCATCTTGGGGTGTGAGTAGTTAAGGTCACTAGGGAAGTCCCCAAAGCGAGGACAGAGGAGTGTCCCTTGGGGACGCTGCGGACCCACCCTGCCACCAGCTGCTCAGCCTCCGGACTTCTTGTACTGTGGACAACAAAACATTCTTCCTAGAGATCAGAAAGTCTGGCTTCAAGTCCCAGTTCCTCTAATCCCTAGCTGTGTGGCCTTGAGCAACTCACTTAACCTCTCTGTGCTTCAGTTCCCTGGGTGTAAAATGGGAATGATAACCGTACTTCCCTTCAGGGGTGGGAGTTTCTGCGAACACCTAGAACTGTGAGCGCGCAGCGAGCGCCGTCTAAGGCGGCCTCCGCCATCCTCGCTCCCATGGCCTTTGATTCTGTGGTTTGCAGCTGAATTCTACCAGGACCAGCAGCTGAGGGGACGTGTGTGAGCCGCCTGCATCCGACGCTCTGCGCTCTGTACCAGCTGGGTTCTCCTCCCTTTCACCGCCAGGGGCGGAGGCCCGGGGGGTTAAGCTACTTGACCACAATCACGCAGCTGATGGATGGCGCCTGCGTCCAGAGGCTGGTCGTGCCATCTCCACCACCCCACCGGCCTTCCCTGGGGCCTCAGCCCAGCCCAGGCCTCCTCCAGCCTGAGCACGGGAAGGAGCTCGACTTTTCTCTGCTGGTTGGAAGTCAGGACTCAATGACCATGGACTACATGGGCGCGAGGGGAACATGTGCAAAGGTCCTGGGGTTGCAGGACCTCGTGGTGAGAGGGGGTTACCAGGTGGGAGGATGGGAGGTGAGACGGAGGTGAGAAGCCAGGGGAGGGAGGTTCACCTGTGGCTGGAACCTCAGGTGAGATGAAGTACTGCCTCTCGGAGGCCCTGGCCACCATTCCTGAGATGGGCACTGTGGGGCAGGGTAGCTTCCCATGCGGTCTGCAGTCTCACTACTCCTGGGGGACGCGATTCCTCTGGTGCCACCGTCTGAGTGTGCGTGTCCCTCCAAAGTCCTTGCACCAGTAGTAAGAGGCGGGGTCTTTAGGAGGTGCTGTCACTGAGGCAGAGCCCTCCACTACGCTGGAGGTCGATGGGGACAACCCGGCAAGGAGACATTGTGAGGCAGGGCGCAGCTTCCGCTGGCGCAGCCTCCACTGGGAGGCTGCCTCCATCTTGGACTCCAGCCTCAGAACTGCACAGGCTTAACTTCTTGCTGAGCTACATCCACAGCCTTTTCATGTTCTGTTTGACAGGTAAGTTGCCGAGGCTGGGATCCTCCTGCCTCAGCCTCCCGGGTGCTGGAATCACTGAGTGCCCGGCTCAGTCCCTGTTCTTTATAGACGATCCAGCCTCAGGCGTTTCTGTACAGCAGCTCGATGGATGGACCCCGGCTTATCTCCCCTTTGGGCGAACTGCTTCCGGTCCCCACCTAGGCCCTCGAGTGCAGCGCGGAGTCCCTCGCCCGCCCTGGTCCCGGCCACCTGCGCTTGGGTCTGTGCGCGGCCCCCGGTGCACTCGGCCCTGCTGTGTCCGTTTCCACCCTCCTCCCCAGTAGACCAGCGGCGGTTGTCGGCCTCCCGGTAGTGCTTCTGCAACGGCTAGGACAGGCAGGGTGGATGCCAGGCCTCTGACAACGGCACCAACGGGCAGAGGGGACGTGGTCCTCGGCGCTGGAGACCCCGCCAGGCTCGCTGGTGCGCCTGGACTCCATGGCCGAGCCCGGCGGACGGTGTGTCTCGGTTCCACATCCGCAGGTCCAAGAGCCGCTGGATGTTCAGGACGAACTGCGCCCGTCCTGGACGCTGCAGGCTCTAGCGACGCCCTCACAAGCCTGCCCCACAGCTACTCAGCGCCCCCTCGGCCGGGGTGTCAGGTCCCCGAGAGACGACGGTCCCGGTGCCCCGACGGGCAGCTCGGAGCACAAGCAAAATCAGCACCCGGACGCCGAGGACCCCAGAGCGCCGCTGCGTCCAGCCTGCAGGGCCAGTGCCACTTGGCCGGTGCCTCCAGATGGCAGGCAGGGGCAGGAGGACAGGGCAGAGCCGGTCGCACACAACCACGCACACAACCACACAGACACACACAGACACACACAACTACTCACACACAGACAGACAGACACACCACACAGACCACTCATGCTCACAACCACTCACACTCACACACAGACACAGACATGCTCATACAGACACACCCACTCACACACCTGGACTCTGACGTGCACACACTGACACCACACTCCCGACCCTTCACACACACTGGCACACTTGGAGTCTGACTGGTCGTGCTTTGGCATCTGAGGAGCCCAGCGGCGCAGGCTGGGGTCCCCCACGGCTCTCCTGCTCTCCTGGTGGGACGTGCTCCTTTGCTCTGGCCCTGCGCTGGCCTCGCTGCAGGAGCCATAAACACGCAGGCCTGTGACCTGCAAGCCCCTCGGTGGAGTGTTCTCTCCGCCTTCATTGACGGACACGCTGAGGCTCAGCTGAGAACTGTTCCAGGGACACACAGGGCACGACGCCCAGGCCCTGGGCTCCTGGCCTCCACCGGCAGCCTCCGAGTCTCGCAGTCAAGGCTTTCCTTCCCGTCCGTCATGCCGCATCCCGTGTCCCTCCTTCCTGCCAGGTGCTGGCCGCCTCTTGAGGTCCTCCCCAGCTCTGCAGCCATCTGCGTGGAAGGTCCTTCCTTTTATTTGAGTTTTAAGAAAAGGATTGAACGGAGGCCACGTTTCCACTTGGGGCGAGTCCTGAGCCTCCCACGGCCGCTGTCTTAAAGGAGGAGGATGGGCCGAGGGGCGGCTCAGGGGCAGCGACTCCAGCCCAGCACGGAGAGGGTGCTGATGGAGGGGGGCGGGCAGAGGTCAGCAGGGGCGCTGGCTTCCTGCGCGTCCCCCACGACCTCGCCCGGGTCAGGGCTGAAGGAGGCGACGGAAAAGAAACCTCGGGGCGAGGCTGGAGCGAGAAGAGGAGGGACCCAGGCAGGCGCAGGGGCATCTGTGTGGCCCTGGAACCAACAGAGACCCAAGACCCAGGTGGGATCTGGAGGGAGCCAAGCGCTCCAGGAAAGGAACATTGGTGTCTGCAACTGAATTCCCAGAGGGCTCGCAGAGCCTTAAAAAGACGGAAGGTTCCCAGGCAGAAGTGCCCAACAAACATCTAGGGAGACGGAGTGCCCACCGCCCTGCCCCATATGCTGGGCACATGGACGCAGCTCACAGGCTCCACCATGACAGGTCCCTGAGAACAGCAGGGCTGGCTGGAGCTCCAGGTGGGTGCTTGGCCGGCGTCCTCAGGGCCCTGGCCTCCACCCCCAGTGCCACACAAATACATGAATAAAATAAAAACGAAAATGAAATCGCACAGGACAAAACCCAAGGCGAAAGCAAAGCCGGTGCTCATGGCTCACGGTGACCCACCAGGAGTTTCCAAGGCCCACCTGCTTGGGGAAGTCGCCTGGCAGTTTCTGCCGGAGCGCGACAGAGCCCTGACCTAGGCACGCACTCCTGGGAAGATCCCTAGGAAATGACAGCCACCACTGAAGACAGATCTTGGGGTCCCCGGCAGCCTTCCCGCAGCCCCACACTGGGGCCAACACCCGAATCTCGGCAGGTAGCAAGGGGGTGGCGAAAGCACAGCGGGGCGGGGCCCAGGGCGGGGCCCGGGGCGGGGCTCACCGCAAGAGGCTGGATGATGGGCAGCTGCTGGGGTGACTCGGAAGGATCTCACACGTCGGGGAAAGAAGCCTCTGGCTCCTGCACTCAAAGTTCAGGAACCAGCAAGCCCTAGGTGTGCCGTCTGGTTCGGTGGCATCCTGGTGACCGCAAGGGCACGCAGGGCTCCTGGGAGCTGAGCTTGTTCTTGCTTTGGGCCCGGGTTACATGAGGGTGTTGTTTCAGAAACTGTCCCAGCTGCTGTAAGGTGAGTGTGCTTTTCTGTGCGGGGGATCCTTGCCAGGCCTGGGGACGTGACCGCCACAGCTGCCTCTGAGAGGCCCGAGGAAGCCTCAGGAGGGGAGCATGAAACCACGCCTGCGACTTCTTAGGGAAACGTTGGCCACGGGGCCGGGGCTCCAGGCAGACGTGGGGCCACCTTCTCAAGGTCGGCTAGGCTGCTGGGGCCTGGGGGCAGCCAAGGGCACATCACGCAGGGGAAGCAAGGGGCCCACTTGGCTTCCTGCACCACCTGGCCTCCACTGTGGTTTCCAAACGTGGCCATGGCTGGGTTTCATGTGGCTCTGCCCCTCCAAAGCCCTGCTGGGGGGAACTGGGGTTTGGTGGTGGCTGGTCCCCCGAGGTTCAAGGGCTGAGAGTTTGGTCCCCAGGACGATGGCCTAGGTGTCAGCAGAACCTTTAAGAGGCAGGGTCTGTGGGAGGCGTCACCCTTGGAGGGATGAAGGCAGTTCCAGGGGGCCTTGCACAGTTGTGATTGGAGAGTAAGACTGGCCCTCCTGCCATGTGATCTCTGACATGCACACCCACCATGATGCCATCTACCATGTGACACAGCCACAGGGGCCCCCACCAGAGCCCAGCTGAAGCTGGTGCCATGCCCTTGAACCTCCCAATCTGTGAGCTAAATAAACCTCTTTTCTTTATAAAGTGCCCGGCCTCAGGCATTTTGTTATAACAATAGAAAATGAACCAAGACACGTACTGTACAGCTCGGCCGTGGACCTAGAGTGGGTTATGTAACCAGGGCATTCAGCTGCCACAGCTGGTGTGCATGGGCTCTTCCCACACACCCTCCCTGCCGCACCCATTCTTCAGTTTGCTCTGGGCCCAGAGGTGGGCCCTGGGGTTCAACTCCCAGGATGCTCTGCTCTGGCTTCTGGTTGGGTTTGGCCATAGGGGAGAGAGGGAGGGAGGTTGAAGCATTC
This sequence comes from Sciurus vulgaris, assembly GCF_902686455.1. NCBI lineage: Eukaryota > Metazoa > Chordata > Mammalia > Rodentia > Sciuridae > Sciurus > Sciurus vulgaris. Next base: position 12,047,556 of record NC_136477.1, read on the forward strand.
GTTCTCCCTGCGCCTCCCTGGTCTGACTGTGGGGCTCTGCCTTCAATGGGTTTCTGGGGAGCTGGGCCAGCAATGGCTGCCCTCCGGGGAGCTTGGCTTCCCTTACCTATCTCCTTCACCTTCCGCACCTCCTTAAGCAGCTTTTAAAAATAACATGCTCTTCACGTGAACCATCTCTTTCTCATGGACACCCTGGTATGCACAGGGTGGGAGGAACAGATGGTCTGTGATGGCTGCCTGCCTGAAGACCCCTAAGCCACCCAGGGTTTGAGACCAAAGTCTCGGAGAAGCAGGAGCTGATCCCAGGCGTCCCCACCCCAAGGGGCAGGGATCCTTGCCACTGTTGCTTCACTAAGGCCAGAGCAGTTTCTGAGGGTGGGAGGCGAGACAGAGGAAATGGGCGGGAGAAGATGGGTTGCCCCTGAGAGTGGTCCTAAGGTCAGGCTTGCAGGGGGTGAGCCGATTCCCAGGCAGGACCCACGGCACGTCCCCTGCTCCTTTCTGGGCACTCTGCTCTACTGTGCTTCCCAGCTTCACAGGTGGGCGCACACATGACTTCAGCCATGGCAGAAGCCTGGGGACACTCTCAGGTCAGGCCAGAAACACTTCCCAAGTATTTTCTTCAAACTCTTTTCCCTTCTGTATTTTAATACCAAGGAGCCTGGAGATCTCAGAGACCATGGGCTGACAATACAGAGCCACAATGTTGAAGGAGCCTGGGCTTTGGCTCAGTGGAGCAGAGACCTGTCTGCTATTCTAGAACACCCCTTTTGAAATGTAGCCTATGTACACAGTGGAATACTATTTAGCTATGAAAAATAAATAAGATCCTGTCATTTGCAGCAACATGGAATTGGGGGACATAATGTTATGTGAAATAAGACAGATGCAGAGGACAAACACCATATGATCTTACTCCTATGTGGAAGCTAAAAATATTGATGTCATAGAAGTCTAGAGTAGAATAGAGGCCATGGAGGTTGGGAAGGAGGCTGGTGAGGAGGATTGAGGATGCCAGATAATGGGGGCCAAAAATTCAGTAGCTAGAAGGAATAATCAGCTTTGGTGCTCTCGTAGCGCAGGAGGGAGACTATGCTGTGCAACAATTCATGACTTACTTTAGGAAGTAAGAGAGGATCTGAAACTTCCCAACACAAGAAATAGCAACCACTGAAGTAGATGGAAATGCTAATCATCTTGCTTTGATCGGTGTAGGTCGGCTCGGGAAACCATGTGACACCCCACAATGCCCCTGCTGTCCCAGGAGGGCTGGGCCTGGCTTGTCATGCTGACCTTAGACCAACCCTGCCAAGCTGCTGCCCAGGCCTGGACAGGCTGTTCTGGCTCGGGAGTTCCACTGGGGACCTGGGTCGAGGCTGTGGCACTCTGGGGTCCAGAGCGGGGTACCCAGGTTTTCAGGTGGTATTTGCATAGCCAGCCTGGAGCTGCGGGGCTTGGACAGGCACCTCCAGATGGACAGGCACCTCCAGACAGACAGGTGCTTCCGGATGGACAGGCTTTTCCTCCATCAATTAAACCGTGAGTCACAGCTGAGTCACCAAAGGAAGAAGACAGTCAGCCAGCAATTCCACTCTCCTCTCCTTCGCTCGGACCATGAGTCAGCACGAGTCCAGGCCCAGAAGGGAGAAGGAGAAGAGAGAGGCCGGGCCAGCAGAGGCCACGGGGTCCAAGCCCCGTTATGCCTCGTCTGAGCAGAACCAAGCCCCCCAGAGCTTGTCAAGGCCCGTCACTCACACCCACGAGGGCACGTTCCTCATCTCTGCTCCCACTGCAGGCCCCAGAGCCGACCGGGGCCCAGCGAGCTCTGCTCCCGCTCACTACAGCACCGCGGCTCCTTTCCATGCTGAGGACCAGCCAGGTCCCCACAGAGCCCGAACCCCCTCTGAACCCACATATCAGCTCACGTTTGTAAGAGGGGAGGGAGAGGCCCTGCTGTCTCTGGACAATGGACAAGACTGGACCTTGGGGAAGGAGAGAAGACCCCACAGACAGGGCCCCGCAGGCAGGACCGGGACAGGCACGAAGCCAGGGAGCCAGCTGGTCTGCCTCTGCTTTCTCCTCCGTAAAATGAGGAGAGCAAAGAAGCCCATGCCAGTGTTGTGTGGTTGAAGACCTGGCACCCACCAGAGGCAGCGATGCTGGTATCTGCTAGAAAGAAATCCGAGTGCTCCTTCTTCGTCCCTGGGGTCACCCTGAAAGTGCCTGATCACCAGACTGGCCAGGAGGCAGCCGTCCCAGAGCACTGGGCAATCACAGGGGCTGGCGTGCCTCCCTGAGCAGGCGTGTGTGTGTGTGTAAGACTGGGAGCGTGACTGTAGAGTGAATGTGCAAGTGTGTAAGAGTGTGTGAGCATGCATTGTGTAAGAAAGTGTGTGTAAGAGTGTGAGAGTGTGTGTGTGCAAGTGTGAGTAGTAAGAGTGTGCAGGTGTGTGAGAGTGTATGCATGTGAGTATGTGCATGTGAGTTTGTGAGTGCGAAAGTGTGCAAGACTATGCAACTGTGAGTGTGCAAAAGTGCATGAGTATGAGTGTGCATGTGTGTAAGAGACCATGAGTATATGCAGAGTAAGTGTGTGCATGTGTGTAAGCATGTGTGCAAGAGTGTGTGTGTGAGTGCATAGGAGTGTGAGTGTGCAGGAGTATGTGAGTACATAAGAGCTTGTGAGAGTGTGTGTGTGTGAGTATGTAAGCATGTGTGAGTGTGTGTGCACGAGGGTGTGAGAGTATGCAAGAGTATGTGAGTGTGCATGAGTGTACAAGAGTGTGCGAGTACATAAGATCATAAGTGTTACGAATGTTTGTGGGGGTGTGCGTGGGTGCGTGCGAGCGTGTGTGTGAGTGTGTAAGAGTATGTCAGTGTGTGAATGTGTTGGTGTGTGTAAGAGTGTGTTGGTGTGTGAGTGTGTAAGAGTGTGTTGGTGTGTGAGTGTGTAAGAGTGTGTCGGTGTGTGAGTGTGTAAGTGTGTGTTGGTGTGTGAGTGTGTAAGAGGATGTCGGTGTGTAAGAGTGTGTCGGTGTGTGTTGGTGTGTGTGTGAGTGTGTCGGTGTGTGTCAGTGTGCAGCCCCCAAGCCCACTGTGGACACCTGCTATTGCCACTGCACTGTGGCTTCTGTGTGGTGCCATGTGCAGCGGCTCGTTTGACCTCCGGGTCCTCAGGGGTGTTGCCCGCTGCCAGTCAGCTCTCTGGAGGAACATGGTGGCCTGGTCTTCAGCTGGATGGACCCAGGTGGGCGAATCAAGTCCTGCGGTGCGATTCCAGTTCTTGCTGCTGCCTTGCGTATAAAATGCTGCCTTTTTGGAAAGGCTGTCAATTTCCAAGTCGGCTGGACCTGAACGGCACTCTGGTCTCGGAGAACACTGAGCAGCCTGGCACAGACGCCCTCTGGCTCCGGGGGGCGGCTGGAACTGTGTGGGGACACGGCTGACCGTCAGGACTGGAGGCTCCACGGGCGTCCAGTGGACTGTGGCCAGGGAAGCTCAATGTCCCACAGTGCATCCCCATCAAAGGGTGCTGACCAGGGCCCATGGTGCCCTGGGGAGGGACATTTGAGTGAGACTCATCTTTACATGTGAGCTCCTAGGATGGAAGGGTGGCCTCTCAACTTTGGGGCCTTCGTAGAAAATCAGTTCATAGGAACCACGGCGTCTGCAGCTGCGCTTTGCAGTCTGGGCTCCAGCCCTGCCGCCTCCTAGCTGGAACCTCTTGGTGAGGGTGCCAATGAGCAGGGCTTGTTAGCCACGTGGGCTAGCAGGTCTCTGCCCCTCAGACGCTGTCCCTGTGAGATCTGGGGACGGCCGAGTCCCTGCGTGAAAGGGCACAGTATTTCACGGAACCCATGCCACCCTCTCATACACCCTGAATCACGTCTCGAGGACGCATATGCCCAGTTACACAGCGTTGTTTCGGGAATGATGACAAGAGAGCTTGTGCATGTTCAGTACACACGCAATTTAAAAGGACTTTTTTTGGTACCAGGGATTGAACCCAGGGAACTTACCACTGAGCCACAACCCAGCCCTCTTTTGTATTTCATCTAGAGACAGCGTCTCACTGAGTTGCTTCACACCTTGCTAAGTTGCCGAGGCTGGCCGCAAACTTGCGATCTTCCTGCCTCAGCCTCCTGAGCCACTGGGATTTACAGGTGTGCACCACCGGGCCCAGCCAAATGATGCTTCCGATGCATGGTTGGTGGACTCTGCGAGCAGACCCTGTGGACAGTGCCCAGTGGAGGCGAGGGCAGGTGGGAGTGCCTGAGGCATCCATGGGGACATCCCATTGAAGAGTCCTAGTCTCTGTCCATGGGGGGCTGGGAAACGATCCTCTGTTGGAGGCCACGTTTCTCCGCTTCCCCATCTAGATGAGTCATGTGACTAAATTCTGGCCAACAGGATGTGGCAGAAGCGATGTTCACCACTTTCTGATCCAGTCCAGTAGTACGCCCACTCACTGTCCCTTCCCGCCACTGCTGGCCAGATGCAGCTCTTCCCAACTTGGAGGCCACGTGCGGGAGACGGTGGAGCCTCCCTAGCCTGGACCTCTGACCCACGGTGCAGGGCAGAGCCTTGCGCGCCGCCTGTCCCTCCCAGCCCTGGCCAGTCACTCTCCAAAAGCTTGTTTTTCACTTGAGCACACTCTGGATTTTTGTTTTTTGGTCTTACTTGTTATAGCATCTGGTGTTAACTAACACTGGATTTTTGTTTTTTGTTTTTGTTTTTAAATGGGGATCAAGCCCAGTGGTCCTCTGCCCCTGAGCTACGCCCCAGGCCTTCTTATTTTATTTTGAGACAGGGTCTCCCTAGGTTGCCTGGGATGGCCTGGAACTTGCCTCAGGCTTTCTTTTATTTTCTTTTTTAAAAGGTTACAATTGACACATAATAATTGCACATATTATCATTCCTTCTTCTCTCCTGTCAGCCAATGTCATAGTATCCTCAACACATGAGCAGCTCCAAGGTGGGTCTGGACGCCCTTCCTCCGTATCTTTCCCATGACCTACAATGTCATCTGGGAAGGAAGCCCCTTGGCCCCCGGGGTGGGGGGAAGGGAATGACCCCCAGGCTAGGATCTTAGCAAAGATCGGTGACACAGGATCAAGGGGGGACCCAGCAGTCCTGGTCACTCACCCCAGTCTGGGACCCACGTATAACAGCACTGCCGGTCACTGCAGTAGTGCCCACCTGTGCTGACCAGCCATTGCCGCCTACCCGACGGTGTTCATAACCAGATCCAGCCCAGCTGGACTCCTTTGCAGACCTCGCTGCTTCTCCAGGCTGCACCTGTCGCCCCTGTCCAGGCCCCCTACCAGATCACAGGGTCCCAGCAAGGTCTCACCACCCAGAGTGGCCGTTGGTCACAGTACGTGCACTGCCACCATCGCCTCACGAGGACATAGCCTGAGGAGCGCCGAGGCCACCTCACCTGGGCCAGCGCCCCAGGGCGGACACCATGGCCACCTCACCTGGGCCAGCGCCCCAGGGCGGACACCATGGCCACCTCACCTGGGCCAGCGCCCCAGGGCGGACACCATGGCCACCTCACCTGGGCCAGCGCCCCAGGGCGGACACCATGGCCACCTCACCTGGGCCAGCGCCCCAGGGCGGACACCATGGCCACCTCACCTGGGCCAGCGCCCAGGGCGGACACCATGGCCACCTCACCTGGGCCAGCGCCCCAGGGCGGACACCATGGCCACCTCACCTGGGCCAGCGCCCCAGGGTGGACACCATGGCCACCTCACCTGAGCCAGCGTCCCACGGTGAACGCCATGGCCACCTCACCTGGGCCAGCGCCCCAGGGCGCAGATGCCGTGGCCACCTCACCTGGGCCAGTGCCCCAGGGTGGACGCCGCAGCTACCTCACCTGAACCAGCGCCACACGGTGGACACCAGGCCACCTCACCTGGGCCAGCGCCCCAGGGTGGATGCAGGCGCACGCACCCCGGTGGGCAGGAGCCCATGCCAAGCCCAGACGCTGGGTCAGCTGGTGTGGCCCTGGGTACAGCCCACAACGTGGTGGCCCAGCTGGAGGAGCTGCTCAGTGGAAGGATAACACTGAGAAGAGTGGCAACAAAGCTCACGGTGGGCTGCAGCCTGGGTCTAAAGTGTCCCCCAAAGACCCGTGTGCCGAGGACACGGTCCCCAGCCTGCTGCCGGTGGGAGGGGGCAGAACCCTCAAGAGGTGGGGTCGAGGGGGTGTCACGAGGGACCCTGTCCCTTCCCCTCTCTGCTTCTCGGCTACCTCAGCGAGAGGCTTCAGTCCACCACGCTCGCCACAGGCCTGGAAGCCACGCCAGAACCTCCACGCGGGTCCAAGGAGCCTGTCCTCTCCTCAAGCTGGGTGTCCAGGTATTTGTCACAGTGGTGGACGCTCACCACACAGTCGGTCCGTGAACCAGGAAGACGGTCCTTGTCATCAAGTACTACGGGTCACACGTGAGTGCGAGCTGGCCCTCATAGGACGATAGCATGGGGGTCCATTTACACCACATCCCCATGACGCGGGGAGACCACCACAGCCACGAGGTCCCCGAGCGACGGGGCTGCCCAGCGCCATCACAGCCACGGTGTCCCCGGGCGACGGGGCTGCCCAGCGCCATCACAGCTCGTGGCCTCCGTCTCCCCGCTTGGCACCCTGGTCCTCAGAAGGTCCCGCGTGAGCCTCTGCTCTTCTGCAGGGGCGTGCGGCCCCCACCGGGCAGCCCCAGGAGCAGGGCAGGTGTCTGGGGCCGGCTTGGAGGCCCCGCGGGGCAGGGCGGGAGGGTGGGCCTCGCCCCGGAGCGCCGGGGTCCTCACGTGCACCTGGGTCGCAGGCCGCCCCCTTCAGGATTGGACCCTTGGAGTCCGATCACGACCACCCCTTGTGTAGGCCCCTCCGTGGCTCCCTGGCCGTCAGGATGAAGCCCACACTTCTCCAAACACGGCCGGGCCTCTGCCAATGTTCAGCCTGTCCTTCCCTGGCCACTTCCCTCCCCGGTGCGCAGACAGACACACAGACACGCAAAGCACCGCAGCACACGTGAACACACCCGTGAACACATGTGAACACAGCCGTGAACACCCGTGAACACAGCCGCGAACACCCATGAACACCCGTGAACACACACGCCCCTCGCACACACGGGCCTGTGCACACGGCGCCGGCCACCCTGCCTCCTGCACAGACGGGTGCCGGGCTGAACTGGAATCTCAGGTGTCGCTCGGCTGTTGGGCCTCGAGCCCCTCGTGGCTGGAATGTCTGCTGGCCGGTTTTCTGCTGGATCCAGGAAGCCCTGGAACACGGGATGCAACGACCACCTTTCTTCCCGGTGTTGTGGGAGAAACAGGCAGAGCTGTGCACGGCTCAGAACACAGCCCTGCCGAGGGAAGCACGCGCCCACGGCCGCCTTCTCGTCCCCGGGGCCTCCGCCGGGCAGACGCCACCGCAGATTTACTCAGGAGGCTGCAGGGGGGGTCTGTGCGTTCACGGGCCCGGAAGCTGGCCTTCACCTGACCATTATCTGGGATGCAGAGGTCACTCTTTCCCCCTCTGGGGGACGGGGACGCGTGGAATCCAACTCGCGGGCTTGCGGTAAAGGTTAAGTGAGCTGATACTGATTTTGCAGGTGTTTACATGAGATGCTACACGGTGCCAGCTCTGACTCCTTCTTCCAAGCCTTCCAAATGTCCCGAGGATGGACGTGCTGCCCTCGACCGCTCCCCAGGGACACAGCTGTTCCTAGGGCTCTGCTGAGTCGCTGCTCCCTGGAGACAGTCCACCCAGCCGAGGAGCCAGGGAGGGCGGGAGCCGCCGCCGAGGAACGGGCCGATCCAGAGGCTCCGGTTCTTCAAAGACTCCTTCCAGGCACAGGTCCCTGGCCATCACCAGCGTCACAGGTGGTCCTAAGGGAGGTGCTCAGGGCCGCCAGCATGATTGGCCTGTGCGCCGAGTGTGGGGTTGCGCCAGTTCCCAGAGGGAGAACTGGTCAACCCACGGAGATGCCCGCAGGACAAGCTGCCCCGGCCCCATGTGACCCCACGCCTGCCCTGGAGAACGCAGGTGGCTTCTGTCCCCAAGAAGACAGCGGCTGGTTCAGGAGGGACCACCGGAGCCCGGAGAAGGGGGCATGTGCCCAAGGAGGGGCCCCAAGGTGTCCTTGAGGGGTCTGGAGGACACCCGGGCAACGGGGTTGGGTCGTAGGACGAGGGTGAGGCAGGAGCGGGTGGGAGGCCGCAGGGGGCGGAGAGGCTCGTGAGCCGCGTGGGGAAGTATTTTTGTAGCTCCGAGTTGAAAATAGACATCCCGACTTCATGCTGACTGTCTCAGCTCCGTGACGCGGCCCGCGCGTCGGGGCTTTTCCATTCAGCACGTCTCCGTGGCAACGGGCCACCTCTCATTCACGCCATCTCCAGGGTTACCTTGCTCGGCTCATTCATGACTGTTGTCATGGAGACGGGTCCATTGATACAATCGTGACTCTTTGGAACTTTGCTTTCCTGAATGAGGGAGAGCCGGCCACCAGGCGGGGATGGGAAGGCGGTAGGGGGCGGGGTGCAGAGCGTCCGGAGTCCAGAAGCGGAGGATGGGCCGCGGGCTGGGACAGGGCGGGGGACGTCCTCCCTGATCCTGACACGATGGGGCAGGTGCCCATCCCTGTCCTTGGTGTCCATGTCCTCAGCCACCAGCATGTGCCTGGCATGGAGTAAACACCCCACAGATAATTATGGAATCAATCAGAGTCTGTTGCTCATGAGCCCGTCCTGGAAAAACCGTAACAGTTCAGAAGCATTAGGACAGAATTCCTCTGAGCACGTGCCACGTGGCCAGGCACCCCAGTACCAGGCCGGCCCCGCCGCCCTCCGTCTCCACGCGTGACCTGCATGGGCTCTGTCTGAGCGTGAGACGCGGCAGCTCAGGCGCAGCCCTCAGAAGTCCACGCGGGGGAACTAGCTCCCCAGATCTGTGCTCACGGCATCTGGAGGCGGGAACTTGGGCGGTAACTCAGGTTAGGTGAGGTCATGAGCGTGGGGCACCATGATGGCTTTACTGGCAGAGGGAGAGGAAGAGGAAGAGGGTAGCACTCCTGCGGTCTCACCACATGGTGCCCTCTGCCATGTTATGACACAGCGAGAAGGTCCCCACCCTGATGTTGGTGCCATTTGTTGGGAATTGCCTGTCTCTAAAACCATGTTCTGAACAAACCTTTATTCTTTGTTTATCACCTGGCCTCAGGTATTTTGTTATAGCAACAGAAAACAGACTAAGATACACCTGTACATCCAACGTCATTCTGTTTTGTCCACTGAGACATCCCTCCTGACAATCCTACCCTCTTTCTCGGGCATTGCCATGTTCCCCATCCCTAATGGGATAGTCCTATCAGCATTAAAATCTGCTGCTGAGAATCCCATCTTAACATACAAAGAAAACAAACTTCCAAACTTCACTTCACCTGCCAGCTAACTGATACCCCATCTCTTTCCCTCTTCCCTTCTCAGTAAAACTCTTTATCAAATTTGTTTTTGGTGCTTGTCATTGAACCCAGGGACACTAACCCACTGAGCTGCATCCCCACCCCTTTTCATTTTTAATTTTCAGACAGGGTCTTGCTAAGCTGTTGAGGCTGGCCTTGAATTTGCGATCCTCCAGCCTCAGCCTCCCCGAGTTGCTGGGATGACAGGTGTGTGCCACCACACCCAGCTCTCAGCAAAACAGAGTTGGTGTAATCTTCCCACTAGCCTTTGACCTCCACCTCTGCACCCGAGCAGCTCTGGCTAGGCTTCCTGCTGCCCAAACCGCAGACCTCCACGCTGCTCAATCCGTGGCCTCAGGTGATGCTGCGATCACTCCTCTGTGAGAAGCCACAGCCTGCTACGGGTGCGGCATGGGCTGTGTGCCCTGGCTCGCTCCTGCGCCCTCCTCATTGCCCACCCTCTGTCGCGTGGAGAGCCAGCCTGGGGCACTTCTCCACACCCCCGCGCTCAGCCCATTTCCGAGCTTCAAATAAGCTCCGCAGACTGTGGCGCCGCCTTTGCGTCTCCAGCTCGGCCTTCTCTTCCCTGGGCTTCACTCACTCGCCGTGACCCGGCACCTCTGACCCGCGAGCAGCAGCTCACACCGGGCCGAGGCCGAGCTGCGCACCCTCCCCGGCTCAGCCGGAAGCGCACACTTCCTCCTGGGTCCCCGACTCCTCTGCCTCTCTTCTTTTTATTATTTCCTTGAGGGGCTGGGGCTGTACCCCTGGGGCCTGGCCTGCCAGGCAAGCGCCCTGCCACCGAGCCCCAGCCCCAGCCCCTTCCCTGTCTCCCCTGTCCACACCCGGGTGGCCTGTCGGCCTGGGCCTCCCTCCACTCACAGACCTCCTGCTGCCTCCTGCACATGCGGCCTGGCTCAGGTCCCTAACCCCTCTGGCTGGAGCCTGTGGTCACCTCCCTGGCTCGATCTGCTCTGGACACCACACAGACAGAGGAACCTTTCCCTCTTCAGTGGGGCCTCCTCTGACCTTAAACCGCACCCTCGGCTCCTTTCCGTGCACCCGCCACCATCTCATCACCATGGACTCCACTGGGGACGTCTGCCGCCCACGACCCGCGTCCTCTCTAGCCGACGGTTGGCTTCGTGGGTTCTGGAAACCCATCCACATGGGTCCCTGGCACCGAGAGAAGTTGCCCGGCACATGGCAGATGCAGGACAGAGAGAAGGGCGGACAGCTGGTCGGGGTCCAGTGTGGGGTGACACAGCCATGGTCCCCCATGTGGGCTTGGCGGGGGCCACGCAGCCCAGGCTGGCCAGCTGCTTGGTCTCGGTGTCTCTGGGCACTTTGCCGGATCCCATCTCCCAGCAACCCTTGTATTTGGACGGTGGCATGTGACTAGACCTGGCCAATGGGACGTGGGCGAGATGGCGTGAGCCCCGCCCAGCCTGGACCCCAGACTGCCTGCGAGACCCCCCACGCGTTCTCTCCCCCAGCTGCTTCCAGCTGTGGAGGACCCGGAGAGCCCCCCACGCTGCACGCTGGGGGCCGAAGAGCCGCAAGCCGATGGAGCCCGGGGCCCTGAACCACCGTGTGGGGCACAGCCCAGGACAGGCTCGCCAGGCTGGGACACGGACTGGACACCTTTAGTCCTCCGGCAGCTAGGACTGGGGTGGTTGGTGACAGCGATCAGCCCACCCCAACACAGGTGTCCTCGGCACGGAGGCGGTAAGCTCAGGTTAGTTTAATTCACACCGAGCACGTGCGTGGGTCAGATATTCTTCTTTTGCATCAATGATGCAGATGAAAATCGGCCTGGGGACGTGGTCCCTTCCTTTCAAATGCTGTAGTAAAAATGGCTGACACTATTCCACTGATCACGTCACCTAATCTTCAAAAGAACCTGATGAGGAAGGTGTGGGCCGAGCTTCCCTCATCCAAAACCATGAGACCCAACGGCCCGAGGTCTTCAACATGCCCGGCCCCAAGCCTTTCAGGCAAGGGATATTAAACCTGGAGGAGGAAACCAAGGCCCAGAGAGGCTCGTAATCTGCCTAAAGACACACAGCTGGTCAGCTGGCGCTGGGCGCTCCAGCCAGGCAGGCTGGCCCCAGGGTTTGGGCTTCCTTTTCTGCTCACACAGATGTCCCTTGCCCTGGGCACAGAGCACAGCGTGGGAGCAGGAAAGAGGGGCGTCCTAGACGCAGGGGGCCCGTGTGGGGTGAGCAGGCCTGGAGGCGAGCTGAGCTCAGCCTGGCAGTTCCAGGACAGGCCAGGTAGGGCGGAGACCAGTGGGAAGGCTGCCGGCCAAGGCAAGGGGCCACGGTGTCTCACGGGGCAGAGGCGGCCTGAGGATCCTGCATGCACATGGACGTGTCCCCGAGGCAGACAGAAGACCCTGGTGACCCTGTCCTGGGGGCTGGCCAGGGGCGAAGAGAAGAGAGGAGATGAGCCAAGACAGGTCGTTGGGCCCCAAAGAGGAAGCGTCTCTGACGTCCAAGAACACTCTGGAAAGGGAAGCTCCCGGGTGCCCACACAGGACAGGTGGTTACTCCCCAGGGGCTGCGCCCAAAGTGACCTTGGGGGATGTGGGGATAGAGGTGAGAGGAGACGGAGGAGGACACAGTCTTGAAAGCATGGAGAGTCAGGGCAGGAGACAGAGAGGGAAGCAGCAAGGAGGGCAGGATTTGCAGGGTGGATGCTGAGGTCTGAGTGGCCCCCAAGACTCGTGTCGAGACTTCGTCCCCACTGTGGTCCATGGTGCATGGGGATGCAGGAGGGGAGCCCTCAGGGAAGTGCGGCCACAAAGGCTCTGCCCACGTGAACAGGTTAGGTGCCCTGTTGACAGAGGAAGTTGGTCCTTTTGTGCCCTTCTGCCCTCTGCCATGTGGGGACACAGCATGTGTCCCCTGTGGAGGACACAGCAGAGGCACCCTCTTGGAATTGGAGCAGCTCTCACCCAACACTGGATCTGCCGGCTCCTTGACCTTGGACCCCCAGCCTTCAGAACTCTGAGAAAAACTTTATCTTATTTGTGAATTACCCAGCCTGGGCCATTTTGTTACAGCAGCACACGCTGACTAAGACCACAGAAGCACCTGTCGTCCTCCAAGACAGGGAAAGGGCAGGCGCGTGGTGGCCCGGAGTGGAGGTGGGCGCGTGTGAGGAAGGAGCCGGCGCGTGTGAGGAAGGAGTGGGCCCTCGTGGGCCGCTCTGCCCATGCTGCACCCTCAACACGCCAGCCTTCACCACCTGCTGGGGAGGCTGGAGAGTCCTGTCGGCAGAACGGGATCCACATGGTCTTCCCTCCAAGTGCTCAGAGCTGGGTGGGGCGAGGGCACCTGCAAGTGGACAGGGCCTGGGACTCCAGAGGCCAATTCTTGATTTGACCCATGAGGAAGAGGTCCAGGGGTCAGGGGAGCTATCCAAGGTCACCAGCCGAGGAGAGCTGGGTCTAGGCCCGGAAGTGCCTCTCTGCCAGCCTGGCCCCGTCCTTCCTGCCGCTGGCCCCAGGGGACTCTGCGCCATGCTCTGTGGCAGCTCCTGACAGTGATGAGACCGCTCTCCATCTGTGCTTCCAGTGCGGTCCCACCAGCCACATGTGGCTTTGAACCCCTAAAGGGCGGCGGGAGAGGGTGAGGAGTGGAATTCCAAATTTAATTTAATTTTAATTAACTCAGATTTTAGTATGGAAGTTTCTAAGAAAAAAAAAAAAAAAAAAACCTAGAACTTCTGTATACGCTAAGCAGGGGCCAGAATCCGTCCCTGCACACACCCCGTCCAGCACGTGAGTCCAAACTGGGGCCTCAATGGTGTCCCCCTGGGGTGAGTGCAGAAACACAGTGCCAAAATGTACAACGGAATATTACTTAGCATTGAAAAGGAAGGAATTTGGAACCTACTGCAGTGCCGACCCTGAAGACCTGGTGCTCAGTGAGGCAAGCCAGTCGCGCAGGACAAAGGCTGTCCTGCTCATGGGAGGTGGCCAGAGGTGGCCAGAGCTGTTCGACCGCCGTCAGACGCAGGGTGACGGCTGCCACGCCCGGCAGAGGGAACTTTCCAGGGAGATCAACGCCTGTCCCTGAGGTCGCAGCCACTTGTGTAGGTGGGAAGTAGCAGCAGGAACTCCCTGGGCCTCGGCAGGCAGGCAGCCAGCCGCCAATCTGCAGACCATGTTGGGGCCTGAGAGGTGTCAGGCTGGCCCAGACCCACCCTGAGAGCAGGGCCCAGGGGCCTTCCACTCGGCGGCAGGGCAGGAAGGAGGGCTGTCCTGCCCGGGTTTCTGGGTGCCCAGAGGCTGTGGGGACAGCAGGAGAGTCGCCGAGGGCCGAGGCTGGGGAGGGCTGGCTCCCCACAGGCCAGTCCCCCTGAACCCGTTCTGGAGGCACGAGGTGGACCCTCCCACCAGCATAGGGACGGCCATAGGTGAGGTCCTGGCCCTGCAGGGGGTGCCAGCGGGGCTTCTCCAGCCCCCCCTGCACAGGGAGCTCCAGAAACACATGCAGCATCTTCACCAAGATGCAGGGCCCCGCCAGCTCCCCCGCCCCTCTCTCGGCCCCTTTAGGCCACTTCCTGGCCCCTCCCCTGCCAGCTCCCCTGGCCTCTTTTGTCTGGGGAGCCCAGGCTAGTTTCAAACTCCTGGGCTCAAGAGAGCCTCTGGCTTCAGCTCCCAGGTAGCACTATAGGTGCCTGCCCCTGTGCCCAGCTCTTTGGCTCTATAAATATACATACTTCTTCCTGGTAGTTAGCACAGTGGGACTAAAAAAAAATCAGTGACAACACTCTTGAGGAGCTTAGAGCATGTATCTGGACCACGTGGGCTTGAGTTGGGCTCTGCTGCTTACTGTGTGTCCTTGGGTGAATTACTTAACTCCTCTGTGCCCCAGTTTCTCTGTAGTTTTACTCTTGGAGAGAATGAGATTGGTTAATGCATGAAAAGTCCTCAGGACAGGGACTGTTCGGTGGGATGAAGCCTGTGTGACATCAAGTTTACCAGGCCACACGGTACATGACAGGAGAAGGGCCCTTGCATCTGCTGCAAGGGAAGAGGGACCCCAGAGGTCAGAACTCCGAAGGGCGTCCGGGTGTAGTGGCCTGAACTGTGGCACCATGCACTTCGGACCCCTGGAGCTGCGGATGCCACGGCCATGGTTTGGGTCTAAAATGTCCCCCAAGGCTTGGGAAGTGCTGGGTCACGGGGCTCTGGCTTCACTCGGGGATTGATCCGCTGCCGGAGTGTCACTACAGGGGCTGCTGGGAGGTGGGCCTGGTGGGGGCAGGGGTCTGGGGCTCTGTCTTGTCCCAGCCCTTCCTCTCTCCCGCTGCTTCCTGCCACCACAGGGCGAGCTGCTGTGCTGGCCAGGTGTTCCTGCCGCGACGTTCCGCCTTGCCACCCAGAAAAGCAGCCCGGTGACAACAGACGGGAGCCTCTGACACCATGAGCCAGAGCAAACCTGTCCTCCTCCTGAGTGGCTTATCTTGGGAACCCTGTCACAGCGACGGAGAGCTGACTAACACAGCCTCTTATTTTGGGAAAGATCTTTGCGGCCGTGATGAAGAATGTGAGGGGGAAGCGTTTATTCCTGGCGCTGGGGGCAAGCTCTGGATGCTGTCCCATGAATCACCGTGACAGAGAGGCAGAGGGAACTTTGAGGAAACAGAGGAGACGGTCAGGTGACCACAGAGGCGGACAGAGGCCGGGCGGAAGGACGGCGCCCGGCACCGAGGAGGAACCCAGTTGGCCAACATTGATTTCGGTCCTGCGCCCCTGGAACAGCGGACAACGAGCCTCCGGTGTTTTAAGCCGCCCGGTCGTGACGTGCTGTGGTGGCCGGACGACAGGAAGGCGCAGGGCAACGGGGCTTCAAGGCCATGGTTGTTGCTGGCCAGCCACACTCAGGAGACGTGGGACCGTGGGGCCAGGTGGAAAGCAGGAAGTCCTGCCACCCATGACCCCGGCGAGCCCGGACGGCGCCCGGCAGCCTGGGAAGACAGACCCTGCCTGGTCTCGCCCCTCGGGGACCCTCGCCAGGCGAACCCAGGGGCTGGGCAGCTGTTGGTCAGAGGACCCACGATTTCAGTGAGATACGGACAGTGAGGTCAGGAGGTCTGCTGAGCACACGGGACTCGTCAACAGCCACGTCCCGTGTCCTGAAAATCACGAAGGGGTGACCTCAAGGGTGGCGACGGCCCTGGCCAGTGCAAAAGGTCGATCGCGGGTTAGCAGCTGGGCCCGGCTGGGCCCCGGCCTTCGGGTCTCAAAACATCTCTCCCCTGAGAGGAACCGCGTGGTTTTCACTTGTCGATTGATAAACGGCGCTGTTGAGCCTGGGATTTGGGAGCGGGGGGCAGCCCAGTAGATGGACTGGCCATCTACCGTAAAAAACCGGGTGGCAAGGACTCAGCTGCGGCTACTCGCAAACGGCAGAGAGGAGTGACTGACCGGCTGGAAAGCCTGCAGAGCCCGGTGGTGACTCTCTCATCCTTTAAGAAAAAGCCTGCTGGCCTCTGTTGCTGGGAACTGGGGCTCTCAGGCCCCATCTTTAATTCCAAGGTCTCCGTCCCAGTCGGCTTCCTGGATGGTGGGGACATCCTCTCCCAACCTGGTCCCCACTCACCCTGTGTGCCCACTGGGCACTTGAAATCTTGCTGTGTGGACTACGGAACTGATTTGTAACTTTCTTATTTAACTTTGATTAATTCAAATCCAAGCTTACGCAGACACACGTGGGCGGTGGTCACCATGTTGGACGGTCAGGCAGCTCTGGATGAGAGAGGTCACTCTCCTGAACACAGACTTTTCTTAAGTCAGGCAGAAGAGGAAGCAGGACACCGTCTCCCCAAAATGCATGTCCACCTCAGAATGCGATCCTGTTTAGAAACAGAGTCTCTGCAGGTGGAATTCATTAAGGATCTCAAGACGAGGTCATCTTCCTGGATTTAGGGTGTGATCCCAAGGAGAAAGGGATCACAAGAAGAGGGGAGGACACAGAGAAGAAGGGCAGAGCCTGGAGGGACATGTCCACAAGCCAAGGAGAGCCAGGCAGTGCTGAGAGCCACGGAAGCTGGACGAGGCAAGAAAGGGTTCTTCCCTAAAGTCCTAAAGTCTCCAGGGACCGTGTCCTGCTCGTGGCTTGACTTTAGACCTCTAGTGAGAAATTTTTTCTGGTGGGGGAAGGGTACCAGGGATTGAACTCAGGGGCACTCAACCACTGGGCCACATCCCCAGCCCTGTTTTGTATTTTATTTAGAGACAGAGTCTCACTGAGTGCTCAGGGCCTCACTTTGGCTGAGGCTAGCTTTGAACTTTCGATCCTCCTGCCTCAGCCTCCTGAGCTGCGAGGATTACAGGTGTGTGACACTGTGCCTGGAAGTTTCAGTCACTTATGAGCCACCCCATGCACGATATTTTGTGTTAGCAGCCAGAAAGGACTAACCTGGTTATTCTCTGAGCAAAGGAGACTTGGAGGATCGGAGAGGAAATGATGCTTATTCCAAGACTTGGAAGCAAAGGGAGGAAGAGGAGGAACATTTCAAGGAGGGAGGCTGTTTCTGTGGACGAGCAGTGGGAGACAGTGGGAGAGGCTTGAGGATCCTCGGCATCCTTGCAGATCCCTGGCCTTGGGCCACAGGATGGACGGCGACTGCTGTGTTCACCGGGGGCCCCTGTCCTGGACCGGTTAGAGCTCTGCAGGTGCTGGAGACTGAGCGGTTCGTCACAAGGGACTCCGTACCTCTGTGACCAAGCCCGGATAAAGACCCGGACACTGTGGCTCATGGAAGCCACCCCAGTTGTCACCACTGTGGCTGGGAGCACCAAGCACTGCCCACAGGACCACAGGACACTGTGCCTGGTCTCTGCCTCGTGTGCTTCTGGCTTTGTGGGTTTGATCTCTCTACCTCTCCCTGAACCACATCCATGAACCTCGCAGGTTTTCTGGGTCCCCTGAGTCCCTGTAGCAAATCTCCAAACCCTAGAGTGGTCTTCAAGAAGCCTGACACATACTCTTTCAACCTTGAACGTTCCCCAAGCCACAGAGAGTCCTGATCTAGTTACAGCTCAAGAAAAAGCAACTCTCCCTTTCACAAATGTTCAGGAGCTCTGCCTGCACAGGACTTTAGGGAATTCAGAATCAGGCAAAATTGGTCTCTGTCTCACGCAATGCAGTCTAGAAGGCACGGCGGAAAAGAGATCAAGGCTAAGTGTCGGTACGCAGAGTGCTTCAGTGGCGAGACATGTGAGAGAGGCCCAGAGCGTTCACTCCTACTGGAGCTTCTGGACAGAAATGGGGCCAAGTGACAGTGCAGGAACCAGAGGAGGGTGATGAGGTCAGGGAGGGGAGGCCGCGTACCTCAGAGGGAAGGAGGTGAGACAGAGCAGCCGGTGCTGCAGGGGCCGGGGTTGGGACCCAGAGAGCACTTTCTGGTAGAAACTCCACCCGGGCAAGACTGCACTTCTGGTGACAGAGCTACTCCAAGGTGAGCCAGGCTCCCAAGGAAATCTGAATCCCAGCTCTGGTTTCTCCACCCGCAGCCCCTGGCCCTGGCCCCTGGGGTGGCCCAGCCACCTTGTTCCTTCCATCACTTTCCATCATCCTCATCTAACAATCCACACAGGCACTCACGCCAGACGCTGGGCGTGCTGCTGTTTTCTGCCAGGCACACGGGAGGTCTCTGCTTCAGGCTGGAAGTCACACGGACCCTCTGGCTACAATGGTGGGGAAAAAATCCCACCCAGAATCTGAAGACGGTCTTGCTGTAATAAGAAAAAGCCCAGTGATTTAATAGGTGACTCTCTGCCCCAAATAAATAAGTGAAGTCAGGAACTTCCAGGAGGCAGCTGGAACATCAAAACCACTTCTGCCCCGAGGGCATCGGCCTAACCCAGAAAACTGCTACTTTGATTTTTACGGGCCTCCGGGGAGGCAGAGGGAGGGAGGCATATCCAGGGCCCACCTGTGGAATTCTAAAGGAGACCCCCCAAAGTCAGATGAGACTCCAACAGGTTAGAGCTTGAAGGTGAGAAATCTGGAGTAAATTTACTCCCTTCTTTCTCTCCCCAGAGATTTTGAGAAAAATTCCTGTGGCATTTAACAGAGAAGGAGAAAAAGAGAGTCTCTGGGAACTTAGAACCACAGATGGCCTTTGCAGACACTGGTGACCTAGATTCTCAACACCTGGGAGGTCTGAAAGTGTCAGGTGGCCTGAGGCGGAAAGAGGCGGAAAGAGCACCGAGCACCTAGAGGGAGCAATGGCAAGTCCCCCTGGAGGACACGCCTTCCTCTCGGGTCTCAAAGAGCAGAGTCCCCTCCTGAGAAGATGAGTACCACACACCCGAGAATAACAAGACACAGAGGAACCGCGGGGACGGTGGGGAAGGAACTGCAGGGACGGTGGGGAAGGAGCCGCGACGGCTCGAGGCATCTGTCACCGGCACCAGTGAGAAAATACGCCTCTGCATGTAACATGTGAGCAAAGGCCTGGAGATGCCGACAGAGCGATTGTCAACTAGGGGCGATGCAGTCCTCCAGGGGACACCTGGCCACGTCCAGGGCCGGTGTGGGTTGTCACCACTGGGGAGGGGGGCTGTGTGCCTTCAGTGGGGACCTGCTAGTGCTGCTAAATATCCAAAGTGCCTGGGATAGCCCCTCACGGCCAGAACGTCAACGGCGCCAGGCCTGAGAAGTTCTGCTGTGGGACCCCCGACAACTACACAAGACGAAGCCGGACCACCAGGCTCAGGCAGAACGGAAAAACGAACGCCGGGGTGGGGGCCATCCTGGACGTGGTGAGTGGCAGGTCAGGCACGGCTACAGAGGCCGCTCAGCCCACAGGAGGACGGCGCTCTCCTCGTTTGACTGCAGAGTGAACCGAGGCGCACGGGAGCAGCGTTCCGTGGTGGGGAGGCAGGTGGCCGGCCAGCCTCCTCCCAGCTCCAGCTGTGCCCGGCCTCGCTGCCGCCCCAAGGCCCAGGAGCCCCGTCCTCCCCTGGCCCCAGCCTCGCGTTACTTTCCCTCTTGCTATTTTCTTTGGCAAAATATTTTGAGGGAAATAGAATTTGCCTGTGATGCGGGGCAGAGAGACGTGCGTGGTGTGAGCGTGCAGGCGGCGACGGCCACAGAAGAGGCCCAGCCACTCCTCTCTCTACAGCCTCCACCTCCCAGGAACTGACCCTGTCCCACGGTTAGGGCAAGGGGCCAGCAGGTGTCCACCTTTACGGAGACCCAGGAAAAGGGGAGAAGTGAAGGACTTCTCCCTCTGAGCCACAAGGGGTTACCCCAAACCTGCAACCCCAGAGTCAGCTGCTGCATCCCAGACTGGTTGCTTAACCTCTCTGTGCTTCCGTCTCTCTCCCTCCAGAAAATGGGAAGCATCAAGAACAAGCCTCATAGAACTGCTGCAAAGACCCGAGAGACGTGTGAGAAACGGGGTGTACGGCACCTCCCGGCATGACCCCTGAGCCTTTCTATCTCGGGGGCAAGGAGGCGTGGTGCTAAAGAACACAGAGGCTGGGTTCACACCGCTGGGCTCGCTAGCTGTGTGATCTTGTGCAAGTTACTCTGTCTCTCTGTGCATAAGGGTCATGTTAGCTGGGTTTTCATTGCTGTGAACGTACTTAACAAGGACAATTGAGAAGAGGAACGGTTTACTTGGCTCGCGGTTTGTGTTCAGCGGTGGTCGCCAACTCCAAAGCTCTGGGCCCGCGGCGGGGCAGAACCTCCCGGTGGAGGAAAGCTGCTCTCCTGGTGGCGCCAGGAAGCAGAGGGAGAGAAGAGGAGCCCGGGGCCAGGATGTGATCCCAGGTGCATCCCCGGCCAACTTCCTCCTGCCCGTCCGCCTGCCCACAGCCCCCGTCCAGTGGGTCCTTTTGAATCACGGATCCAGCAAGTGGGTTAACGGGCGGTCAGACCACAGCTCTCACAACCGGTCCCGCCGCTTCCAGCATCGGCGCCGGGGCCCAGGCAGCTCAAGTCCAGGCACTGCGAAGACCAAGTGCCCACCACGAGGGAGGGGCCGGGACCCACCTGGCTCGGAGGCGCTGGAGGGGGTGACGGGCTGAGTGAGGCCCGCGGGACCCAGGTGCCCTGGGCAGGGGCGGCCTCTGCGGACGCGGCGTCCCCAGCCTGGCACGTGGAGCTTCTCCCCGGCCTGGCACACGGAGCTTCGTAGCCAGTCCTTCGTGTTCCTCATTCAGTTACCGTGATTATTTGAACCTACACAAAAGTGCACCTCTTCCATGTCCACGTGGCACCTGGTGCACGCGTACGACATGCGCCGAGGGAAACAGAGTGATCAGAAGGCACAGGCCTCGGACGCTGACCCCGCATGCGTCGGGACAGCACCCGGCACGGGGACAAGTGGAGGCTCCTCTACCCGCCAAGGTCGCTTCCAGACCTCACCGGTGGAGACTACCCTCCGGGCAGTCCCGGGGTGCACCACGGGGTCCCCGGCACCCTCAGGGCCACTGGGAGATGGGAGACAGCGTTCAATCTCACAGAAAAGGAGACGGAGGGTCAGAGGGGGAAGCCACTCCCCACCACGTCCCCGGGTTCCCGCTCTCCAGTGCTCGGCCTCTCCTGGGCCCTGTTCTTCCCTTAATCTGAGACGGAGACGGAGACCGAGTCCGCCCCCAACACGCTCCCCAGGCGGCTGCGCCTGCGTCTCCCGCTGCCCCTGCGGCCCAGCCTGGGGCTCCTGTCCCCAGGTGTGCTCCCGTGGCCTGGGTCCTGCTGGCTAGACTGTCCCCAGCACCTTGGCCAGCAGACCCGCACTGTGGCCTCCCCCTCCCTCCCTCCCTCCCTCTCCCCAACTTTGCAGCCACTAAAATTAGCTCCCTCTGCAGCCCCGTCCCCATCCCCGGCGCCTGTCCTGGTTTCTCTGGGCTCCTGGCCACTTGCAGTGCCGCACGCGGCTCCTGCTGGCGGCTCCTGAAACAGAGGTGTCCTGCCTCGGAGGAGAGGGTGGGAGGGCACTGTGCATCTGCCTCCGGGGGCGCAGGAGGCGGGAGGGCCTCGCCCCGGAGCCTGGAGCCTCCCCGGTCCCGGGGCAAACTCGACTCCTTTCAGCAGGGAAGGACAGTGGCCAGCCACACACCGCTGGGGGCACAGGCCACGGAGACCACGCGGGGACGGGACCCCACTCCCCAGGTCCACAGAGCAGCCCTGCAGTAGCTGGGCACAAGTGCCCCCGCGGCCCCGTCCCCGACCCCATGGGCGGAGACATGCGACAAGCCCCCCACGGCGGAGGCCACGCCGCCCGACGGAACGGAGCTGGGACTCGCTCCCCAACACAGAGGCGCTCAGTGCCACGTGGACTGAAGGGCAGACCAGGGACATCGCTGCAGATGCCACCAAGAGATGAGGGGTGGGTGGTGGCACATGGCTGCCAGGCCCAGGGTGGGGAGGTGGCATGGTGGGCTCAGGGCCGGGAGGGGTCCCTCGAGGCCACGTGCTCAGAGGTGGGCGGGGTGTCACCCCCGCAGGCGTGGCCATCGCGGCTGCCGGAGGCCCGGACCGGAGGGTGGGATGGAGCACTCTCAGGGACGGGACAGTCCCTCCAGGACTCACTTCCTGGGTGCCCACTAGGTGCCAGGCTCGGGTCACGGCAGCGAGTTGACAGGCAGAAGCCCTGCTTTCCCACGGCACTCCAGAGGGGAACCCTCGCCAGGGCACGAAATAAATAGGAGCAGCGGGAAATGAGGCAGAGAAGAGGGAAGGGTATCAGGGTGTCGGGCCATGTGAGCAGGGACAACAAGCAAAGACCAAGGAAGTGACCCTGGAGGGAAGCAAATAGCTAGAGAAGAGCATCCCAAGCCTGTGCAAAGGCCCTGTGGCAGGAGCTGAGTGAGAGCAGGGGACAGGGCAGAGGCTGCTGGCCCTGGGGACCGTGGAGGGTGAGGCCAAAGCCCTCCCACACCTCAGCACGGCCAGGCCCCCGGTCAACTTGGAAGAACCTTGCATCCGTCCACAGATGGACAGGTAAAGAAAAGATGGTGAGGACATGGGACACTCCTGGCCCCCAGGATGCCCTGACAGCCCTGCAGGGTGGGACACAAGCAGAAGGAAGCCAGGCGCTGGGCTGGGTGCCCTGGGTGTAGCACTCGCCTGGCCTGTGTGAGGCCCTGGTTCCACCCTGTCAGTCAATCAGTCATCCAGTCAGTCAGTCAGTCAGTCAGTCTATCAGTCAGCCAGCCAGCCAGTCAGTCAATCAATCAGCCAGCCAGTCAGTCAGTCAATCAGTCAGCCTGTCAGTCAGTCAGTCAGCCAGCCAGCCAGCCAGTCAGCCAGCCAGCCAGTCAGTCAGTCAGTCGGTCAGCCCATCAGTCAGCCAGCCAGCCAGCCAGTCAATCAGTCAGCCTGTCACTCAGTCAGCCAGCCAGCCAGCCAGCCAGCCAGCCAGTCAGTCAGTCAGTCAGTCCGTCAGCCCATCAGTCAGTCAGTCAGCCAGCCAGCCAGTCAACCATTCAGTCAGCCAGTCAGTCAGCCAGTCACTCAGTCAGTCAGCCAGTCAGTCAGTCAGTCAGTTGGTTAGTCAGTCAGTCAGTCAGCCTGCCAGTCAGCCAGTCAGTCAGCCAGCCAGCCAGTCAGCCGTGGGTCTGTCAGTCAGGAAGACAAACGCCAGCCTCTCCCGTCTGCTGGCCATCTAAGAACATCTACAGGAGCAGAGCAGGGTGGGAGCCGTGGGGCTGGGGTCGGGGACACGCAGGGTCGGGAGCCGCCATCGGAAGGCCTTGGCCTCCGGGGGCAGGGGAGGGAGCTCTGGGCTGCGCTGCCCCGCTTGGTGACCAGGTCAGGACAGCACGCGGTGCGGCCGGAGACCACAGAGGAGCGGATGCTCAGGTCTCTGTTGTGAGAACGCGGCGTGGACACAAGGGATGGGGACGGGCACTGTCCTGACAACTGGCTGCCTGAGGACAGCTCAGAACCCGCGAGCAGACGTCACCGTCCGTCACAGCCCCGCCAGCGGTCCCCAGCTCCGGAGCTTCTGCCCCAGGGTGGACGCCGCTGACCTGGGCCCTGAGACGCAGGAGAGCCCAGGGAGGGCTCTGCCCGCGGCCTGCGCGCACCCAGGGCCCGGGCAGCGTGGACGGGCCATCCGACCCAGCTGACGGCTCGGGCAGCAGCACGCGCCTGTCCCCATCCCAGGGGGCCATCAGGCGGCCCAGGTCTAGACGCAGGGTCTCTCCTCCCCCGATTCCCGATCAGGTCATCGCAAAGCGGGGACGTGACCTGTCCTCCCTCAGAGCCTGGGTCTGCCGCTCTGCTGGCCGCGGGGTCGGGTGGACCCCTGACTTCTCTGAGCTCAGGTCTGCCATGGACACCGGGAGGCGGGCACTGAGGAGACCCCGCCGCCCTCGAGCTCGCGCGGCCACAGGGAGCCACACCCGTCCTCCGGCCTCGAGGGTCGAGGCCCGGGCTTCTCAGGAGGCACCTGGGTTGGCAGAGCGAGGGGCATGGGCACCCCGTGTCTCCAGAGCAGGCCGGACACTGTCCAGCACCCCCGTCCGGCCCCAGAACAGGAAGACAGCACAAGCACAGGCCCTCCTCGTGCCTTCACCCCTGGACACCTGGGCAGGTCCCCAGAAGGCCGGTCCCTCCACACGGTGACAGACTTGCTGCCACACCCTCATCCACTTTTGAAGAGGAATCTTTAGAAGTCGCTTCTCAGGTCCTGTTGGGGTTCGGCCTGGTCCTCCAGGGAAGGGACAGAGTCACGGGTGCCATCAGATGGCCCTGAGGAACCATCGACCCTGGCTTTGGGCAGGGTGGGCTTCCCGGAAGAAGAGACCGCTCACGGCAGTGAACATGTCCCGCCACGGCCATCCCACAGGGAAGGCGCCTGACCCTGTCAGATGCTGAGAGCTAAGTAGGGCCCAGCCCGGTGAGCACTGGATGGGGTCAGCGTGTGCCTCCCTGAACCCCCAGGGAGCCTCTGTGGCCCTCTGTTTCCTCTTCCACCCTGGATCTCGCCCTCGATGCAGCACACCAAGGCAATAAGGAAGCAGCACCCCAGACAGGAAGCACTTCTAATGTCGCATCTGCATGAGAGGTAGCCAGGCACGGAGGAGACAGATCACGTTTCAGACCCAGGCAACAGCGAGTGCAAAGGCCCGGGGCTGAGTGAGCAGCAGCTGCTGGTGGAGGAGGGCATCTCTTACCGCCTTCCCTCTAACACGGGACCGCAGACAGAAGGAAGCCTGCTTGTGCAGTGGGACAGACCTGTGCCCAAATCCTGGCTCTGGAACTTACTGTCCACGTGGCTTCCCTCTCTGAGCCTCACGTTTTCTCATCTGTGAAATCGTTCAAGCCACAGGAAGGCTGGAGGTGACAAGGTGTGTGAGGAGTCTGGCATACAGCAGGTGCTTAATTCACACTAGTTTCCTGTTTCTGAGATTGACCTTCCTCTTGGGCTTGGGTGCCCCTAATCCGGGCATTGCGGGAGAGAAGAGAGGTGGGCGTCGCTAGAAAAGAGGGTGGAACAGAAAGAAGGGTGCCGAGCCAGGGAAGGTCCGGCCTCTGCCCCCGAGCCAGGGACTCAGAGCAGAAGCAGGGGACTTTTCAAACAATGGCATCAAAAGCCCCCGCTGACGAGAGCCAGCCGCATGGTGCGGACCACCAGGGACAGCCGGCAGGTCAGGAATCCATCCCCGACCCCAGGGCCCCGTGGGCTCTGGTGAACAACCTCCTGTGCATACACCCTTTCCAATGGGACCATGGCACTTCTCCCACCAAGAGAGGGGTCTTCAGTGCCCCCCCCGAGTCTAGACTGGCCTCGTGCTTGCTCTGGCCAACAGTGGCCACAGCGATGATGAGCTGCTCCTGGAACAAGTCCTCCAGAGGCCTGAGCACTCCTCTGGCTCTTAGAACCACATGAACACACCCCGGCTAGCCTGCTGGCTGCTGAGACACCGCGTGGAGCAGAGCAGACTTCCAGTCCATATCAGCCTGCACCAGCCAACCCTGAGAGATGAGCTCATCCGAGACCAGAGTGACGCGCCCAGCCGAGCACGCCCCGCCCACCAACCTCAGAACCACTGCTCGGTAAATGCTTGTCACTGGGGCTGCTTGTTACATAGCACCATGTGACGATACGTGACTGATACAAAGGGACGTACGGAACAAATGGACATGGGGAATTAAGATGGAACTTCATAATCAAATGTCCAACCTTAAAGGCACCTTTTAAGGACATACACACACTGACTGATGAAGGGATGGGGTCCTGAGAAAACCACTGGATATTGAAAATATCATGAATCAAAAATGCATTGAACATGTGTAACCTATCGAACAGCAGGCTCGGCCCCGCAATAAGCATCCGAGGGTGGTCTGTACCCTTGTGATGGTGAGGCTGGCGAGGGGCTGCTGCCCGGCACCACGAGGGAAAGCTGTACTGCGGGTAGCTGACCTGGGAAGATCATGATCTCAGATTCCAAGTATGGCTTCTACCGGATGCATGTGGCTTCTACACCATCACAAGGTCAAAACTGCCATAAGTCAGGGGCCAGACGTACAAAATAAAAGTGAGAGAAATCTCCAGAGTGGTAGGAAAGTGAAACACTCTCCCAGGCAGGATGGCCTTGTCTCCTCTTCAGAGCTGAAGCCCAGGGACAAGGGACTCTCAGAATGCTCTACCCGGGAGCCTCAGCAGTGAGTGACAGGCAGGGCCGAGGTCCACAGGGATGCGTCTGGAGCAGGTGGAGCTCGGACTCTGGAGGAAGCCCTGCTGCAGCCCCTCGCTAGTGGGTAACCGAGGAGCACCTCAGCCAAGGCCACCGTCCTTCTGCCCTCTCCTTGCTTTCTGCTGCCCACTGTCCTGCCCGGGATTCCCGATGGTGGTCAACCCCAACTGTGAGGCACCAAGAAGACGGAAACTTCCCCGACTACGCATTCACAGGTGGGCCCTTGGGAGGCGAGGGTGAGAGGAGGTCACGATGGGATCCTGGGGGCTTTGTGAGAAGAGGGAGTGAGACCAGAGGCCTCATAGGCAGAAAGACCAGGGAGCACAGAAGCCCACATGTGTGCACCTCTGCCTCTTGCCACGGGGCATTCTGCATGACCTCAGGACTCTTCCAGCATCCGGCCATTGCCTGGTGCACAGGCCCTCAGCCCTGAGCCTCCAGAACCATAAGGACAAGCCAACCTCTTTTCTTTATAAGCTACCCAGCCTCCAGTATTTTGTTATAGTCTTGGAAAATGGACGAAGACACTTACCCCTTCTGTTTCCCTAACTATATCATTTTCTGCTACGCTCAAATAATCTTTCTCTCAGGGTCGGTTTGGCTTCTTGATTGCCACCCACAGCCACTGACTGGCTGTCTGAGGTGTAAGAGATATTATCAGAAAACTCAAATCACCAAAGGAGGCCAGAAGAGGGGCTTGGAAAGTGGGCAGGGACAATCCAACCAGACCAACACCAGGGCAGCAGCTGCCACCAAGGGTAAAGACTGTCCCTGGCTGAGTCGCTAAGTCCCCTGCCCTGACCACCAGCAGGCGGGGGTAGGAAGCATCTCCCTCACCTTCAGTTGGCATGCGTGTGGGGTCCCCGGCCCAGGACCACAGCGGCCATAGACACCCACCTGTGGTCCCAGCCTCTGGGGAAGCTGAGGCAGGAGGGTCCCGTGAGCTCAGGATTTGGAAGCCAGTCTGAGCAACGTAGTGAAGCACCCTGGGGAGAGGGGAAGGGCTCCCCCCAAATTGAAGGGGAGGCTGTATGTCGGGCACCCAACGGGCAGAAGCCAGTGCTCCCCGTAGTTAACTAACTGGCTGTGGAAGCAGGCCTGGAGGAGTCTCGGTGATTATTATCATCATCATAATTACAGTCATTAGCGGGACAATAGCGGATGTCACTGAGCACGCGGCCCATGCCAGTTGCTGTTCTACGCGCCTCACGTGGATTAGCTCACTGAATCCTACTTTTTGAGGTAGGTATGGTCATGATTCCCAGCCCACAGGTGAGGAAGCTGAGGCCCAACGCAACGTCTCCCTTCCTCTTTCTCCAGACCGTCCACCACCCATGAACCCATCCGCACACACACCAGACCCGAGCCTATGAAAGTTCTCGGACAACCATGTGGTGGCGAGTAGGAAGACTTCTATTTTCCAGATGAAGAAACCATGATTCAGAGAGGTGGAGTAACTTGCCCAAGGTCACACAGCGTGGAAACAGTGGTGCTGGGTTTTGAACCTGCTCTAACTCAAAGCCCGTGGTCTCGCCCATTTGAGGGTCTTTGTACTCTGCCGGCCTTCGTCTTTAAAGTGGTTGGCACACACAGCAGCTGGGCTGCAGGCAACATGGCAGCAAGAAGGTGCCCCCAGTTACCTTCTACTGAAGGACTCATCCGAACCATCATTCGGTCCTTCTGTCTACGGCAGCTCGAGACACCAGAAGCAGAATCTGCCACAGTGGAGTGTCCAGAGCTGGACGCGAGGAGTTTAAAGTTTCCTTCCTGTCTTTGCCTGGATGCCAGCATTTTATAGCCTGAAACGAGGCTGGGCCTCCAACGGGGCCAGTGAACAGCGAGGACTAAGCTACCCGTGGCCCAGACACCTTTGGAAGCACCAGAGCAAACAAACAAACCCACAACGTGACTGTCATGATCAATGCTTCTTAGGGACGAGGGATTCCTTCCTGGGCGTACAGTACTTGATACTCTCTAGCCCATCAAGTCTGCAAAAGAAGTTCAAAAACGGGCGAGGTCCACACTTAGAACACCACTTCCTGGTTCAGTGTGCAACGTACAAAACAGTACCCAGCAGGCCTGAGGGCATGTGCTGCAGGCAGCCCCGTCAGCTCCTGCATGAAGTCGTTCATATTCGTGCTGCCTCGTCAACACAAAGTGACCAACAAGGCTGATGCCCAAGGTGTTTGAGCTCCCTCAGAGCTGTGCCAGGCAGGGGCATGTGTATGCTGACCAAGGGACGTGCCAGGTTTAAGTCAGCCTCCCCGGCCACACGCGTCTCCCCCAGGCCAGCTGGCCACATGCGAGCAGGGCTGCTGAGCCCACAGACTGGATATTTCACAGTGGACTCTTCTAAGCGTGGTTCGTCCACGAACCCAGGTGGAGTCCTGCGTTCGGTCAAGACCCTTCACTGAGCATCTGCTCAGCACCAGACGCTAGTCACAACCAAGAGCAGGAGAAACCAAATCCCCACCTCTGGCCTCCAAACGGAGGCCTCAGGCAAAAGATAGGCAAAGGACGCGGAGAAGGACGTGGGGTTCATCACCAAGAGGCACGTGCGCGGGGAAAATCCAGAATGAAGAGGAAGCCAAGTCACCGCTGCCGTGTAGCTGAGGGACCCCCCAAGGGACCGGGGCCGGGCGGCAAGCAGCTTCTTGAGCGCGAGGGCACTGTTTGGGAGAAGAGGACCAGGCAGACAAGCTGAGGGGCAAAGGCCCTGAGGTGGACACCCGCCTGGACTGGCCAGGGACCAGTGAGGTCCTGCTGGGTGGAGTGGCAGGTGGTGCCGTCCTCGCTGGCATCCACACTGAGCACGCCAGGATCCAGGAGGAGCTCGAGCAAGAAGGCGCCTTGATCCCATTCGCGTGTTGACAGGATCCTCTGGCTGCCGTGTCCACGGAAGGCAGCGGGAGGGCAGAAGCGGAGACCTGGGTGGGGGCAGGTGGGCTGGGGTGGCCTGTGGACGGGCAGGAGCCCCTGGAAGGCGGGAGCTGCTACTCAGTGACGTGGACTGAGCAGGGTCCCTGGACAGCCCAGGCATGGGTGCCCGAGAACCCCCACTCCCCAGGCAGATGTCCAGAGGCGCGGGCTGGACACCCAGCCGAACATTGGCTCATCAGCCCGAGGGGCCCCAGAGGCCCCGGGATGGGGCAGGACCTGCAGGATTCAAGGAGCCAGCGAGCTCAGAGCACAGGGGCTTCGTCTCCATGCCCCCATCAGCCCTGTGCCCTGCTGATGGCCAGGGCCTGTTGTCCCTGAGTCTGGAACCAGGTCCCTCCCAGGGGCAGGGCAGTCATCCAGCTCCCCACCCTCCCCAGGCGCGGGCCTCTGGTGGTGGCCTCCTCCCGGGCCCCAGGCACCCCTCCCTGGCTCCCTTCCGCTGAGACTTCCTCTCCCGCCAGGCAGCTGCCTCCCTGCCCCAGCAAGAGGAGCGGCGTCATCAGCCACAGAGGCGGTGGCCAGATGCCCCTCGGGAGGCCGGCTGGCATTTGTCACGGCAATTCAAGAGGACAAGACCTCCATCGGCTCCCGAACCTGAGATGGACGGCAAGGTCTCCTCCAGCCCCACGGGGAGAACGGCCCAGGGACCTCAGGACCCAGCAAGGTCACCTGGCCCTCTGGCCTGGGCTCAGGTCCCGCGCTGCCCACGGTGGCGGGAGGCGGAAGGGGATGTTCCCGCAGTGGGAGGTGCTGGCTGCTGTCCAGGGTGCTGAAACCTGTGGCCGCCAGGCTTCCCGCCGCGCTCCCTGAGACCCGAGGTCAGGACGTGGGCAGGCGGCCGACTGAGGACCTGAGCGGGAGGGTGGCGAAGGGGCCTCGTGGATGGGTGTCACCGTGAGCCACAGGCTGCTCCTGCCGAGGTCCCTGCCTGGGCAGGACAGGAGGCCAAGCTTTCTCAGCGACAACCGGGAAGCAGAGCGTCCACACCCAGCCCGGCTTGGTGGCTCAGGGATGCTCTGCCCTGCAGAGGACCCGGCGTGCGGCCGGAGGGAGCTCCATGTCGCCAGGAAGGGTCTCAGGCGGCGCAGAGGACCGGCGTGGGGGGCCGAGGGGCGGGGCCGCGGCACCTCCGCACCTCCACAAGCTTTTTCCCTTCGGTTCACCAACCCTCAATTGTGAAGCACCCAGAAAGGTCCAGGGGCCCAGGGGATAGAGCGGACGGTCAGCTCCCGGTGAGCTCCAGTCCACGAGGGCCTCACACGACCAGCTGTTAGTAACAGGTGCGATGTTCATAAGGTTACATCACACCTTCAGGTGGGCTGAACACAGCTCTGAATTGAACACAGGCTCAGGGGTACACTTGTTTGGGGGGTCAAATCCTATCAGAGTGATTGTGATTCTGATGCACCCCTTGCTGTGGGTCCCTTTCCAAGTAGCTGAACCTCTCTGAGCCTCAGATGAGCCTGTGAAGAGGCTCGGGAGGCTGAACTGCAACCCCGCACGCAAGATGGTTCATGCAGTGTCTGGCACACAGTAGGCACTTGGTAAACCACAGCAGCAAGGTCATGATCCTCGCTGGCACCAAGGCCGGTATTAGAGGTTGGGAGAGACGAGCTCCTGCTGCTGCTAGGAAGGGGGTGGGCCTGATGAAACACGGTTCAGCAGATTTCCTGGCAACCAGATGCTCCAAACAATAAAAAGACGGATGCTCTCCATGCTACAACTCACATCGAGACTGACGAAAAGCACTCGTGCCGCGGCAGGGAATTCAGGGTGACTAATCCGCAGGGTGAGAAATGACTGCAGAGAGGCATTAAACCAAGATGCAGCTGAGACCCAGAGGAGCTACTAGGTGGTCTCGGGACTGGAATGCCGGTTGAGCTTTCTTATTTGCTGGGTAATGCTGTTTATATGTGCAGGCAACTTAGGAGGCTGCATGGGACGTGAAGGAAGGAAGACGAGGCAGGGAGTGCTTACGTGAGTTTGTTCAATGTGTCACTAAGGAGACAGCATGAGAGGTACACAATTCTGTCAAGTCACCTGACTGGGCCTCAGGTCCTCAACTATCTAACAGACATGGGGGCAGGAGCAGGTTACTTGCTGGCACCCAGACTACAGCTGAGGTACTCAGTGGGAGGAGGAAGGAAGAGAAGTCGGCTTGAGCAGAACCTGAGGGTGACATGAATCAAGGAGGCCGCCCCATTGTACCCCAGACTGGGGTTCAGGCTCCCTGAGACCACCCTGTTCTGGAAGATCCCTGATTAACCCCCACTGTGTGACTTTGGGCAAGTTTCTCAGCCTGTGTCTTAGCATCCTCAGGGGTAAGGGCCTGCGGGCGTCTACCCAATCCCCAAAGTCCAGGATGCCAGGAGACCAGAGACAACACCCCTTCTTGTGAGTCCCCGAGGGTCTGAGCCTTTTCTTGCTTCTGGTCCTCAACACCACTACCCCAAGCCTGGGGCAGTGCAGAGATGGCACCT
Organism: Sciurus vulgaris; assembly: GCF_902686455.1. NCBI lineage: Eukaryota > Metazoa > Chordata > Mammalia > Rodentia > Sciuridae > Sciurus > Sciurus vulgaris. The sequence goes on from NC_136477.1 coordinate 12,079,127, forward strand.
TCCAAGGAGGAACATTCACTTTGAAACAGTCACAAGAGGTCAAAATTGGCACAGACCCAGAGTCTACCTGTCCACGGGCATCTGACGTCAGGAATCTGCCGTGGATTCCTGGACCAGGTCACTGCCTCTGTCAATGGAAGGTCCCCCTCTCCTCAGCATCTGGGTGAATCTTCTGGAACATTCCGATGATCAGAAGTCTCACCGCTTTCCAGCTTCACAATCACTTATTTCACTAGCACCTACTCTGTGCCGGGTACAGGGTCACGGCCATGCTTACAAAACCAGGGGTCTTATTCCCCCCCTGGGAAGGTGGAGTCTCTTTTCTGAACCTGCACGACTATATTCTTTGACTGTTAAATATCTAACTCTCTATCTGAGCATCTCTATTTCCATTATCTCAGAAATAAAGCCAAGCTTCTGAAATCTTCCTCTTACACATTTCTGGTTTAATGATTGGGATTTCAGCGACAATTTAAGTATGCTTTAAAGGGGTTTGATAAGATCTCCAAGTTAGGGTTTCTCTGAGGCGCTTTGATCTAAAAGAGCAAACAAACAAAAATCCCCGGGTAAGATCTTCCCAGGGAATCTCACACAAGAAGGCAGCAAAAAGCCCTTGGTAGGCCATGAGAAGTCAGCGCAGCCTGACTGCTTGGTAGGCTTAGGATCGTGAGAAGACAGGAGGCGGTCGGAGAGCGTGCACCAAGGTGGACCGGGAGGAGCCGAGGCGGAGCTCGTTCCTCCATCACCAACCCCAGCAAAGGGCCAGGTCTGCAGGGTGTTCTCACCAACAGGAGGTGAGGCCAGCCCCGGGGAGTGCATTCGTGGGGAGCGCGGGCCTGAGAGGGGGAGACGGAGCCACCAGGAAGGAAGGAAGGGGATGGGGTGGAGAGAGAAAAAGATCTAGAACAACAGCCTGGAGTGCAATTCAATTATATTTAGAATAACAGGGTCAGAATCTGCTGAAAATATAAAAAACTACAAATCTCCCTCCCTCCTCCCTCCCTCTCTCTCTCTCTCTCTCACACACACACACACACACACACACACACAGATTCCTGCATTCAGTCTCCACGGGCTCAGGCGTGCCAGCCGTGGAGGCGTGCCTACCTTAGGACCTGGACAAAGACTTTCTCCTCTAGAGACCCACTAGGCATCAGGAAACTGGAAGGAGGATCGTCCTGCTGTGAACAGGGGGCACGCCAGCCTCCCAGCGGCTGCCCCTGAGCTTCTTGACCTGTATTGAGACTTCTACCTGCTAAGCAGTCTGTGAGCTTCCTTAGGTGTCTCAAGCACCATAGAAAGAGAATAAATAAAGTAAAATAAAATAAAGAAGGAAGAAAGGAAGGAGCCACCCAGGTTTTAAAGGATCCTTCTTGCCAGTAAGGTCAAGTCAGTTCTTCTGCCAGCAGAAGTCACCCCAGGGAACACAAACCAGCATGACCACTTTGCGGAGCACCGTGGCAAGACCCAGCAAGGCAGAGGACACCCATGGTACACACCTCAGAAGTTCCTCTCCTGGGCACGTGTCCTAGAGAAACCACTCTCAAGAAAGAGACAACAGGACTGGGGATGTAGCTCAGTGGGTAGAGTGCTTGCCTCACAAGCACAAGGCCCTGGTTTCAATCCTCAGCACCGCAAAAAAACAAAAACAAAAAAAAAAAAGAAAAAGAAAGAGACAACAGCTGGGGGCCGAAGAGCCCAGAGCTGGAAACGATTCCAGATGGATAAATACACCAGTGGAATGACTATTCAAACCATGGAGTACAATACAGCAGTGAAAATGGACAAAGGAGGACTAGCCTTGCTCATCTGATTAATCTTGTGGGAGCAAAAGGCAGGCTATAGAGGAACATTGACAGAGAAACCTTGAGTTTGCAGAGGGATACCACGCGTTTCTTATACACGGTCGGCCCTCTGGATCCGTGTATTTGGACGCTTTCCTCGTCCTCCTCCTGAGACAGCACGGTGCGGTGACTGCACAGCACTGACACATCAGGCACTGCACGTGGCCCAGAGGTGACTTAAAGTCTGCAGGAGGCTGTGAAGGTCACCTGCAAATCCTACCCCACCGTACATCAGGCCGCGAACACCCAGAGCTTGCGACTTTAGGGGGTCCCGGAACCAGCCCCTCGGCACACCGAGGAAGAGTAGCCCTGCACGGTCAGAGAGTAAATGCCCAAACGGAAACGAGAAACACGAAATCCAGGAATAGTGCTTCTGGGTGGAGGTGATGGGACCCGGGGATGCCGCGGGGATGAGAGGCTCCCGCTCGGCAGCCAGCTGCCCTGTCACCTCCCTGCCCTCGACTCTGTCACTCGCTCCAGCTGCCCTGGCCTCCTTTCTGTCCAGCCTGGTCACCTGCTGTCCCCCTGCCTGGCGCTCCCCTCCCCGGGTGCTCATGGCTCATGCGTTCACCTCTTTCAGCTTTTCACTCAGGTGGCCATGGCCATGCTGGGCTCCGACACAGGTCGTGGGAGTCTCTGCAGAGGCCAGCGGGATACTCACCAGGGCCATTTCCCTTTCCTTCCAAGCACACCTGACATTCCCCAGCTTCCCTCGCAGGCGAGGGGTCACATGACCCAGTTCTAGCCAACGCAGTGCCACCCGGACAGGTCTGGGCCAGGTGGGTCCCAGCCCATAGGAGTCCCGCGGTGACGCTTTCTCTGCTCATTTCTCTTCTGTGCTTTGATACTGACAGGCCTGGAGTTTCTGGAAGCTGTGGTTGACAATGAGGGGCTCTGGTCCCTCGATCCCGGAGGAGACAACCTCACGACCAGAACAACTGTTTTGGACTTTGAATGAACGAGAAATAAAGTTTTTTTTTGGCTTAAGTCATTTCCTAGTTTGGGATCTTTTGTCACAGCAGCTAGTATCACCTCATACGGATCCTCAGAAGAAAGTGTGTACGTGCACCTTCCAACTGTGGTTCACTGTATTCGGATCTGGAAACTCCTTGACCTCAGTGGCTGTACCTTATTTGTACCTTATAGTTATAACCACAAAAACAGCCCTAACCACAGTCTCCTGCACCCAGAAACCCCCCAGCATTAATCACCATGACACAGAGGGACGCTGTCTCCAAGCAGAGTACGAGACCCACACAGGAAGGAGAGGTGGAAACTCAAAGTCTGGAATTGGAGACTCTTGGGTTCAAATCTCGCCTCCACGTTTGCCAGCTGGGCCATGGGAAAACGAGTTACCCTCTGTATTCTGGGTTCCTCGGTGACCGATTCCCAGTTCCCTGGGGCATGAGGATCAAAGGACACACGGGAGGCACTTTGGAAGCCATCGGCTGTAACCAGCGATTATTTTAAGGGTGACAGAAAGCACCCGCCGTGATGGAGAGCTGGGGTAGGAGGGGAGCGGACGCGTGTGGAGGAACACGGGGGTGCGGACCCCCGAGCCCGAGCCACCACAGTGCCGAGGCGAGACGAGCGTGAAGGAGGGCCCGCGCTTACCCTGTCAGCACTACCACGAAGTCCATCACGTTCCAGCCGTTCCTCAGGTACGAGCCTTTGTGGAAGGCGAATCCGAGGGCGATGATCTTGATGCCAGCCTCGAAACAAAAAATCCCAATGAAGTATGGTTCTGTGTCGTCCTGGAAGGGAGAGAGGCAAGTCAGAGCCTTGGGCTGGGCCTCGGGGCCAGGACCCCCGCCGCCAGGAGTCCACACCCACCTCCCTCTCACGTTTTCCGGCCCCCCCCACCCCTGCTGCATCCTGCCATGTGAGTGCCTGTGCAAGAGAGGCAGAAGCTTCCAGAAGACATTCTCCTTCTTCCCTCCTGGCCAATCCCACGCACCACTCGGCCAAGGAGAACTGTTTGGATGTGCGTGATCCAACATGGCAGCCACAGGCCACGGGTGGACACTGGGATCAAGTGTCGTAGAATTTAAAATGCATTCTGCAGCCTCGCTGACTAAGACCTCGGATAGCATCAGTGTGGAACGTGCCTCTTCCAGCAGAAAGTGCTCCTGGAAATTGCCGGATTCCATGCTTGACTTGTCAGCAGGCAGCGCTCCAAGGTTCTGAGGTTGGACCTTATATGCTGACCTCAATCCCAGATCTAACTCTGGTAGGAGCTTCTTGGCGGGCGCGCACAGCCCAGCTGCTCAGGTCCTCCAGGACGGGGCAACAGTCCTGCCGCCTGGTGAGCTCACGCCCGTGCGGACTCCCTGCCCGGTGCCAGCCCCCAGCTGCGAGTCGATGCATCGGAAGTGCTTGTGTGTGCTGTTGCCCCGGAGCCCCTGGGCGCACCCTTCCCGCCTCTCAGGGAACATCTCTCACGCTTCCGTCACCTGCGTCTCAGGCTTCGTGACTGTTTCCAATCGTGGCCGCCAATGCGCTCCTGAGCGTGTGGTGCTGGGGCTGAGCCCGCCTCCCACGTGCTGTACCTCTGTGCCAGGTCTGGGCCCGAGCTCGGGATTCTTTCAATGGAGTCTTTTCACACAGTTTCATTTGAACCAAGAACAAATCCATCCTGAAGTGGTAGGTTCACTGGGCTGACTGCGACCTTGGGACGGCACTCTGATAAACAGCCATCAAAGCACAAGAGCCGGGAGATTCTGACGCCTCTCCTCCCCAGTCTTTGAGCTATTACAGCTGGTTCTGGAAGGCGACAGGGCTGGGGATGGGGCTCAGTGCGGGAGCACTCCGGTGAAAAAAGAAAAGAACCGGGGACAGCCTGTCATCCCAGCGGCTCAGGAGGCTGAGGCAGGAGGATCATGAGTTCAAAGTCAGCCTCAGCAACTTAGCGAGGCCCTGAGCAACCCAGCAAGACCCTGTCTCTAAATAAAACACAAAAAAGAGCTGGGATGTGGCTCGGTGGTTAAACACCCCTGGTACCGAGAAAGAAAAGAAAAGCGGGGAGGGGCAAGGATCGTAGCAGCGGAGCCCGGCCGCAGCTCGGGGCTTCGGGAAGGATCTGGGCGCAGCTGGCGGACAGCCCTGCGCGCTTTCGCTGAACGAGCTGAGGAGTTTGCACGTCCTCCAGGGCCCCTTCCTCTGCACGACAGAACTGGACTCAGGGCTGGCGCAGCTCGGGGGTCCAGCGCTTGCCCAGCCCGTGTGAGGCCCTGGGTTCCATCCCCAGCACTGAAAAATTAAATTAATTAAAAAAAAAAAAATCCAGATCGTGTTTGCATCTTGCAGGAACCAGCCGTCAAGTGGCATCCGTGGGACACACTTGGAAACCTGAACAGCGACCCGGGCTCGGGCGGGGCGGGAGCCACACTGTCCGGGACAAGGTCTGCAGGTGGAGGGACACAGACTCCGGGCCCGGGGGAGAGGTGACCCGTTGTCTAGAAGGTCAAGACAGACGAGCCAAGGAAATGAGTGGGCCGGGGGCAGGCGGGTCTCGGAGGCGGTGCGGCCCGGGGCCGGGCTCTCGGGCGCTGGCCACGCCGGTGTCTGGGCTCTGCGTTTGGTCAAGACTCTCGAGGCGCGTTCTGTTCTGCTTCGCTGCGGCGCTGGGGCTGGAGCCAGGCCTCGGGCAGGCGCCACTACCGGGCCACGCCCCAGCCCGCGGGTTGTTCTGAACGTGTCTCACGGGCCCCGTGGCTGGCCGTCGCCGTCCCCTTCCCGCTGGGCTCCCGGGTGGGTGGGCAGCCCGGCGTCCCCTGCCCAAGGCCATCGGTGGTGCCCGCCCTCAGCCCCCCGCCTGCCGCCCATGCCACCCCACACCCTGCCACGAGGCAGGGAGCCCGCGAGTCGCTCACCAGCCGCTCGGACATCGGGGTCTTGTCGTCATCCGGCAGGTGCTGCTCCAGGGCCAGGACGATGCAGTTGGCTATGATGGTGGCTAAGATCATGTACTCAAAGGGAGTTCCGGGAATTAAGGAAAAGCCCAGCTGGCCCAGGAAGGACGCCCTGGCCTCCCTGCTCCCCGCAGCCCGCCACGCCCACAGGCGCCCTCCCCGCGGACCTCCCGCCCCACCGGAACCACTTGGATCCCGGGGGTTTGGTCCCCGGTCCCCTCCGGGATGGACGGATGGCATGAACACAGCGGGAGGCAAGGGAGAGAGCGAGGGAGGACAGACACACTGGCCCCAGAGAAGAGCAAATGACTGAGTAGCCTCCCCACGTGGACCGGCAGGCGAGGGTGCGCTGACCTCGGTCTCCACATCCGTGAACTGCTCCACGTGTGGGTGGAAGACACTCAGGAAAAAATGTGTGTGCGCCGAACACGACAGATACTCCCCGTCACTGTTCCCAAAATAATACCACAGGGCAAGTCCGGTGTGCCCAGCCCTGAGAGGACAGGGGCCACGGAGGACCTGCAGGTCCTGTGCATGCACCTGAGCACCCAGACGTGGGCATCTGGGGGTCCTGGGACCCGTGGACAGTGCAGAGGATCGCTGCTTGCACAAGGGGACTGTGCAGGGTGCAGACTTCAGGGATCAGCAGAGCCCTGTCCCGCAGTGGGGTCGGGCCTCAACAGACCCACTTCCTTGGTGGGAAATGAGTCCCTGCCCGAAGCGGGTGTCGGTGCTTGTGCGAGTCACGTTGAGAGGTGACTCAATTAATGAGCATATCGCTTTGGGCATTTGAAACCTGTTCTTGCTGGCGAGATGAGGCAGGGTCCGGGGTCAGCGGTCAGTATCTGGGAAAGGATGTGTTTGGGGAGGATGGGTGCAGTCCATGGGCAGCGCTCTCCCGGCCCCTCCCCCAGCACACACTGTCGGAGGGGTTGTCGTGTTCCATATCCATCAATCACAGGTCACAGGTACCATACCATCAGCTGGTGGGTGTGTGGAGAAAAGGCAGGGCGGGTACTGAGACCTGCACGTGAAAGCCCAGCGGTCAGATGTGATACCAAATGCAAGAGCAAGAGCCACGGAGGAGAAATGGGCACATCAGGTTTTAGGAACACTCGATGGTGCATCAGAAGATATTACAAAGAAAGTGAAAAGACAACCAATAGAATGGCAGGAAAGATTTGCAAGTCATGCATCCAGTAAGGGCCACTGTCCAGAATATATAAATAACACTTACAAGTCAACAAGAAGAAATGCTCCAATTAAAAAGTGGGCAAAGAACTTGGATAGACATTTCTCCAAAGATGCACAGATGCCCAACCAGCACATGAGAAGGTGCTCAACACCATCAGCCACCAGGGAGATGCCAATCAAGACCACCATCAGCCACTGGGGAGATGCCAATCAAGACCACCATCAGCCACCGGGGAGATGCCAATCAAGACCACAATGAGACACTGGGTCATGCCTCCAGGGACGCATGAACAAAACATGGCCCATCCATAAAATGCAGTATTACCTTGAAAACATGCTAAAGAAAGAAAGCCAGACACAAAGCAGATAGTTTATGATTCCATGTCCACGAAACGTCAAAAACAGGCAACTCCGAGAAGGCAGAGCAGCTGCTGTGGGGAGCCAGCTGCTTCACACTGGAAACTAGTGAGGTGCACGAGACGCTGTGCCTGCCAAGTGACACCAAGTCAATCACTTTAAAATATGTGAACCTGGCCTCAATAAAATATATATATATATATATGGTGGTCAGGGCAGGCACTCAAGAAACTGATCTTCAGAGACCTGAGGAAGGGGCAGGGTTGGGTGGCTCTTCCGGAGACCACCTCCCCTCTAGGCAGGGACAAACCCTCTGTACCTTGAGCATGCTCTCTTGGGCTGGTAAGTCCCCACAGCACCTCGGGAAAAGGACTACCCATGGGGACGGTCTGTCTTGTTCATTTCGTATGAACCTGAGCGGTGACATTCTGATGGCTGGTGAATGAGTGTCCCTGTCCCCTGCCAGATCTCTCAGAAGCGTCCCCAGTCCAACAGCCTTGGTGAAAGGAGCTGGTGATCTCTGAGGAGCTCCAGGCATGGAGAAGTGGACACTAGCCAGGAAGCCACAGGGCGCTGGCCACAGGGACGAGGCTCACCGGCCCTGGCCCTCGGACGTTTGGGGCTGGGCTCTGAGGCAGGGCTGCCGTGGGTCCTGCCGGATGCTGGGCAGCGTCCAGGGCCTCACCCAATGCCCGTAACTGCACCCACTCTCCAATCAGGACAACCTGAAGTGTCTCCAGACATCGCCGAGCGTCCCTGGGGACGGAGCCTCTGCTCCACAGAGGGACCACAGTACGTCACGGGAGGAACCTGGCCTTGCGCAATCCTGTCCCTCCTCCTAGCTTTCTTCTCTGAAAACTGATTGGCTTCGCGCGCCCTCCAGCCCTGGAGTGAGGTTTGGCATTTTGGAAGCTCCGTCAAGGTCAATGCTGGAAGAGGAAGTTGATACCCGAACCCATTTTCCAGGTGGAAACATAAGCCGAGCAGCACGAAGTCTCATCAGGCAGGAAAACCAGCTGACGCCGGCCCCACGCACTCTGAGAAGCAAAGCCACTCTCAGGACAATTTAGGGAGAGAACAAAACCCAGCCCTGCTGATGATCACGGCTGACTGGCTTCCTGCCTCCGACTGACAGTCATTAGGAGCCCAGGGAACACAGCTGGCTTGTGCTGCCTGAATACTTCACAGTCTCACCCCGCAGCCCAGAAAATAAGGGACAATATTTGTACACAGAGAAGCAAGGCCAAGCCCCGTCCTGGCCTCCGCTGGCCATGATCGGAGTGCGACTTGGTTCCCTCCCTGCCAGCTCGGCCTCCTTGTTTGCTTCTGCATCGAGCTGCGGCCTCCCTGCCGGTCCCCTGGCCTTTGGCCCCTGAACAGCTGGGACGTAGCCTCTGCACCAGCTCTGAGCTGAAGGTTCCAGACGAGGCCTGGGAGACCGTCAGCACGCACTTCACCAGCTGCATTACCAGGGCTTCCGTGGCCAGTGTCGCCTGGACTTGAGACCTAGAGTTCTCCGGGAGGAGCAAGGCGAAGACAGGCCACACCCAGACCTACGTGCCAAACGCCACACCAGCCAGCACCACACCCCCTACAGCCTGCGAACATCCAGCCCTGCTGGGGACCCGCCACACAGTCAGGGCTGCACAGGATCCGCAGTGCCTGGGGCAGCATCCACCTGCTGAGTCAGGACGTGCATTTACAAAGAACCCCAGGAGACCGGTGTGCACAGCCAGGGGAAGAAGCTGCCTTAGGTCTATTTCGGGGGTAGGTGGAGCCCCGGTGGAGGCCAAGGCTGAAGCTTTGAGTCATCCAGAGAGAGATGGGGCTCCTGCTTCTCCTCCACCTTCAGACCCCTGGAGAGTCCACTGTCCTCATGCCAGTCTTCCACTCACTGCTTGGGCAAGGGGGCTGAGAAGACACCCCAAATCTTGATGGAAGAACAGTGTGCTGTAGTGGGACCAGCAAGCCAACACCTCCAGCTTTACACACGTGGAAGCTTTCAAAGCCTTTCTATGGATCCCACCCCACGAAGAAGAAAAGCCAAAGTCCTCCCCACCACCTTTCTACCCTCGTTTCCTCTCTTGTCCAACCTGGTCACTCTGCTCCAGCCAGGCTGGTTTCTTCCACAGTCCTCAAGTACATCAGGCACTTTTCTGCCCCAGGGCCTTTGCATGTGCCATTCAGCTTCCCCGAATGCTCTTTCCCAGGCACTCACACAGACTGTCTCCCTCATTTACCATAGGTCTTTACTCAAAGGTTGCATCCATCAACTCCCTTCCCCTTTTTAATTTTTTTCCTTTGGGTTTATCTACACATCTGATATATTTCCTTTTTTATCTGGACCACTGTCTCCCCCATGAAACGGGATTTTTTGGGGGGAGTCTACTTTGTTCATCTCTGTCCTCTTCACCTAGGGTCGTGTAGTAGGTGCTCATAAACAGCTGTGTGGGAGGGAGCGGGCAGGTCCTGCTTCCCCATCTCCCTGACTGCATCTCGGGAGGAGCCTATGGGCACGTGGAGACCGAATCCCCCTTTGAAGCACACGGTCCCGGGTGCCCAGGCTGAAGGTGCCATGGACTTTGGACATGGGAGGAGAGGCCCCATCCAGCCCACGTCCAAGGTCGCACCGGGGAGTCCAGGCTGAGGGAGGCAAAGCTTCCCCAGCCCAGCCCGAGTCGTGCCTGATCCTCCTGATTTAGAAAGCCTGGGTCCCAGCTCACAGCTGTGGTGAGCTGCGCCTGTGAGCAGAGCTGAGTCGTCCTGCTTCCTGATTGGTTTGGAGAGAAAGTACCTATGTCAGCGGATCCAGAATAATCAGCCAGCAAGGAGGCCAAGTGGGGTGGGGAGGAGCTGGAAGGAGAGAAGCAGCCCTGATGGGAAGCAGAGCTGCCTCCTGACGCGGCTCTGCGTGAGGCGGGCAGAGAGCCCGCGGCAGGCGTGGGCCCCAGGCCCCCCCAGCGAGATCGATCAAGACCCACAGAGGCGGGGGGACGGGGTGCCGTGTGCGACCCTGGAAATGACCAAGCGATTCTTCGCGGGAAGGAGGCTGCGTGCCGACAGGGTCTTGCTCTCGGGATCCAGCGCATCCAGGAAAATCAGTTCTCCCAGTGGACAAGCTGATGGCTCCTGCCTGGCAGCAAGACCTTCCAGAAAGCCCGCGAGTCCTAGCGGCTCCGTGTGTTCCCCCCACGCCCACCCCATCCCCAGCCTCCCATGTGTGGTGCAAAAATCAAATCAGGTTCGTTAACTCGCCACGACCTTGTCTCCACTCCCGGGCTGCCAGGGGCGAGTTCCGAGGAAAGAGAAGTTGAAAGAGTCGACCATGCCATTGAACTTGTCGGGGAGCCAAGCAGGCCCTCTCTTCACGTTAGTCCCAAGTTCATCCCAACACCGGGAAGGAGGGAGTGACAGGCCCTAGACGTAGGGAGCTTAAGCCAGATTCCTTGCTCTGCTGAGCAAAGGCCACCATTTAACCAGGCCGTGTGACTGACTCTCGAGAGACACTCACGAGCACAGCAGCCACCATTTCAGGGGCAGGCAGGTGGTGGGCACTCTGCCGCAGTTAGTTCCTGGCGACCACTCTAAAAGCTGCTTCCAGGCTCAGACCCGTGTTCCAGATGAGGAACCAAAGACCTGCGTTCGTTTGTTTTGGTACCAGGAATTGAACCCAGGGACGCCTATCCACTGAGTGACATCCCAGCCCTTTTCGATATTTTATTTAGAGACGGGGTCTTGCCAAGTTGCTCAGGGCCTGGAGAAGTTGCTGAGGCTGGCTTTGAACTCACGTTCCTCCTGCCTCAGCCTCCCAAGCCAATGGGATTACAGGTGTGCACCAATAGGCCTGGAAAGACCCAGGTTTTTAAAAATTGCTCAAGGCCATGCAGGAGGATGGGCAGAGCTGGGGCTCAGACCCACCCATACCCCAGGCCTTTAAGCTGGTGGTCCTCAAAGACCACTCTGCGGTTACCCTTGTTAGATGGTAGGTAGTTTCTGCTTTTATTTAAAACTTGGAATAAGGGCATATGGGTTAGAAAAACTAGATGACCCCTTACTCAGATTCTGACCCACGACTATGATTATTATGTGTATTTATTTAATTATATATATATATATATATTTTTTTTTTTTTTTTGCAGTGCTGGAAATGGAGCCCAGGCCCTAGGCACACAAGAGCTCTACCACCAAGCTCATTCCCAGCCCGCAATTTATGAATGACTGACCACCACACACAACATCCACAACCATCCCAAACGGGTCAGATTAACCATCTTTCCCATTTTCAATACTCCGAGAAGTCTCAAGTTCTCAGACAGGACCTCCAAACTCTCCAACATCCGGTACCAACCCCAACCAAGCAGAGCCAAAGGCGGCCCACCAGCTGCTTGCCAGAAACTCTTCGCACTGACCAGGGTTTGGGACAGCTCCGCAGCTGCGCAGGGGGTTTTAGCACCACGGCCAGCGGCAGAGGCGCAGGAGCCCTGCACCTGGAGCAGAGGGGCCAACCCAGCCAGGCCCGCAGGGGGTCCCAGCCGGCCTCAGAGACCCAGACCCATGCGAAGGCCCCGGGCTCACATCCGAGGTGGGAGGGGCCTCGTTATGTCCCCAGGAGAACCAAAGGAAGAGAAAATTTAAAAACCCAGCAGCAAGAAGCTTTGATGTGTTGTTTGGTTTAAAGCGCCACTCAAGGACGTTCGGGGCTTGCTTCTGAAATGACAAGTCTGCCAGAGGCAGCGGGATCGTGGTTCTGCTCAGAAAGCGGGCAACACAGGCATAGAAGCGAACTCAGGGCCAAGCCTGGCTTTGACCGTGGGCAGGAGCATCTTCTCTGAGCCTGTTTCCTCAAATGCACAAACCAGCCGTGTCTTCAGGCGGTGGGAACGAAGGCTGAGCCAATGACCTGGCCTGTGCAGAGCAGGTGCTCAGCACACAGAGGACAGGCCCGTCTATTCTTGCTCCTCTGATTGCAAGACAATAGGCTTCTGGAAGCTCAGGATGAGATTCAACCTGTTGTAATTGGGCGGCAGAATTTTACTTGATTGCGTGGAATTGCCGTGGCAGCTGTCAGCGCCTGGACTTCCCTGTTGCCCCTCTCAGCCACAGCCCCTTCCCTGCCGGGGCCGGGTGGCTGGCCTCCCTTGACTCTGAAACGTCTCTAAGAACAGAACACAGCAGACAGTAGAGTGTCCATTCCCCGAGCAGCAGGCTCAAGGCAAGTGTGGAAAACTCTCCACGGGCGACGCTGTTTCGACGGAATCCGCCCCGCGTGACCCTCGGCGCTGGCTTCCTTCACTAGCAGCATGGTTTTGAGGCTTGTTCACATTGGAGTCCGGATGGGTGCTTTGTTGCTTTTTGTGGCTGCAGATCTCGCCGTGCATCTGCCACGCTTTACCTGTGCATTGGACTCGGGGGCGGTTCCAACGGGTCCTCACTGGGGAGCCCATGGACATGGGGTGCTGTCTGGGGCTGCCAGGGCTGGAATTTGGGGGGGAAGCAGGAGCAATGGCTTAATGGGCTCAAGGTTCTCTCTGGGGTGATGGAACTGATTTGGAACTAGATAGTTGTGGTCACTTAGCAGTGTGAGCATCCTAATGCTACTCATCCATCCATTCACTCAAAAATGGTTAATTTTGTGTTTTGTGGATTTCATCTAATTTTAAAATTATTGACTTTTTTTTTTTTTAACCTCATCTTGTTAAAAATTTTTTTTCTTTCCAGTTAACTCTCTTCTCAGGATTCCCATCATGTAATCTCACTCATGGACTTTTCTAGCAGATATTTCCCTCTGGGACCTAAATCATAGAAACACCATCCAGACAGTTCACAAGAACTGTCCCTCCTTTTCTCCTCCTCTTCCTCTCCGCCTCCTCCTTCTTCTTCAATAAGCAATGTTTTTAGCCAAGAACAGTAGTCCACACCTGTAATTCCAGCTATTCAGGCTGAGGCAGGAGGACACAAGTTTGAGGCCAGCCTCAGCAACGTAGCAAGACCTTGCCCCAAAAATAAATAAATAAATAAAAAGGGCCGGGGATGCAGCTCAGTGGTGCTTATTTAGCAAGTGTGAGGCCCTGGGTTGGATCCCTGGTACTGAAAAAAATTTTATTTATAAAAATTATTATTTTTAATTTCTAAAATTTATGTTTCACTTAGAAAGCAGGAAGTCCTAGACCACTCCTGAGAGTAACCCCTGCTAGCAGTTTGCCGATTCCCCCTTGCCTCTCCTTCCTGGGTTGCTCTTCTCCCGGGTACAAGTGGGGCGCTGCCAGATCTAAAATGTGAACCCCTCCGCGTCCCGCCCCCTTTCTCTGTTTTGCCGTGGCTTCTATCACACGGAACAAGCCATGCATTTTATCTATTTCTCTGAGTATTTCAACCTCCCTCACTGACGGCAGCCCCATTAAAGTAAGAATATGCCTGGTTTGTTCTCGGCTGTACCCCAGCACTTCTCGAAGGCTCTGATGCCCAGTAGGTGCTCAATAAACATTACCGGTGAATGAAGACCTGCATCCAGAATTGCGTTCTCCCTCCATATGGACAAGAGTCTAACCACGCTGGGCTGCTGAGCCCCTCAGCACCCTGACACACCACTCCAGAGCAGCCCAGTGGGCCTCACTGTCTTAAAAGGCTGCAAAATACTCTGGTGAGTGGATACATCATCATTTATTTAACATCCCCCTAAACACTTCCAGTCTGTCTCCATTACAGGCAAGGCTGTGCTGAACAGCCTGACCAGAGATCCCTGCGTGTTGGCCAGGATGTCTCAGGATAGATTCCAAGATGTGGAGTTGCTGGGTCGGAGGGGACCGGCCCTCAGTCCTCCGTCCCTGAATTCAGTTTCACAGAAGTAAGGTGGGGGACCGGGTGCAGCTCCGTGGCAGAGCACTTGCCTGGCATGTGTGAAGCCCCCCAGCACCACGAAGATGGAGGGAGAGAGAGAAGAGAGGAGAGAGAGAGAGAGAGAAGGGGGCGGGGGGAGAGATAGAGAAATGCAATGAAATCAAATCAAATCCATAGTTTAAATGTGTGAATTTCTCTGGGCCAGAAAGTCCAGGCGGTTGCGTCCGTCAGTTTTAGGCTGGGCTCGCGGGAGCGCCGAGGGGATGGGGTGGGTGCTCTGGGTTAGACGGTCCCCACGCCGGGAGACGCCAAGGGCTGGGTGTCTCCGCCCCCTCTCCAGCCCCTCTCCCAGTGTCCCCGCTGGCCCTGCTCGGAACCCTCTGCTCAGTGGTCTGTGAAATCCTCCCTTTTCTTCTCCACACATTTTTTTCTGCCTCCCCGTTTAGACTCCAACCTGAAAATCCCCCAAGACTGCCTACTCCAAGGCCAAGGGAGTCGCTGGCAGTCTCGAATCAGTTCCCAAGGACAACAGGGAAATCCAGCCCAGAAGGTGTCCACCCTGAACGGGACAGCCACCGGGGCCCAGGACAGCCCTCCTTGGTGACCACTGACCACCTACTGTCCCCCATCAAGGACCAGTGTTTCCTCTGAGCCCCTCCAGCCAGGAAGCCTGGAAGATGGCCAGCAGCCTGCAAAACAGCCTCCACCCCTCCCACCAGCCGCTCCTTCCCTCCCTGGGATGCGAGCTCCCCTAAATGGAAACCAGTGTCCATCCCGAGGAGGCCAGCAGCACGGAGCACACCGTCCCCATGTCCCTCTCCTCCCTCCGTTCATCACTCGCTGCCCTGCCTTCCCCAGAGAAGAGTCCATCCCGGCGTGACCAGTGGCCTTCTGTGGAACATTCCTGAATAAGACCAATTACCCGAGCTGATGCCACAAAACACAATCTTTAACCCCAAACAGGCCCTCGAATTCCAGCAGCCTAAGCGGCCTAGACCCAGAAGACAGACCCAGTTTAGAGAAGGGAACACACCCGTCATTAAAACCAGCTCCTGATGCCAATCCCGTGGCCAGCCACCCACCCTGCACACCAAGGGGGTGGCCACACGTGCTGCCTCCACCTCCTCGCCCCGTTCTTCCCCTACACGCTGTAAGGGTGGCCTCTAGCCCCAACCACTCAACTAAGATTCTTCCAGTGAGGACCATCAAAGACCTGCAGATGCCAATCCCCAGGGGAGGGATTTAGATTATCTTTGCTTCCTGATTTGTGACATAAGCAGTTTTCCCCACCATGTACTCCTGCCGTGATGTACTGTCTCACCAGAGACTCGAGGACACGGGGCCACTGGATTTTATACTGGAACCTCCAGAGTCATGAGTCCAAATAAACCTTTTCCCTTTATAAGTTAATTGCCTCGGGTATTTTGCTACAGTGACAGAAAGCTGACTCAAGCAGTAGCTTCAAACATGGAAATTTATTCTCTTCTTCTTCTGGATGCCAAATGTCCAAAACTAAGATGTCAGCAAGACTGAGCTCCCTCCAGAAATCTAGAGGAGGATCCGTCTCTGCCTCTTTCAGCCTCTGGTGGCCTCAGGCACCCATGACTTCTGGTTCCTCACTCCGATCTCTGCCACTTTCCCAGGGCCTTCTCCATGCCATCTCATGTACTGCTTGCCACAGAATCCTGGGTCCACTCTGATCCAAGATGACCTCATCTCAGTCCTTGACTCAGTTTACATCTGCAAAGGTCCTACTTCCAAACAGGGCCACATTTTGAGATTCTGAGTGAACCTGAACAGGATACTATTCAATGCACTATACTCTCCCAAATCCAGATTCCCCGCTCCCTCCTGAAACCCACCTCATTTTCTGTATTCACCTTTGAGTACACTGTACCGCCCGCCATAGGGTGGCTCAGGTAAGGCCACCCTGAGACCATCTTGATGCCTAGTCTTCCTCATCCCACAAATGGCGTACCACCATGTCCCACCAATTCTACATCCAAAATTGGTCTTCACATATTCCTGCCAGGCACTGCCTCTCCCATACAACCTGAGATGAAGTCCCTGTCCCCTTCCACAGGCAATGTACAGTCCCGGGAGGCCCTGGGTGGCCCACTGTCTGCCTTGCTGACCTCCATGCCTCGTCTGGGAATAGGCCAGGGCCCTGGGTCAGCTGAAAGGAGCCCATGCAAAAGGTCACAAGTGGCATGATCCCATTTATATGAAATATCCAGCACAGGTGAGCCAGAGAGATGGAGAGAGGTGACTGGACACCAGCCGCCAGAGGTGGCATGGAGAGGAATGGCCCAATGGACGCAGCGCTTGCTGAGATGTTTGGCGCAGATGCACTGAATGCCACTGAGCCACACGCTTCACATGGTCCATTTCGTGTTGCATGAGTTTCACTTTGGTAGGTTTTTTCAAGGAAAGCACCTCTACTTAAGTCCATCTGAGCTTCTCTGGAGCACTATGTTGCATGTAAAGCAAAGTTCACCTCCAGACCTTAGCATAGAAGGTCTTGTGTGACCCATCCCTGCCAGTCTCAGAGGTTTCTTCCCACCTGTTACCCCTTTGCTCATTGCACTTTAACCACAATGACTGTCTTTGGATAGAACAAATTCATTCCTACCCCAGGGCCTTTGCACGGGCTGTCCCCATCCCTCCTCCTGCTCATATTCTTCTCTGTGCTTCCTAACCATCAGGTCTTTGCTTCAGTGGCATCTCTGTCCACCCACTGGAGCAACCGCAAGTTGAAAAATCCTCCCCTCCGAAAAAGAGATACCTTCACGCCCTAACCCCTGGAAACAGTGGCCATGATCTTGGAAAAAGAGCCTTTGTGAGTGTAATTAAGTTAGAGATCTCAAGACAAGGTCGCCCTGGTAGACCCTAAATCTAGTGACACAGCACAGACAAGGTCTGTGAAGATGGAGGCAAAGACTGGAGATGCGGCTGAAGCCAAGCACCCCGGTGACTGCAGAAGGCCCTGAGCCGCCAGGGCAGCTCAGTCCCACCAGCGCTTGCCGGTGACTCCCGCCTTCGGAACTGGAGAGAACAGATTTCTGTGGTTGGACGCCGTCGGGCTTGGGGTCGTAGCAGCCCCTGGACCCTGTGCGAGACCTACTGGTTTCCTTCCCAACGGCCACCACCAGATGTGGTGTCTCTGTCGGCCTTGAAAGATCCCTCCTTCCTGTGAGGAGGTTCACAAGGACGGGTCACGTCTGCCTGATGTCTCCGCCACGGCTCCCAGCGCTGGGCGCGCAGAGGCCCGCTCGAGTAAGCCCGTGAACCCGCGTGGCCGCCGTCCCCGCCAGCACAGCGGCGGACCTGCCTGCACACACCTCTCCTGTTAAACAATGGGGCCACTAAGCTGCCAGGCGGGCTTCAGATCCCGGGGCTGGAGGACCCTCCCGCCTCAGCCTACTGAGTCGCCGGCACCGCCACACACAGCTTCACCCTCGCTGCTGGCTCCCAGTGGGTGCACTCGCCACCCCGCTTCCGTGGGCTTTCTGGAAGGTTCCAAGCTTCTAATGAAATGTCTCCCATTGCTCGCTGTACTTCCCCACGGACCTGGGTCTGCTTGGCCTTTTCCTGGGAGCCCTGCCACCATGAAGATTCTCCTTGAAGCTCGAGCTTTGAAAAAACAAATCCACACACTCCGTACCTCCCCGAGAAGCACCTGCTTCTGCAAACGCCATTGATTTCGTCCTGGAGGCTGCTGGCAACGGTCCCGGGAGCTTCGTCCATACGACAACACGCAGAGCAGCCGGAACGTCCAGAGAGCGCTCTGGCTCCGGCCTTTGCTGACCCGACTGAATCCCTCCCGGTCAGGGTCGGGATGTGTGCAGCTGCCCCCGGATCCTCTGCGCAGGTGGGCAGAGGACGGGCCTGCAGGCTGCAGGGACCTCGGCGCTGTCTGTTGATTTGCTACCATGATGGATTCCCAAGAGAGCCAAGCCAGCAAGAAACAGAAGATCACGAGCGAGAAATGCTGCAGATTCTAGAACTTGAGCGTCAGCTCCCAAGGGGGCGGGGCTGGCAGGGCAGCGCAGTGCGGCCCCCCAGGGAAGCGGGAAAGGGAGACGAAGACGGCCAGGTTCCAACAAGCGGGGCTGAGAGAGGGCTCCCTGCGCCCTGAGCACACACCAAGGGACCAGGGGAGCAAAGGAGGTCACAGGAAGGAGGAGGAGAAGCACGTCCAGGGCCGCAGACGCCCTTCGTCTCCTCAAAACAAAAGTCAAACGTTTCTTCCCACATTTTTCCCCCAAGATTAAAAACCAGGGAGAGAAAGCAGAAGGGAAGTGACGCCCGTTAATGGGAAGGTGAGGCGCGTCGTGACGCTCCGCCCCCGAGGCCCGGCGCTGCGACGGTGGCCCTCGGCCGCGCACAGGGCGAGGTAGCCAGACTGGCCCACCCCCGCCGCCGCAGCAAACGCCCCAGCTAGGGCTGGTCCCCTGCTCCCGCCGGGGCCACTGGAACGGGACGGTTTCAGGTCAGCTGCTCTCCGAGACCTCGTCTGGGAAAGGCTCTGTCCTAGTGGGTCCACCAGGAGGTCGTGGACTCGCTCCTAAGGCTCCTGCCCGGCAGTGACCACGCCGCTGCCCCTTCACTTCACTGGTTCAATCGGATCACGCCGCCACGGCTCATTTCAAGGAGGCAGGACAGCGACCCCCCGCCCGGTGCCAGAGGAGAGTCAGCAACAACAGCCGAGCAGGGAGAAGGACGTCCGTCCAGGCAGAGGACACGATTTGCCTGGGACGGGAGAGCCGGCAGGCGCAGAGCAGGATCTGGATTCGGGGCTCTGGGCCTGTGTTCTCGTTCGACGGCTGTGCCCGCCACTGGAGTTGGGAATGAACCCAGATAAGAGAGAGAAACCTAAATGGAGCAGGGTGGGGGAGACGGGCGGAAAAACAGCACCTTGACGGAGGGAGAAAGGAAGGGGCCAGGAATCACAAGCAGGGCGTGAGCGAGAAACCTCTGTCTGCCTGTCTCCTTCCTCTCCACGGCCTCCCCATCTCTTGGGGCTGGGGATGGGACTCCGGGCCGGTGCGTGCCAGGTAAGTGCCCTGCCCCTGGGCTGCACCTCTGCTCCATTTCATTTTTTGTTTTGAGCCAGAGTCTCTTGAAGTCACTGAGGGTCTCACCAAGTTTCTGAGGCTGGCCTTGGATTTGTGATCCTCCTGCCTCAGCCTCCCAAGTAGCCAAAAATGTAGATGTGGGCCACCCCACCTGGCTAGGAGTCTCATCTTTAGAAACTAAAATACACTGAAAATATTAGGAAAGAAATAGTTATCTTTAGAGAGATAAGTACGGATTGTATTGCCTTTTTTTATAGAAAGCGTCTTGCTCTGGTCCCGGCTGGCCCTGAACTCCTGGCTCAAGCCATCCTCCTGTCTCACCCTGCCAAGTCCCTGAGACTACAGGTGTGGGCCACACCCAGCAAGGGAAGAAGCCCGTGTGGGAAGAGGAGCCTGAGGACTTCCTGTTGTTCCTCCAAAAGTCGCCTTCGGAGCGGACGGAAGATCCAACAACACTAGCTAGGGCCACAGCAGCCCCGGGAGGCCAGGGCAGGAGCTTGCCAGGACCCATGGGCTACACCGTCCCTCCCTGGATGTTTTCCTGCTCAGTTCTGGGAAATGGAAGTGGATTTGGCTGGGGTTCCAGAACAGAGGGTGCTGGCATGGCCTCTCTGACCACCCTCCCTCACAACTCGGGCCAGGCCGGGGCTGCGGGCGGATCCTGTCTGCAGGGTTCACCTGGCCTTCCTCTGCTTCCTGCCCCAACTCCACACCCCTTCACTTGGCACACGTTTATTGACCCCCTACTGCAAGTCAGGCGCTGTTTTAGTCCCCATCCACGGATGATCACCCCTGTGGAGATCACAGTGATGGAAAGACAGACAACAGACACGTAAATAAGGTGATCAAAGTTCCAAAGGGAGAAAAGACGGCAGAGGAAGGAAGAAGATGCCGAGCATGCAAGGTACAACAGGGTGGGGCTGAGAAGTGGCCTCAGAGTAAGGATCCAAAGGAGACGTGGAGGGAACCACGCGGTTACCTGAAGGAAGAAGGACCCAGGCAGAGGGAACAGTCAGTGCAAAGGCCCTGAGGTAAGCCCGTGCCTGGTGCTTTCCAGGAAAGCAGAGCTGAGTGATCAGAGGATGTTGGGGAGATGCCACAGGCTTCCCCGGGGGCAGAGAAAATCAGCAGCAGGCAAGGGGTGGTGACGTCTGAGCTTGGAGAGAGGGGACAGGGAAGAAGAGGAGGAAGATGGGCCCTCGCTGTCCATCTCATCAGACAGACAAGCCTGGCTCCGGGAGAGCCCGTGTTCCAGTGCCCTGCCGCGCTTTCTGGAAAAGGGATGGTGGAGAGAAAATGCTGGCCTTGTAAGAAGGGAAGGGAAAGAGGTCCCGAGCAGAGAAATAGGGAGAAGAGCAACGCTGAGACATAATGGTGCAGACTCCATCAGGCAAGGTCAACTCGCCCTGGTCAGCTGTGCAAATAAAGTTTTATTGGCACACAGCCACACCCTGGCGGCCTCCGCTCGCGCGGCCCCTCCAGACGGTGCTTCCAGTACGGCCTCGCCTTTGCAGAAAACGCCCGAAACGGCTCAGGGCTGCACACGGTGGTCGGTGGGGGCTACATCCCGAGGCCCCCCAGCCGCCTAAAACCACACGCACATGCATTTGTCTACACACGCATTCAAAATCTGAACTGTGCAAGTAAGAGACTGGCGACAGTAACACACAGATCAGGCGCGATGACACTGTGGCAGGGGCGCTGGCGTCACCACGGCTGGGCTTCAGGCCACTGTTAAGTAAGTTCCTTGAACTCGAGCACCACGCCCCAAGGCCACAGCAGAGCTGGGAACCGAGATGGACAGCAGGTGCCGGGCAGGCAGGTAGTGCACACAGCATGGGGACAGTCCTGAGGGACTGTGCACACAGCTGGCCTGAGGGACAGTCGCTGTGCTGGGCGGGATGGAGTGGGGCAGAGCGATGTCAAGCCGCTCAGAGTAGCATGGAATTTAAGAACCGTTTCTCTCAATTTTCCATTTAATATTTTGGATTATGGTTAACCGTAGGTAGCCACAGGAGATTCCAGAGAGCAAGACGCGGCCAAGGAGGACGGCGGCACGGACGGCTGCTCGCAGCGGGTGTTTATACCCAAGTGTTTTTACACCGCACAGTGTCAGTGGTAGGTGGGCAGGGTGACCGGCGTGTGGCCTGCTCCCCATGCGCTGGGCACTGCACTGAGGGGCTTCTGGCCTGTTGGGCATGGAGTCTGATCCAGACTCTTGAGTCAGGACACCCTCGCCCTGACATCAACAAGGGCACAGCCTCCTGAGCCACACAGCCTCGGCTCAAATCCCACCTCAGGGGCTCAAGCCCTCGGTCCCCCTGTCCTGGTCTTCTCTTCTGCTCAGGGTGGGGAGCACCTGGCCCTCAGGGTGCAGGGAGGAGGCTCAGCTGACGCGAGGGACCTGGCCAAAACTAGTTCCCACTATGGTCCCAATTCGACAGATAGGGAAACTGAGGCGCAGGGAGGGGCGTCCTGGGCAGCCATCACGGCCAGAGGTGAGCTGAGAGGAGCGGAGGGTGAGAACCAAGGACCCCCGGCCCACCCACCCCAGCCCTGAGGGGAATCGAGAGCCAGCCTGGTGGGCCCACTGCCAGGGACAAGGAGGGGCGGCTCTGGGCTCTTCTGGGGGGAGAGGCCACCTGGCCCCAGTGGAGGAAGGAAAGAGAGGACAGCCCTGTCATCAGTCTTGGAGGAACTCAAAGAGGTGGGTGGGGCTGGGAGGGGCAGGCCATTGTCAAGGCCACAGCCCTGGGCTGGCCCTGGCTGGAGAGGACCAGCTGGAGTGAGGTGGGATGGCCATTGTTAACATGTCACCTGTGCGCCTGCTTCTGGTGCCAGAGACCAGCCCCAAAGGGATGCAGACACAGGGGAGGGGTGGGCAATGGCCTCCTCTAGGGTCCCCCTCCAACAGGATGACCCATTCTGGCCCCATCAAGTCACCTGCCCCAACCCCAGCCAGAGTCGAGCCAGTCACCCTACCAGGGACACAGACTGCCTGCAGAGACCCCACCCTACCCACCGTGGGGACCTGGGGAGGAGGGCCCTTCCGTGGGTGTCACTTGGAGAGAAGGAACCCTCTGGTGGAGGAAGGGAGCAGGTCCCACGCAGAGCCAGCCACCAAGCCACTTCAACATTTTTCGCTGCGAGAACCTGACGCTTCGTACGGAGAGACACAGAGCAGCACCCACCCTCCTCCAGGGCCCCCATTCCCCCATCGACTCTGGGTGTCAGCAGCTGCTCCTGGTCTGCTACCCGGCATCCGCCCTGCTCCCTCCTTACATGGGTGGCTTCCTGAGCACCCTGCCATCCGGCCTCCACTTGGGTCTGGAGCATGGGCAGCCCTGGCAGGAGGCTGGGGGAGGCCCCATGCTGAGGCCATCCCCGCTCCCTCCCTCTCTGTGTGGAAACTGTGTCTTAATTTGATTCTTGTGTTTTCTGTTTCCTACTGGGACACTTCGTGGACTATGGATGGAAGTGAAGCTCACTACCTCTACATGTGGCCCCCACAACCTCCTGGGTGAGCCTCTGTCTCTTCCACTACAGGTTGGATATGAACAACTTCAGTTCCTAGGGGATGGTGGGGCCATAGACAGAGAGCCCCTGGGTCCTGCAGTCACCATGTGGAAGGTCACCTGCTGATTACCTGTTCAGACTTTTCCCCTGAGAAATAAATTCAAGTGCTAAGGCCGTGCAGAGGTGGGGCTGTCTGTCACACAGCTACCACGACCTGGTACATCCTCAATGGGCTTCCTCCTCCCTAGTCTGAGAAGTTGGCTCCACACCCAGCTCCCGAGAGTCATGTGACCCAAGCTTAGTCCAATCGGAGCACCCTTGTCTTCTTCCCATATCCCCACTGATTGGTTCTGGCCTAAGTAGCTGATCCCATGAGCAGCCAATCAAAGACAAGAATGCATTTGCTAAGGACTCTGGGAAGACAACTGGGGAGGAAGAGAACCTATCTTTGGCCCTGATCTGTGGACAGGGGAAGGGCAGGAACTGTAGCCAAATCATGGGGAATGGAACCAGCTGCAAAACCCAGAGCCAAGAAACAGCTCTGAGACCCAATGGTGTCATCTGTTCCCCGGATCCAGCCAAGTCTGCCGCTGGACCCCTCTGCACACCCCCCACCAGGAGCCAATAAAATTTCCCTTCTTGCCCCTTGAGATGTCCCCCTGCTTGCAAGAAGCCTTCACGGCGTTAGGCACGCTGACCTCCTGAGGACCTAGGTATCCTTAGCCTGATTCCCGCCTTACAGGCAAGGAAGCCGAGTCCTGAGCCAGTCAGGAGCTTTTTGGCAGGAAAGGCGCCTCTGTGTGGGGACTGCGGACTGAGTTCAGGGTCAGGAAACAGTTCCAGTCCCCAAACCAACCTCCTTTATGTGATCTCAAGAGCGCCAGTGAGCAGAGAGGTGTCTCTGGTGAGCGACTTATTGTCTACCTTTTTCACTCTGATGTTAATTTTGCATGTTTGTAGAGTGCAGCGTGGCAATTCCACACGTGTACATAATGTAATCACCAAGTCAGCACAGTTGGCATTTCCAGCTCCTTAAACATTTTTTAAAAACTGGGGTTAATTGTAATAAATGTACATATTTAGGAAATATGGCGCAACATTGCATTATTTCCAAATAGCTAGAAGAGAGGATTTTGGATGTTTCCAGCACAAAGCAATGATGAACGTTTGAGGTGATGGGCGTGCTAACCACCATGAGCTGACCACAGCACACTGTATACAGTGCTGGACTGTCACACTGTATTCCATGGATGTCAATTAAACATTTTTTTAAAAAAGAATTAACTTCCCATCCTATACTCAAATGGATGATACAACCGTTTTGGTGATAAAGTGTGGTGATAGCTAAAAGGTACTTTGAAGAAAAGGCTATCAGCTCATGTTATTAATAAATGGCCACTGCTGAACTGCTTCCAGAAACCCCGGGGGCCAGGGGCTGTCCAGTGACTCTCTCTTGGCCAGAATTCCAAAGACCATCTGTGGCAAATACGTCCTCCAGAGCACATACCCTTGGCAGGATCACAAGCTGCTTTCCTTGCCCAGAGAACTCAACCAGAAAAGGAACAGAGATGGAGGGACAGGGACCGCAAAGCCATGCCAGTTTGAATTAGCCTCCAATCTGATCAATGATTTCCACCTCCACACACCATCCCCACCCAGAGCACACTGGCTCTTCCCTGAAAGGCCACAAGCTTTTCCTAACTGGCCTCAGGGTCTTTGTTCTTGCCCCATTCCAATCCATTCTCCACATAGCTGTCCACAGGGCGGGTCACCATATGGCCAGCATACTGCAGCTTCAGTGGCCTGACAGAGCCTGGAGGATAAATAGCAAACTCCCAGGTACCTGCCACAGGGCCTTTGCATGAGCTGTTCCTTCTGGCCAGTACATCGTTCTCACCATTCCAGGCCTCCCCATAGCAGAGTCCCACTAAGGACTCTGCTTATCACCACTTCCTTAGGGGACCTTGTTTTATATAGTCATTTACTTAGTTATTTAGTGATGTTGGGAATCTAACCCAGGGCCGTGTGTGCTAAGCACATGCTCTGCCACTGAATTACGCCTCTAGCTTGGTAGTTGTTCTATTTGCTCCTCTTAGAGCATGCTGGGCTGGTCCCTCTTTGTGGGGCTTATAGCATTTTTAATTGTCAATCAAGTAACAACTGCTATTTATCTATCCACCTTGCCAGACTGGAGGCTCCATAAGACCAAGCACTGCCCTGTGGCACTCATCCCTGCAATCCAGGGCCGAATACACAGTGGTGCTCACTAAAGGTGTGTGGATTGACAGGCTCGGTACCAAATCAGACATGATGGAAAGGGAGAAAAACAGACAACCAGAGGAGCAGCTCTGCAGACCATCAGGGTGAGAACAGCCTTTAAATAAATGGTTGGGACAATTCTTAGGGAACCAGGAGGAAATCAGATCCCTCCCTGACACCGTGCATAAAAATCAATCCCACGCTGATTAAAGACAGGGAACTCAACTATAAAACTTTCAGAGATAATATAAAATATATCCATGGCCTCAGGGTGGAAATGATTTTCTTAAATAAGATACCAAACTGACAAACTATGAAGGAAAAGATGTCTAAATTCAGCCACACTAGAACTAAGAACTGCTGTGGGTCAAAAGACATCATAAAAAGAATCAAAGACAAGCCAAGAGAAGCAGGCGCTACCGTACAGGGAATGACGGAGGACCAGGTGCCAGAATATGTAAAGGTCCTCTACAAATCAATATGGAAAAACCTCAAACAGCCCAATAAAAACAGTAGATAGGGCAGGAAATGGTACTTCACAAAAGAGAAAAATCACCAATCATGTGTTAAAACATGATCATCCTCACTGGTAACCAGGGACGCAAACTAAAGTCGGACCCAAATCACCAACACCCACAAGAAAGGCATCGCTTGAAATCTGACAGTATTGAATGTTGGCGAGACGTGAAGCCCAGGGTTCCTCCTCGGCCGGCGGGAGCGGGAAGTCGCACAGCGCCTCGCGAGGCAGTTGGGTAGATTCAGTCACATTGAAGATGCACAGACCCCGTTATCCAGCAGCTTTACACACAGGGTCCTCGCGGCCCGCTCATCACCAGCGGAGGGTCCCAGTGACGACAGGATGAGACTCACGAGGGTGATGGTGAGCCACCCAGAAAGACACAAAGCCACCCTCAGGACGTGACGTCACCTGCATATAGCTCGGTACCCTGGTCCACGGCTTCCTGAGGAGCGCCAGGGTGGGAAGGGACCAGGAAGGAGTGGAAGGGTCCCTCATGCCCGAAGCTGGCGGCTCCTCCAGGAGGGAGGGTAGGGCAGGCACGGGGACACAGGCGGAGGGCCTGAGAACGTGTGGTCGAGTGGCTGCTGGGGACCCAGAGGTGGACGGCAGGTGTTTGAACCTTGTCTGTGTCCCAGCTCCCTTCTCTGGGCCCTGTCTGTCCCCCTGTCTCTCTGTCCCCCAGTCTTTGTCCTCCTGTCCCTCTCTCCTCTGCCTGGCTCATTCTGTCCCTCTCTTAGTCTCTGTCCCTCTGTCTGTGTCCATCTGCCCCTGTGCCTGTTCTGGCTCCCTCCCTCTGTCACATACAGACGCGGCGTCCCCTAAGACAGACTGGAAGAAAGCAGGCGCAGACTGGGGAGGGACAGAGGCCAGGGAGACGGCAGGGACGCAGGAAATGAAGAGGGGCCCAGGGGCCAGGGCGCGGGGGTGGGAGGAAATGAGAAGAAGATGGCTGGATAAGGCCGCCTGCCTGTCCCGCTGCCCTCTGCTCCCGCCAGCCCGCGGCCGCCAGCTCCCTTCTCCAGACCCTGCCTCTGGGTCCCTCTGCTTTCTCCCCATCACGCTCACAAACTCACACACACACACACTAACACACAAACTAACACACTCACATTCACACACAAACACAAACTAACACACTCACACACAACACTCACACACACACAATAACACACAAACACACAAACTAACACACACACTCACTAACACACAAACTAACACACACATTCACTCACACACACAATAACACTCACACACACAAATAACACACACACTCACACTAACAAACTAACACACACACATTCACACATACACTAACACACACACATTCACACGTTCACACACACACTCACATACACTCACACACATTAACACACACACATTCACACTCACCCTCACACATAAACTAACATGCACACAATAACACACTCACACACACAACACACACTGACACACTGACACACTCACACTCACACGGTCTCTCTCAGCCCCTCTAGCATGCAGCCGCTCAGCACCAGAACCAGCGCTAAGCGCAAGGCGCAGGGAGGCCTGGCTGCCGCAGCCACCCAGCCCCACAGCGCAGACTCCGCCCGGCCTCCTGCCACCAGGCGGCCCAGCCAGCAGGCAGGGACCAGTGGGCCAGCTGCACCTGGGGCCCTCGTTAGTCCCACTATCAAACGCTCCCGCGTGGCAAGCTGCAGGCCCAGCTATGAAATATTCAAGGAGCAGGAGCCCAGCTGGGATGAAAGGCCCCTGGCCACCACCAGGAGCGCGGACACGGGCCTGCCACTGGGACGTGGGCCTGCCGCTGGGACACACCGAGGCGGGCGGGCACCAGGCGCCAGGGGCCATGGGGGGGGGCCACCTGCACAGGGACAGCCAGAGCCGCAGGGAGTGAGCTATCCGCCAGGAGAGGGGACTTCCGAAACCCCCAAACAGAACTGGTCACTCCACGGGGATGGAACGGACAGCAAGGTAGCCAGAGGCTGGCAGGGAGGGTGGGCTGCCAGCGAAGGGTCGGCCCTCCTCTGAGGCTGACCAAAGTGTCCTGGGCAGGTGGAGGGCATGGTGGCACAACACTGTGAACATACTAAGTGCCACCGAGCCACACTGGACACTGGTGTGGCCGGGGGCAGCTCAGTGAGCGAGGCCCTTGGTTCCACCCAGCTCTGGGCGGAGGAGGCTGACGGGGACTCTGCTGTCACCTACAACTGTTCTTTAAAGACGGGTGGAGGCCACGCAGACCCATTTATTAAAAAAGGAAAAGGAAAAGTTGAGCGTCCTGCACTCCAGCTCCTGGCTCCAGACCAAGGCTGCCGACCTCGTTGCTTAAAATGGACATTATTACATAGGGAGTGTGGGCCGCTGTGTCCCAGGCAGCTGCGCGGCACTTCACAACGCCACAACCTTTCCTCCTGCAGACCCTGCAGGGAGGTGCCAGCAGGCCCCGGGTTCGAAAGAGATGGAACTTGCAGCTCAGAGAGGGTACGTGGCTTGCCCAAGGTCACTCAGCCCCCACTCTGTTCAACCTGCTCGACCACCCAGTGGGCTCTGTGCTGACCTCTGCTGAACTCTAGAGGCCCCTGGGGGATTTTAAGGGCCTGCGGAGCCTGTGGGCACGCTGACGGTGGAGGTGCTGTGGTCACCATCAACTTCCTCCTTACAACACCCCTGGGGGGAATTAGCACTCTGCCCATTTCACAGACGAAGAAGCTGAGAGTCACTGAGGCCAAGCAGCTGCCCCAGGCCACAGTCCCTCACCGAGCACCCCACACCACCTCCCCCTCGCTGGCCCTCCTCACTCTCGGGGACACCAATGGCTTCCCAGGCACCATCTGGGGTTGTCCCTCCGGGTTCTTGGCCCTGTGATGCCGGTCCCTGTCCCCAAAGGCTACTCCTTTGCTAAACGTGTGGCTTTGGCAGGAGAAGTCTGTGGTCCGCGCCTCCGTGTGCCTGTCTGTACTCAGGAGCAGAAATTGAGACCCCGAGGGGAGTGGGGGGCAGCCGGCGGGGGTGGTCGCGGGTGCCTTTGATCAAGCCACCTGAGGCGTGGGTACGGCACCCCTGATCCGCTGCCAGGATCAGGGGGCACCAATGAGAGACAGACAGACAGACAGAAAAGAAGTCCACGGCTCATCAACTCCCACACGGAGGAGCCGGGTACTGGCCTGTCCCCCAGGCCTCCCGTCTTGGTTGGCACCACCTCCCCAGAGCCGCCCCCACCTGAGCAGACACAGGGCCGGGAACAGGTCTGCCCTCGGGGGGAGAGGCTGTTTCCACGCAGGTTTGGTGGGGGGACTCCTGCTGGTCACTCAGGGCGCCTGGAGAGCCTGCTCCGCACCACAAGGCAGCCACCGGCCCTGGGCAAGGGGCCCAGCAGCAGCGGGCAGGGGCTGGCGTGGAGTTCAGTGACTGCACAGCAGCCATGACCAGCACTGCCACGTCCAGATGCTCCTCGAGCCCCGAGCCCACCGCTGACGTGGACATGGTGGCACTGGGTGAGGCCCAGGGTGGTGTGGACAGAGGCGGGCAGAGCCAGCCACCCTCCCTCTCCAGCAACCTGGCCCCCAGCCCGATCTGTGGCCCGGCCTGGCTCTTCCTGAAACCCGTCCTGAGGAAATGGTCCCAGGCACGAGAACAGCTGCACAGACCCCTGGACCAGGACGCCCAGGACAGAGCAGCCAGCATCGTGAGAATGGCTGCTCTCGAAACTTCCCAAGATGACCCCGTTTCCGTTACAGGAAACGGGAGGCACGGGGGTGCAGGCGCGAAGGACCTGCATTCTCTGGAGTCAGCCATGGCCTCATCACGGTCTCGGAGGCCCGAGCAACCTGCCCATGGCCTTGGCCCTCCCCCGGCCGGACCCCGCACCCAAGCCCGCCTGCCCCAGGGCTCAGTCTCCTGCGCCTGCCAGGCCTGCCCGGGGGCACCCAGAACCACAGTCCAGCAGCAGCGCCCACTGTGCCAGGAGCCCAAGAAAGTGAGGCATGACTTAAAAACTGGGCAACAGAAGGAGAGAGGAGGGACGGCCACAGCTTGGTTCCAGCACTCCCGGCTCCAGCCGAGATCTCCTTCTACATACTCGTCTATATTTATATCAACGAATCTGTCGGGAGCAAGCTTGTTGCTGATTGTGGGGGATCTAAAGTTCACAGAAAACTGGCTTAGACACCCAGCGAGGAAGAGAAACTGTAAATTACATTTAAGTCGCCTGAAACCCCTACACCCACCCACTCCCCACACAGGACACATGTGACATCGGGATTTCTCAACTTGGGCATCTCTGACACCTCCGTAGAGGGAGGCCTGTCCTGCGTTTTGCAGGTCACTTAACAGCGTCCTGGCTTCTACCCACGGGGTGCCAAGAGCGTCCCACCCCACCCCCCGCATTCGTGACAGCCAAAAATGACTCCAGATGGTGCCGAAAATTCCCATGGGGCAAAGTCGCCCCCAGTCCAAAAGCACACGGCCCAGGAAAAATTTCAAATCAACTAATTATTCTTTCCCCGTTCCTCACTGTCAACATCTGGAACACATCAGTCACCTGGCTGCCCAAGCCCTCTGACAGACTCAAAGAAGGTGGTAACTGCAGTTTCAATGGTGTACAGGGAGAGTCACAGAGGGGTAAGAATGTCCTCTGGAAACCTCAGAACCTTGGACAGGGACTCACACAAAGATGTTCCCTGCACCAGCATTTACAGGGGCAAAAACCAGCAAACACTGGAGATGTCACCCGAGGCCTAACACAGCCATAAAGGAGGACGTCGCCGGCTATTAACAAGTCTTTTCTGGGGTAGCTGCCAACCCGTACAGCACCACTGTGTGAATTCAAACAAGACGCCCCTTCTGAAGTTGTTGGGGCCATCTGTCAAAAAGCTGTCATAATATCCTCATTTTGTTAGAACAAGACACTTTGGCTTCTATCAGCTGGGATACGGAAACAACATCCATGCAGCTCCGTGCCACACAGGACGGACGCCATCCTGCCCAGACCAGTGTACAGCCCATGCCACTGTACGTGAAGGCCCTGAGGGTCTCTGGATCCCCAGCAGCACCGCGCTGTGCTCGTGAGTGCATGTTCAGAAAAGAGATGCCATGAAATACATTAAACTGTCTGCAGAGATTCTTTCTGGATGGGAGAGTGTGCATATATTTTTTATTTTTCTATGTACTTTAGATGTTCAATAAATTAAGAGGCTAGGCCTCTTGGAGAGAGTGATTTCTGGGTCCTAAAAGGAGAGAGAGAGGGCTGGGGTGCAGCATTTGTTCAGCAGGTGCAAGACCCTGGGCTGCGTCTCCCGCTCTGAAGGAGTGGGACGAGGGGAGGGGAGGAGGCAGAGGAGGAGGAGGAGGAGGAGGAAGAAGAGAAGGAAGAGGAGGAAGAGGAGGAAGAGGAGGGGGAAGAGGGGAGGGAAAAGGAAGAAAGCAAAGATTTGAATAAGTGAAGAAGAGGAACTGCCACAGGGACACGTAGAAGAACATGCCAAGGCAGAGGAACCAGCTAGTGCCAGTCCCGTGAAAGCGTGTGGGCAGAAGAGGTTGGGGTCTGGGACAGAGCAGAAGGGATGAGATTAAAAACAGGGACCAGCTCGCAGGGGTCAGAGGACCCTGCACATTTGCAATCTGCAGCCTTTGGCTGGTGGGCAGCATTTACTCACACTGCCCAGAGGAGACCCCAGCAGCCACCACTGCAAATCACCCTGTCCAGCCGAGGAGCAAGATCCATGGAACTTTTGGTCCCAGGGCCGAAACAAACAAAACTGGGTGTTTCCAGAATTTTAGTAGTCTTTGTCAACAACACGGTTGATTTTCTTCACCCAATTCAACGGTCACACATGTCACCCTGCAGGACAGTTGAGGGATAGAAGGAAGGTATCCCTGCCGTGCACCCCCACAAATGTTTTCCAATTAAAGAGGTACGACAAAAACATGCAATCATACGGGTTTTTGTAAAAGCATGTAAGATTCCATTGGTTCTGGAAAAGACACAACAAGGGTAGGAAGCAGAGACTCACTTGTACCCAAGTCAGCAAGAACACCAGAGGGTTCAGATGTGGACGCTCGCCCCAGCCACACCCTCAGATGCAGCACCCCATCCCCAGCTCCCCTTCAGTCCAGCCATCCTGCCCGCCTGCCCACACGTTCACCCACACCCAGTCCACCTGCTCATCTACCCACCCTTCTGTCCAGCCCCATCATTTACTGATCTACTCATCCACCTCCCCAGAACCCAATCTAACATCCTTCCTTCATTTCACCCACCTGTCCACCCGTCCACCTGTCCACCCATCCGTCTGTCCATCCATCCATCCATCCAGGGGATGCTCCTCTTTCCCCAAACCACAAACATGGTCCACAACCTACTGCAAGTGATTAGGGACAGCACAAAGTGTCAAAAATCTGCACTGTAACCACACTTTGAGGGAGAAATGAGTCCACAGACATTTCTGAATATTAGTGTGTTCAAGACCCCAATGCTTCAGGTCCCCTCAAGACCCTGATGGGAATCAGCCTCCTCTTGCGGCTTTGCTATTGTCAAAGATGGTACCCTCTGGGCGCGGGCGAGGGCAGGGACAGAGTGGGGCCAGAGGGAGGAGAAGCTGCGGTGGGACCTGGCGGGGCCTGCCATCGGGTCACAGGGAGTGGGAGACGGAGACAGCTGGGGACGTGGAAGAACATCACTAAGAAGCAGGGAACACTCTGCTGGGATCTTGGAGTCCTGGTATCAGTGATCAAGCCCTTTGCTGTTCCCCCGCCTGTGACATGGGGCAATACCATTGGGCTGAGCCTTCAGGAGATTAAGTCAACAGCCCAGATGCCAGAGGTTAACAGACTCGAGGGCCTTGGCAGCAAAGGGCAGAACACTAACATTTATGTAGCACCAGCTGTGTACCATGCACTATTCCAAGCACTGGGTCAGAGAAGCCCCAACGGAGCCACCTAAATCCACCCATCATCTGTCTGTCCTTCCACAGAGAGACGTGCATCCTCTTTCCAAGTGCTGAGCGATTATCACAGTCACTCAGCATGACTGTGCGTGAATGCTTTTTGGCTTCCCAGAGAGGTCTGTCCATCTGCTCGGAGTCCAATATCAGGGCGCCGGCATCTGGTGACGGTCTTCTGGCTGCATCATCCCATGGTGGAAGGTGGAAGGGCAAGAAGCAAGCAAGACAAGAGAGAGGACCGGGGACACTGACATCCTTCTATTAGGAGCCCATCCCCATGAGAATGGCGTTAAGCCGTTCATGAGGGTCAAGTTCTCGTGACCTGATCTTTTCTTTCTCTCCCGTGCCAGGATCAACCCAGGGCCTCCCAGGCATGGGGCAGGTGCTCTAGCCCTGAGCTCCCTGCCCACCCACTCATCGCCTCTTCAACACGATGCTTTGGGGATTCAGTTTCCAACACATCAACTCTTGGAAACACGCGCAAACCATAGCGGAGACCAAAGCACAGAACACTTAAGTGACTTTTTTTTTTGCGGTGCTGGGGATCGAACCCAGGGCCTTGTGCTTGCAAGGCAAACACTCTACCGACTGAGCTATCTCCCCCGCCCCACTTAAGTGACTTGGCCGCGGTCACACAGCCAATGACTTGCTGAGCTGGGATTCCAGCCCCAGTCACCTGCTCCAGAACTCACGCTCTCAGATCAGCCATTTGCATCGCTACCATCTACACCGCAGACGGTGACTCTGGCATGCAAGCAGGAATAGGGCTAGCTGGTCGACCCGGCTCTTCATGAGACCCACAAGGAGGCTGTGAAACAGCTGGGCCCGTTTCTGCCTGATGGCTGGTGGCCCATCAATGCTGATAAATCTCAGCTGGCTCTCACTGGAGATCGAGCCCCGAGTACACAGACTCAGATTAACACCTTGAACTCACTCATTTACTCAGAGGAAGAACTGTTCAAGATCACCAGAACAAAAAATCCTGGGACTCTCCCAAATGTCCATCACCCAAGAAAATGAATAAATCACTGAATTATCACAGAACACAATATTAGAGAGCCAAGAAAAATAGAGCAATGATTTGTAATTACCTTCAACAAGAAGTGAACCTGAGGGGACAGAGGGAAAACGCCAGGTTGGAGTTCTGGACGAGGTCAAAGACCAGGACCAGGGAGAGCCGAATGGACACTGTTAGAACACAATGTGTAATAAAAGAAAATCCAATAAGACACCACTCATGAGCCGATGGCCTGGGGCAGGGAGCAGGCAGGGACCACGGGGAGAAGCTTCTCACTGCTGGTGGGCTCGTTCAGGTGTCTTGGGGAGGGCCAGCAGACCCGCAGCCTCAGCACCAGGGTGACTTGCTGGGAAAGCAGAACTGCAGGTCCCAGAAACTGAATCTCCTGAGCCCCAAGCTCTGGAGTAAGTCCACCTTCCTGTGCTTCAACAGCCTCAAGGTGATGCTGGTGGGAAGTTCTGCCCCAGAGCAGAAGATCCCGGCAGGGCCAGGGACCACACCTTGAGGACCAGCCTTCCCGTTCTTGATGGTGGTGACAGATCCATGGGGATGTTCATCACTGACATCCCTCAGCATGGGGGTGGGGAGGACTGGTTCCTGACCCCCCACCCGACCTCCCCACAGACACCAGAATCTTTGGATACTCAGGTGCCTTCTAATAAAGTGGCACAGGATTTAGGTAGAACCTACACACCTGCCTCTCTCTATTTAGAATCCTCTGTAGAAGACTTAGTCTCAAGTAGCCGTGCACTTGATACAATGTACATGCTATGTTAATAACAGCTATACTGTATCATTGAGGGAACTGAGACAAGGGGAAAGTCTACAATGTTGCACGCAGACCTCAACTTTTCTCCTGAATATTTTCTACCTGTGGTCGGTTGCATTTGCGTATATGGAACTGCAGACACGGCAGGCTATCTGTATAATTAAATAAGTAATAATGGGCAAAAGGAAAGACTACAGTGGCAGAGGGTTGTGGATCTGGATTAGGATTAAAGTAATCATCTTTTAATCTTGGGTGCAAAAAAGCGCCCCACAATTTCGTCTTCAGTCCCTGGAGGAGCAGGCTCAGGACCTGTGGTAACCGAGATGAACACTAAGCATGAGTAACTTCAGACTTCTCGGGGTCTGAGGTCTGGTGATCTGGCCTCGCAGGGTCTTTTATCCTTCCTGCAACTCCTCAGACATAGCACTAGTCTGTTCATTTTACAGATGAGAAGACTAAGGCACCAGCTGTGAGCTGGAGCTGGGGTTTGCAGCCAGCGTTCCCTGTCCCCAAGCTCTGCACACGACATCACCTCTCCCTGGTCCAGACCTGACTCCTGGTCCTATGGCTCAACAGCTGCAGCCCCAGGAGGATGTCACAGGGTGCCACAAGCATTTCACAGTAGCAAGGGACGGTCAGCACAGCCCCGCCCACCCATGCCATTGGTCTTAAGAAAATCAGGAAGTCAACCGGCGAAGAGGGTCTGTCACTCAGAATCTATGTAACCTCCACAGCGCAAGTTCTAGGTCTGCCCCAACGTCTCACTTAAGATGCACCGGTCCGTTTATTCTTGAGAACAAAAAGGCAGCATTCAGACTTGGCTCCACTATGAATCTGCTTGTTTAAAAGACACTTTTTTGTCGTTGCCGCAGTGCTGGGGAGGGAACCCGGGTCCTTGCATGTCCGACATTGCTGTAGAGCTGAGCTGCATCCCCAGCTCTAAGAAGACCAGAAAACTGGCCTTGAGTTATGCATACGTTTTTTACACCCAGGCCTAAAAGGAGAGCCAGACTTCATGCTGCGGACAGCAGGACCAGCAGGCAGGCGTCTCCACTGCATTTCTCTCACGGCTCCATCCAGACAGGAAGCCATCACTAGGGGACAGATCCTTAGCTGCAGGTGCCTGCTGAGCACCTGTAAGAAAGGCCCGGGCTCCGCCCAGCCTGACAGAAGATGCAGCCACATCCGACCAGAGCTCGAGGGCAAAGCTGATCCGACTCAGTTCAAGCTTTCCACTCCGCAGCTGTGGCCTCTCTTGTGCCTTAAAGGCAGCTTCAAAGGCAATAGGACCAGTTGGGTTTTCAGAAGGAAAAAGCAAACAACTGTCCCCTTCCTGGTCATCGGTACCTTCTTCTCAGCCCGGTTCTCTCTCTCTCGGTATTAAGAGCTCCCCACCAGAGTGACCGATGCCCAGTTTGTCCAGGGCCATGGGGGATTTGTGAGACACCAAAACCAGGGTGGTCCTAGAAACTGGAGCGCTCGGCCATCTACGCAGACAAGAGCTCATGCTCTGGGGCTTCTGAACCCCAAACTGCTGCGCCCACCCGCCTGGCTCCCTCTCCAGGAACGTTCCTTGAATTCTCCACTCGCCAGGTAATCAGGGAGAAGGAGACAGGAGTTGGTGGCGGGGGGCACCCAAATTCTAACCCAACCTCAGAGCAATGTTCGTCTACCGAGTCTGCGGGGCCTCCTGGGGTCCTCGGCACCTGTCCTGAGCCCACAGCCTCCCGAGCTGGACTCCTGACCAGCTCTGAAGGACAGGCCGCGGGTGGGAGGGGAGAGCTGGGAGCTAATTATACACTTTAAAACCCTCACCTTGTCACCCACGGGGAGGGACCGAAGGAGAGGAAGAGAATTAAATTTATCTTAGACAGAAGGGAATAGGAAAAAATGGGTCAAGTGGGCACGCATTTTTTTTCCTTTCCCCTGAAAGCTTCCAGAGAGAACAGAGAATTCGAGATGTCCGAGGGCCTTCTCCAGGGAGCGGCACACAGCCTGGCCAGCCACAGAGGACCCGCTGCTCCTGCCCAGAGTCCTGCCCTGAGCCAACGCACCCCCAAAAGAGCCCTACAGACAAAAAGCCCCTGTCCTCCAGTGGCCCTTGTATTTTAAGAGCCTTCTTTGTACCGGAGACTGTGCTGACCACGTTCTCTGCCTGACCCCATTTAACCTCCAGAACCCTCCAAGACAGAGGCTGCCGGAAGCAACCCACTCCTCAGACCTGCCAGCAACGGAAGCCCCAGTGCCCAAGATGGAGTGGCCGGGGAGACCTTTGAACCCAGGGCCAGTCTGGCAGAATCCAGAGTTTTTTCCTCTCTGTCCTCCAGGGTGGGCACCATCTAGTCCCTCCCCCAAAGCTAACAGCTCCTTGGAGATGCACAGCCTACCCGGCTCAGGGGCTCCGACCTCTTCTGGATTGAGTCCACCTTCCCAATGGTGTCTCCTATTGCTGAGGAAATACGTACATGTGCTCACTTCTGGGGGGTGACAGGGACAAGGATGTGATCCCCAAGCACCTGGAAGATGCCCTCCCAAGTCCCTCAAGAGCCACTGCTTCCAACTGCCCCTCCCAGAGACCTTTGTCAGTGTGATAATCTCATCCACACTCCCCCACATCCCTGCACTGATACCCCATGACATCCGCACAGGATGTGACGTGGTTTAGCTCCAGGTGGAGACGGGCACTTCTTTGATGCACTCAACAAACATCTATGGGGTGGCTGCTCTGTGCCAGGCCCAGGTGGATTGTGGCGATGAGCAGGGTAAGGGGTGAGGATCTCACAGCCTCAGAGCGTGATTTCTACCAGCAACAGGCAGAACCGACGCGTCCCTGCCAGAGTCCCTCCTCTCTACTGCACAGGCTCTGAGCTTGAAGCCACGTCCTCAGTCTCCCCTCTTCTCTTCCTGGGGTTCAACCCTACCATGCTCTGCAAGGTTCACACCCCTGAGCCTTAACCCCTAAGGACAGATGTGCTTTGGGGTTTAGAATCGGGGGCTTCTAGAAGGATGACAAAGATGCAGAAGTAAAGTGTGCAACCAGCTGGGCAAACCCTTGGGTGGTCTCTCACCAAGCCCAACAGGCACAACCAGGCCACTCAAGAATGCCAAGCCTGGGAGTTCACATCCCCAGGGGACAGGAAATGCACATCTCCAATGTCCCCACTCAAACCTGTAAGCCAACGTGACGGCAGCTCTGCTCACAATGACCCACACTGGGAGCAGCCCACGTGTCCTCTGGCTGGGAAATGAGTGGACTGTGGTGTGTCCATGCCATGAAACACTACCCAGCACTAAAGGGGGACAGGCCACGGGCAGCTGCCACACCACGGACGGACCTGGAGGGCCCAGTGAAGCCAGACTCCAACAGCTACATATTGCATGATTCTATTTATATAACCTTCTAAAAAAGGCAGAGGAGCAGGATGGAGATCGGATCACTGGTTGCAAGGAACTGGGGGAGCAGGTGCTGACTCAGAGGGGCGTTGAAGGGTAGGCTGGGCGGGGAACGGTTCCACGTCTCCATTTGATGGTGGCAACACGATCACATGCATTCACCAAACTCAGAGGCCAGGACATCAAAAGCGTGAATTTTGCTACAAATACCTCAATAAAGCTGACTTTCACGAGAAAGAGAAAAAGAGAACAAGATGTGTCAATGATCTGAACCGGAGAGTCCAGGTGCAGCCCATGGACTAGCGGCACAAATCCCCAGGAGTTAGCTGGAGAAGCAGAATCCCAAGTCCAAGCCCAAACCGGGTGGGCCAGAACCACCACTTAACAGGACAGCTGAGTCTGAGAGCGCTCCCCGTGGGAGGCTCCTCGGCTGGCAGTGGGGCTACATCCTGGAGAGCCCCACGCTGAGTAGAAAGTAGTTCCATTGAAAATGCAGAATCCACCTGACCCTCCGACCACCCCAGCATAGCCAAAAGCACTCTAGGGATGTCACTTCCCCTGGCGACTGTGGGGCTGACCGGGAGCATCCTGAGGAAGAATCAGACCATGCATCATGAGTCTGGAGAAAGCTCAAACCCCCAGACTCAAAGTGTGGTGTCTGTTAATGTCTGTCACGTTCAGGTTGCATTACGCTGGCAAATCCTAAGCTGACCCACCCTAAGCAGGGGCATCTGTGGACATCGCACTCCCAGGGAGACCGGAGCAGTACTTTGTCATCAAGCATACCTGGCCTTCCGTGGGGGTGCACACCTAAATGCTCACCAAGTGCGTAAATGAAAATTGTAAGTTAGGACTACAAAAGGGCTGGGGATGTGGCCAGGGTGCTGGGTGAGCCCTGGGTAGGATCCACCCCCAGCACCACCAAAAAAGGAAAGAAAAAAAAAGTCAATATAAATTCACTTCTGATGAGATTTATCTCCAAATGGGCTCATCTTTTGGTCTTTGGAGTTTTCTGGATTTGGGGACTCTGGATAAGGGATTGCACCCTTGTTGAAAAGATTTCCAGAGTGAGAGCCAGGCTAACACTTTCCAGGATTTTGACCTTCTGGGGGTAACAGCCAAGCCCACCCAGTGGAAGGACCCTGTGGCGCATGCCATCTTGCCCTGTACAGTAATACCTTCTAGAGCCTTCTACTTTTCAGGACAGGCTGAGTCTCACAATGCGCTCCCACATCCCTCTGCTTCCCATGCAGAACATTTTTCTTTAAAGAGCCTTTCCAAAAAAAAAAAAAAAAAAAACCTGGCGGAATGCCAATGAGCCAATGTCTCTAGGTTCCGATGTCAATGTGACTCTGTACCTCTTCTGGAGTCCTCACAAACACGGATGTAAAGCTGGGATTCTGTGTGTGACCAGGAGGCCAAGTGTGCTAATACACAGACCCTTGTCCCCAGCTCTTGCAATGGCTCAAATGTCTACACCGGGTTCAGTGGGAAACCTGCTGGCATAAGGGCTGGAAAGATGACATAGGCGTTTGGTAGCACATCAGAAGGAACGAGAGGCACTAAGTGGGGGCCCGGGGGAACTGACAGATGCACCTCATTGAACTGACAGATCGGAGCTCTGCAGAAGCTCTCTGAGCCCATCTTCCAGTGAATGAAAACGTGGGACCAAAACCAGGGACATACTTGAAGAGACAGAGGCAGCAACGTAAATCTGAACAACAAACACTTCCATTTCCCTTGTCTTACTTGGGAAGAGAAAAGCAAAATGAGTGAGAACCCTGAATTTTCATTGCCAGCTTCAAGTGGGAGCTGCTAAGGGACAGAAGGGAAAGAAACTGCAGTGGCAAATGGCCCCTGTGCATGGGGCGGAAGGGTGAACCACGCGGGTGCGGCCACTTGCAAGTTACACCCTCAGACTCCACCAGCACAGGCCAGGTTCAAGGGACACTCCTCCCTGTTCCCTCCACGAGACAGCACGACTGCCTTCCATGTTCTGCACCCTGGGCAAACACCATTTCCAAACACGCTCCACAGCCTAGAAGCCGCGCCTATACTGCTTGCAGCCACGGATCCACCTCCCAGACCCGAGCAGAAGCCAAGCCCAAAGGAAAATCGAGTGCCATCCCATTTATACGCGCTTCAGAAGGCGGCACACGGCATGCGCGCAGTTGGGAGTCAGAGCATGGTTACCCTGACTGTGGAGCGGCCAGGAAGGGGCCGGAGGGACACTGCGGGGAGCCTGCTCAGGTTCTGTTTCTTGTCCTGGGTCCAGGGACATGGGCGTATTCATTTTGTGAACAGCTATGAGTCCAAACCTAACTCGCTAGTACATCTGTTAGACTTTATTCTCAAAGTTCAGACCAAGTGCTTAAGCGTGTATATTTCTGAACGCCAATGGCACTTCATAAACAAGCCAACGCTCTGCCCTGCTCGTCTCACTCCCTGGCATTTCCATTTATCTCCTTTCACTGGCCTGAATCCTTTTTTCCAGACACCCCAGGTCACTGCTCCTCTTCTCTCTATCCCTCCCGGAGAAAGCCCAGTGCTGGACAAGCCAGCTGGGTGACAGACTGGGGATGGGGTGGGGCTGTAGTGTTTGCTACCTCAGGTCAGAGAGAGAACACAAAGTCTGCAGGGAGAAAAAATAAAATAAAAACATGCAGGGCCTCATCACAAAGCCACCAAGAGTGAGACAGCCTTGGGCAAGCCAGCCACAGACAAGCTGAGTCCCAACCAGGGTCCCCAGCTCACCTGCGCCTCTCCCAGTGCCTCCTCTGGAGGGACCAGGGCAGTCCCTGCCTCACAGAGCTCTCTGATCTGCAGGACTCGGGCTGGACGGGGGTGAGCTGAGGACACACGGAGGGCTCCCCACCTCCCTCCTTTCCTCTGAGAAGACTCCAAACTCAGGGTCCAGAAGGCGCATCTAAAGCCATTTTCAACACAGAAAGCCGCTGTCCAGCGCACCTCCCTTGGCCAGCCTCTGGAGCTGGTGTGCACACACTGACAACTCGCTGTCTTCCAAGCCCCTCGCCACTCGCCCCAATGATGGACAGTGGTCGCATTACCCCTGAGCACCTCCCTGGGCCTGGGTGTGTGCGGTGAGGCGTGGGGGGGGGGGGGCGATTTCTAACTTTTAGGGACAGCCCTTTCATGAGGTTGAAATTCAGGAGGCAAAGAAGCTGGCTCCTGCCTTGAGCACCAACCGAGCTGACCCTGGGTACCCTGTGCTCAGGGGTACACCACCCTCCGAAAGAGGACTTCTGCCGAATCTTCATTTTTCATCATCCTCCAAGTAGACCACTCACACATGCCCCAAACTCATGCTTCCTGGTGAAATTTCAGCACCCAAAAGCCAACAATTTCCATCTCCCCGGAAGTGAATCCACCCATCGTGGTCCTTAAATAGCAACCCCAAGATCACAACAGGCTCAGCCCTGTGGAACATACAATAGTCAAAATCACACACAGAAGGGGTAGGGACCCTCGCTGAGCCCCGGGGACCTGTCCAGTCAGTTGACTGCCACACTGAGGGCTGGAATCAAGCCGAGAAGCAGCACTTTGGACATGGCATGGTGGCCAGCCAGCCTGGGAGCAGGGTGTGTCCCCCCCAGTTGGAATCTGGGTCATACTTAGATAACTGCTAGAAAGCCCAAGTAATCACCCACCCTTGCCTGCCCACACCTCCAGAGATGTTAAGCCCATGCCAGGTTTGTCTGAAGCTCGCAGGGATTTAAAGAAACATGGGAGATTGCATTTTGATAACTCAACGGAGGAAAACATGGTTTTCACCTTCCTCCTGAGTCTCTGATTTAAAAGAGAGAGAGAGAGAGAGAGAGAGAGAGAGAGAGAGGAGAGATTTACCTGCCCGAGATGTCCACATGGATGCTGGTTCCTCTGGTGTCCCCTCCTGGCTCCCCATGGTGGGAGAAGCTGAATCCAACCCAAAGCTGGACATGGCCCCCAGAAAGGACCCAGCCCCCCAAGAAAGGCCAGTGCTTCATATTCTCTTGTCCTGTCTTTCTCACTGGAATAGCCCAGATGGGGTCTTCCCGGGCCTGGGTCCAGATAAGGCAAGTGGGATCTGACTCTTTACACCAAAAAGAGGATGAGGTGTCACCGGGGAATGAAGGATGGGGATCTACAGATATGGGAGGGAATCTGTGCCCCCCAACCCGACACCACCTTCTGGGATCGGGCCCTGCGGCCCACCCTGGGTGTTCACTCTGGCCAGTGCCGGCCTCTCTCATGAAGGCCACATGGTCTCCCATTTGCTCTTGGCCCCGGGAGCCACCGTGCCCTGCCGAGTGCAGCACCCACCTTGGGGGAGGCCGGGATGGAGAAGTCTGAGCTGCAGCTCGGAGCTTCCCGAGGACTCCGTGAGGGGCGACCGGCGCAACCGCCCAGGGCCCCGCTGTTCCCCTGCCCTGTGGCCACAGGCTCCCAGGCCCCGGCCGGCCCGAGCCCGTTCGGGAGAAGTCAGACCCCTCCAGACCCGGCGCTAACGCCCCTCACCGAGGCCGCGACCCGCCCGGGCCCGGTCTCCTTCGGGAATGGGTCCTGGGAAGGGCTCCGCTCCCCGGCCCCAGCCCACTGCCAGGGCTCCGGCACTGGTGGGCCCGGCGGGGTGGCGAGGCTGTGCGCCCTCCTCCCGGCGCCCCTCGCCCAGCCCCGGGAAGACCCCAGCTCCCAGCAACCCCCGGGTCTCTCCCGGCCGGGGAGAGGGGAGGCGGAGGGAGGAGGGGAGGCGCCGCTGCGCTCGGCAAAGGATATGGCCATTCGGTGATCTTTTTGGCGTATTTTCTCACCACGTTGTCTTCGCTGAAGAGGAAGAGGGAGCGGTTGACCGTGAGGCAGTTCTGTCGGACGGGGATGGGGTTGTAGAGGGCCATGGTCCGCGCTCTCTGCGCCATTGACTGCTTGTACATCCTTTGCGCCCCGGGCTGCCCGCCCTGCCGGCTGCCCCCGGCTCCTCGCCCGCCTCCGGCGCCCACGACCACCCCGGCGGCTGCCCCGGAGCCTCCTCCCCCGTAGCGGGCCGGCATCTCGTCTCCGAAGCGGGCCATTCTGCAAAGAGCAAAGGGCTCCCGGTTACGCTGCGGCGAACGCTGCGGAAGACGCCGCCGCCGCCGCCGCCGCCGCCGCCGCTGCTGCCGCTGCTGCTGCCGGGGCCGAGAGGACGGCGGCTGGAGCTGCGTCTGCGGAGACACTCCTCGGCCCAGCCCATCGGGCGGCGGCGGCTCGGCGCCTGGGTCGGGGGCTCACAGGGCGGCGGGCCGGCCCGCGCCGGGGACAGCAGCTCGGGACATCTTCCTGGCTGACCCGAGGAGGAGGGGCGGGAGGAGGCGCGGGGGCGGGGCGCGGGCCGGGGGGAGGGGAGAGCGAAGCGAGCAGAAAATAACCGAGGAAGGAATCCAGGCAATCCCCAGTCCACCCACTCCGGGGAAAAAAAAAAATCAGTTAAAAAAAATTAAAAAAAAAAAAAAAAAAAAAAAAAAAACGCCCCAACGCACACCCCCTTTAAGATGCGAACGGTTTGCAAAGAACGCCCCCCGAGACGCAGTGGAAGCTTCAAATGCCTCCGAGGTCCGGGTCAGGCTGGCATCGTGCGAAAGGAGTGCGCTCGGCCCATTTAAAAAAAAATGGATATTTAAAAATATATATAAAAATAAAAACCAGGTCTTGGCTAAGGGGAAGGTAGCAAAAAAAAAAAAAAAAAAAAAAAAAGAATCTCCTTCTGCTTTTCTTGACTTTCCTAGACCTGGAAAATACGGAAAGGTCTGCAGCCCCCTCCCCCAAAATAAAATTGAATCAAGACTTGGTGGGGGAAGGAGAGGTGGGGGAGGGCAACGCTCCGGAGGGCTCTTAAGGAGTCTTCAGACCGCAGAGTCCGGGTTTTAAAAAAAAAAATTTTTTTTCCTTCCTGAATCACCAGAAGCGGCCTCTTCGGCTCAGGAAGAGCGTGAGCCTGTGTGCGCGCAGCGTCTCGCTCAGCGGTGCCTCATCTCGGGGTTAAACTGCAGCAATGCAATCCTGAAAATTCCCAACGAGGGGGAAAGACCGGGAGGGAGAGGTCTGCGCCGCTCGCTCGCGCTGTTCCTGGATGCTGCAGTGCCTGGCACCCCACCCCACCCCCAGATGCCCGCCGCCGCCGCCTCCTCCTCTGGGTTTTGCTAAAATAAGACTGGTGTGGAGGGGTGCGAGGGGAGGAAGGAAGGGGGAATGGGCGCAAAGGTCTGGACCACGGGCCAGCCAGGCTCCGAAGGCAGCGACTGCGGAGTTGAAAGGCAGAAAGACCCACCCAGAGTGCCGGCACATGATGGCCCGCGACCAATCGCCGAGGCCCGGGGGAACCGGGCTCGGCCGAGTTTGTGGGGGAGAGGAGAGCCGGATGGTCGCGAGGCAGGGGGAGGTTGGGATGGACTCCTCTCGGCCTGGGAGGAGACCTCGTTTCCCACTGGGTTTCACTTCGGTT
This sequence comes from Sciurus vulgaris, assembly GCF_902686455.1. NCBI lineage: Eukaryota > Metazoa > Chordata > Mammalia > Rodentia > Sciuridae > Sciurus > Sciurus vulgaris. The sequence goes on from NC_136477.1 coordinate 12,123,239, forward strand.
GCATACAACCCGACGCTTCCAGGATCTTGCAGGCAGAGGGAGAGAGGGAGCAAGAAACTTGGAAAGAGAAGGGGATTCGTGTCTAGGGGTGCAAAGAGTAGATCGCTAAACAGATTTGGTCTGTTTAGCAAAATACGGGTTTTGAAGGCTGAAAGAATTGGGGCACTTCCATAACAGTCAGTCAGTCAGTCATAGCTTGCGGGAGAGTCAGGGGTTTATCCCATCTTTGAGACCCTGGAGGTGGCCATCTGAACTCCCAGCAGCAAACAACCAGCCAGATCTTAGATGGCTCCATAGAACTTCTGGGTGTTATCAGGTGCTTGCTTATCTCCAGAACCACTTTGGTTACTTTCTGTTTGACTTTTTTTTTTTTTTTTTCTATTATGAAATTCAATAAGCACAGTGGAAAATGCATAAAACATAAATGAACATGTTAAGAAATTGCTGTAAAATGAACACTTGTGAAACCAAATCCATAGCTAGACAGGGAATATCACCAGCTGCCCAGAAACCTGCCCACAGGCCACACACCCTTTCCCCCAGCACTAAACTCTACTTGACTTTTTGGTGTTAATTCTTTATAGTTTTACTATCTTGTACATTTCTAAACAATATGGTTTTGCTTTCCTTGTTTGGATTTTTATATAAATGGAATCATATATTCTGCAGTATCTGGTTTCTTTGGTTCTGCATTATATCTTTAAGATTCACCTATTGTCACCTATAGCTGTGTGATTCATTTTCTCTGCTGCATAGTATTCCATCAAAAGCACATGCCACAATTTGCCTACCCATTATCCACTTGATGAACATCCAGGGTTTTTCCAGCTTGGGCCATTAAACATTATTGCCTCAAGTCCTCTTGGTGCAAGTAAGCATGCATGCCTGTAGGAATAGCCTCAGGCTTGGTATTTCTGGATCCATAGGGAATTCATATCTTCATGTTAATAAGAGTCAAACTATACTCCCAAGTGGACGTACCAAGAAATAACCGAATTTTCACAAAGCATGTATAGACTGGGAGGCAAAGCAGGGGCAAAGAAGATGAAGAAGGCAAAACACTTTTCAAAGTCTTAGAAGACTAGACTTTCAAATTCTACTTAGCCCCCACATCAGTATTTGAGATCATTTAGAACATTCTGGAAAGACATGCCTTTATAAATAGTTCCCAGTTGGTGCCTTTGCAGGCTTTATTTAAGATTTTCTAACTTGCCAAGTGATGGACACAATCACTAAATCAAGGTTGGGTGATCTGTGAGAAGATGGGAGGACGGGTCTCAAAGCATCCGTCCTTGATATTGTCCCGCAGCATCTGAAAGGCAGGAGCCCGTCACTCCACACGGAGCCGGAGAACCTGCAACTCGCTCGGACGGACCGTCCCCAGAGATGGCTGCATCTTACCCCGTGAGCCTGACCTGCAGAGAGTTCCAAAGACCCCAGAGGTTCTCAAGAAAGAGTGGCATCTCGCCGCGTCCCCATGACAGTGAAGTGTCCCTGCTCTTCACAAACAGCCCATTTACGCGTGTAAACGATGAAGCCCAGGAAGGTTCAAGATGGGCCCACGGCACTGACACGGGCTCAACCTCGAGTCTGGGCGTCTGCTGGACAGAGCGCACCTCGGCAGAGCCGCTTTGGACACCTGCCATTTCTATCAACGCTGAGTATCTGAATATCCTTTGGGCCAGCAGCTCGAGTCCAGCAGGAACGGACAACAGTGGACAACAGTGCTGCGGACGGGGAACGGGCTCTGCACAGGGCAGGTGGTCTGTGCGACACCTAAGCACAGCCCGATGCCGGGCACGAGGAGCCAGGCGCAGCGCAGAGCCGGGCGCCGCCGACCCGCTGCAGAGACCGGAGCCACCTCCTCGAGGGCGGAGGGCGGCTCGGGGGTCCCGCGGGGTCTGGGGGTGATGGCAGGGACAGGCTGGCTTTGTGGCTGCTCGTTTCATCAGCTTTCTGGGGCTGGCACAGAGGCGTGTGTGGCTTTGCCTGTGACGTCTCCATGACATGCCTCAGTGCCGCGGGAGGTCGGTCGCGTGCCACACGGGATGGGGATAATCCTCTGCGTGTTCCTTGACCACAAAGCCCCTTCCAGGGACTCAGACCTCCCTTTTTGCCCAAGGACAGGGTCCCCCATCTGGGCACCCCTGGGTGAACGTCGGTGGGTCGGGCCTGGGGTCCCTCCCCTGTCCCTCACTGCCCCTCAGCAGGTCCCCGGATGCGTCCACTGGGACACGCCCCTGGTCTGGGAGGGGCTCACGCTGGCCATTCCTTTCCTGGGGTGCCCTGGGTTGACGGGGCAGCTGTGGGACTCCGGGCACAGCCGTCTCTGCCATTCGCGGTCCTGTGCTTCCTGGGCACAATTCACTAAGTGTCAGTCACGCTCCGTCCCGTGGAACCAAGGAGACCCCGACGTGTTCCCAAAGCCCCCCACCAAGGTGGCAGAAGGGTCTCCCCTTTCCTGTCACCCGGTGGCACTCCCAGAGTTGGCCCGGCTGTGACGTTGGCATGTTGGGGTTTCCTTCTCCTTCCTCAGACTCGCCCCGGGTCCTCCAGCATCCCCAACGCTAAACACCTCTCTCCAGAGAGAACGCAATTCTTCACCCCAACCTGTGACAGGGCTCAGGTATATTATTCTTGAGAATTCACTTTGCAGAGAATAAACTACTCTCTTAGCCAAAGGAATGAATCTCTAAGACCAGGAATTGGGTTATCACCTAGCAAATGGGGATCGTGGGCAAGAAACCTGTATGGACTCCTCAGCCAAAGTGGTGCCTTCATCTTCCCACGAATACAAATGACTGACGTTGACCTGGTAGAAAGATGCGGAGTCTCATTAGCATTGTGGACAGAGGCAGTGAAACCGCAGGCTGCCAGGAAGCAGCTCCAGACACGGGTTCTGATTTTTAATACATCTGCCACCTGGGGGCTGGGGTTCTGAGGCGCGGGCTCTGAGGAGGTTCTTCAGTTGAACAGAGCCACCAGCTTCGCCATAAATGCCCCACGTAGATGACTCGCAGGTCACATTCATTTGGCTACTAAGACCATTACCAGCTCATCTGGTCAAGAGGAGTCGCAAGATGGATTGGCCGCGGACACGTGTTCCCTGCCTCCGGTCTTCATGCCCACCCGGAGAGGGCACCAGAGTGACGGGTCAGGAAGACAAGCCGAATCTGATCAGGCGGACGCCTGTGCCAGGAGGCAGGCACCTCAGTGTGGACTCCAAAAACAGAAGGCAAGCCCGGTGCGTGGCGCACACCTGTGCTGCCAGCCACTTTGGAGGCAGAGGCAGGAGGACTGCTGGAGCCCAGGCGTTCAGGGCCAGCCAGCACAACATAGCATATGGAAAAAAGAAAAGAAAATGCAATTGTCACTGCAGGTATGACATTACAGGGCCACATGCACGCTACGACTTCCAAAACCAAATGAGGCAAAGCTCACTGTGGACGCAAACCTGGGTTCAAACCCTAACTGCAACACCCACCTAGCTGTGTGTCTTTGGGAAAGTGCTGCACCTCTCTGAGCCTCAACTTCCCACGTGGGTTCCTTAGCCCACAGTTTGCTATAGGATGCACTGAGATCAAGCGGGGGAGGCCTGAGCTCGATCACGCTGTGCAACAGGCAGTTGAGAACTTTGAGAAGTTAACAGGCTTTTCAGAACCATCACAGTTTGGGGCTGGGGTGTAGTTCCACGATAGGGTGCTCGTCTAGCGTGTGCTAGGCCCTGGGCTCCGTCCCCACAGCGGAGGAGGGGGAGGAGGGAAGAGGAGGAGGAGGAGAAAAATGAATAAATAAACCATAACTAAACTTCTGGATCTGGAACCCAAATCTGTGAATATGATTTACTAAGACTGATTAACTATCAGCTTATTTGAAGTTCTTAAATAGACTTCTTTTCTTTAATTTTCTTCTCTCTTTTTTTTTTTTTTTTTTTTTTTTGCGGTGCTGGGGATTGAACCCAGGGCCTTGTGCTTGTGAGGCGAGCTCTCTACCAACTGAGCTATCTCCCCAGCCCTGGAGTCATTTTAGGTATGTAGAAAACTTGAGGGGATGTAGCTCAGAGGCATGAGATCTTGGGTTTGATCACCAGTACTGGGAGGAGTGGGAGGAGAAGGAGGAGGAAGAGGAGGAGGAAGAGGAGGGGGGAGGGGGAGGAGGAAGAGGAAAAGGAGAGGGAGGGGCAGGAGGGGGAGGAAGAGGAGGGGGAGGAATTTTTTTAAAGATTCATAGGAAGTTAGAAAAGACTGTGTGGATTTATCACGGCCCCCGACACCCTGACCGTCGGCTGAGCCCAGCATGGGACCTGAGCACCTGCAGATCTGGGTGTCAAGGGAGATGACCTGGAACCCATCCCTCTTGGGGACCAGGGGACCACCGTAGATATGTCCATTAGAATTGCTTGGCAGGGGAGACCCTGTTCATCTAGCGACCATGTGCCCACCTGGACACCTGCCTCCTGGGTGTGCTTCATTCTTTGGCTGGCCATCTGATGCTACGTGGCCGATGTCCCTGAGCGCCTACGGGCTGGCTCCTCTGTCCCTCTGACCTGCCTTATCCTGTGTTTCTGTCGCCCCCTCCTTGCTTCCTGGCAGTGTTGCGGATGGGTCCGCTGCCGGCCCCAGAACCAGCCCTTCCCCAAGGAGCCCTGATTCCCTTCCTGGAGAGCAGCGTCTAAACCGTGATCTCAGGACGGGGGCAATGTCGCAGTTTGGGTTTCTCTTTGGGTCGAAGCTTAAACATGCCAACAGTTTGGCAACCTTCATGACAATATGCAACAGCCCTCGGGATGCTGAGAAGCGCCGGCGACAGTTTGAGGAGGAACGTGACATTTACACAGCATCCAAGAAGCTCCCTGCAGACGCGAACTCCTTTCCTCCTGCGCAGGGACCGAATCAGGGCCTGGGGCGAGCCAGGCGCGCGCTCTGCCACTGAGCTGCCCTCGCCAGCCTCACAGTGTTCACTCTAAGGGCTAAAACCGTACCTGAGAGGAGCCCGTGACGTCGGCAACCACATCAGTGACCACACCTCACGCACTGTCCCGAAAATCTACCCAGAAGGATGAGCAGCAGCATTTTGGGGGCTTCCTGCCAAAAACACATGACTTGAGTAATTTGTGCCCAATTGTTGTCGAATGGAGAGACGCACTACCAAGAGCTGTGCTGGGAAAGGCTCGTGTCCCAAACCCCAGTAAAGACCAAGCAGCGAGTCCAGAGCGAAGGGAAGGGGTCAGTCCCATCCAGGAGGGCCAGGATCCCACCTTGCTCCCAAAGGACCTGGTTGGGACTACTGATGACAACTGGTGAACAAGGTCCGGCGGGAGACGATAATATTGTATCAGTGCTAACTTCCGATTTTGATCATCGTGCTGTGCTTTAGGAAGAGAATGCTCTGCTTTAGGAAGGACACTGAGGTGCGCAGGATGACGCGGTAGTCACACCCGTAAGTGACTCTCAGTACCTCAAGGGGAGAGAGGAGGGAGGGAGAAGGAGAGAGAGCAGGAATAAGTCTGAGTGATAAAATGTTAACATTTGAGGAACTTGGACAAAGGATAAATAAGAATTCCTTGTACTCTTTATACAGCTCTTCAGTAAATCTGAAATTTCATCGCAATTAAAAAGTTAAGCAGTTGGCCCCAAACAGTGTCCTAGGCACGGAGTCCGTTCACGCCTTCGTGTTTTACTGAGCATCTGCTACGTGCCAGGGTTCGGCAGGCGCAGATCAAGAGCGTGCTTGAGCGGTTGGATGGAGACAGAATAAATTGAATAAACAGAGAAAGCACTTCAAGGGCGGAAGGCTGGGAAGACAGAGCCAAAAGGGGACAGAGGCGGAGCCAGGGGCCCTGGCGGGGGAGGCCGCGTCAGCAGCAGCCCCCTCCCCAGGGCCGCGCGGCGCCCCTGACCGCTCACTCTTTTTCTATTTACTGCGCCGTCGTTAATGCACTTTTCTCTTAGCCTCTTTTTAATTTGCCGTGTTAGGCTTTGGGTGTGGCTCGACTTTCTTATTTTATTCCCCTAACAGCGCTCGAGCTGATCACGTGACCGAGCACTGCAGCAGGGGACAGGTACTAACCGTGGAAGAGCTGGTACCCAGGCGGGAGAAGCAGGGCGGACCCGCCAGCACTTGAGGGGCAGTAAGAAACGCCCCGCCTCGGTGCCCAGGGCGTTAGGGTAGAGGCAGCCACGAGGCGCCCTGTCCAGGCGCAGCCCCGGCGAGGCCTGGCCGGGAACGTCCGCTGCGGCAGCGCGGAGCGGGCTCCTCCCTCCAGCCCTATCGGTACCCTTGCGACACCACATCTGCCCAGCATCGCCCTATCACAAGGCCGGGAAGATTCCGTTTGCATGATCTCGCGCAAGTGAAGACGCTTTTCATTTGCGGAGTGCGGTGGCGGGGCGCAACTCGGGAGGCTGGGGCAGGAGGATCTCGAGTTCAAAGGCAGCCTCAGCGACTCAGCGAGACCCTGACTCTAAATAAAATATGAAAAGGGCTGGGGATGTGGCTCAGCGGTTAAGCTCTGCTGGGTTCCATCCCCGGCAACAACCACCACAAAACTACGTTTATGCCACAAATAAATCAGGACGGCTTTTTTCTTCCTTTCCAGCTTTCAGTTCCCCTGGGAGTTTATCACTGTCCCAATGGTAAAATTTTCTTAGTGTACTAAGAACAGCTCGTTTGACCCTAAAGTCTTAAACAGCTATTCTGCCAACATGGCAATCCAGAAGCAGCCTTTCTTGAACCCTCATGAGGAGATCCCCTCGGGTGGAGGTGCCCTCTCTGGCACACAGCTGCCACCCTGGATGCTCCCTTTATCCCTTTGCCTCTCTGTTGGGGCCCTTGATTCTAGTGTCCCATACCTACCTCTTTCATGGCCTACAATCTCATTGTGACAGAGCACATCCTCTAGATACTTTCTCAAAAGACAAAGGACAGGTTTTACAATGACCTATTGCTACATAAGCCAGCCCAAATCTAGTGACATAAGATAGCAACGTGCTTTATTATCACATTTTATGGTTTTCGGTTGATCGGAATCCACTGCATAGTTCTCACTTTGGGACTCTTGCAAAAATCAGGGACTAGATTCATCTCAAAGGCTTCCCCAGTCACCAGGATGTCACCAAGACTGGAAAGACTCAAAGGACTGGCATTTCTTGGGCATCTATCTCTATATTGTTTGTTCCTTTCCATTTTACATTTCCTTGCATTTTACTCATGTTTTTGAGAACTTTCTCTTTTGTCTTTCAATCCTTCTAGCTTATACTTTAATTTTTTATTTCAAGATGAAGTTCTGAGTGTTCCTTTTCTATAGCATCTTGTTCTTGCTTCATGATTACAGTATCTTTTCATGCCTCTCTAACAATATCATTTTAGAATCATGTACTCCCTGTGTACGCTCTGTTCTCTCCAAACTTCTTTTCGTTATTAGTTTTGGCATGTTACATTTGATGCTGTCCTCAGATGTATGGAAACCCTTGTCTACTCAGGATTTATACTTATTAACTAAAAAGCTCATTTTGGAGTTCCTGAAACTATAGGTGTGCTTTGTTGACCGTAGAGTCCACTGGGTGTTCAGGTTGGGTTGTTTGGTTGAGGATAAAGTCTGATGTCAGCACCCATTTGTGTTTTCTCTGAAACATGTTTTCCTGTGTGTATGTGTGTGTGTGTGCGCACACACACACACAATGTAGGCTTCCTGTGAAAAGAGACCATCTGATACAACTTTTGTACATAATTCTGGTCTGTTTTGTATTTTATCGGAAGCAAATTGTTTGTCAACTAAATGTCACTTAAATGTTCTCTAAATGTGGAAAACAGCCTTCACTATGACCCTCAGTGATCCCCAGCTACTGGTGCCCACACCCTGTGTGACCCCCTCCCCTTTGATAATGGGTGGGACTTAGTGACCCACTTCTAAGGCAAAAAAGGCAGCAAAAGGGATGTTCCTTCTGCGATCGGTTTACGGAACTACCGTGCTTCCCACTTTCTGTCTCTCTCTCTCTCCCTGCCTCGCCCCTCTGAGGGAGACCAGCTGCCATGCTGTGAGCTGCTCTGTGGAGAGTCCCACATGCCCAGGAACCGGGGCAACCTCCAGCCAACAGCCAGTGAAGAACGCAGGTCCTCACCAAAAGAAGGAAGTGAATCTTCACCTCGTCAAGGCTCAGATGAAAAGGGAGCCCAGTCAGCACCATGACTGCAGCTTCAGGAAGACCCTGCCCCAGCTGCCCCTGGGACTTGACTCACAGAAGCCAGAAATGACTGGCGTTTAAAGCGGCTAAGTTTGGGGCAATCTGTAATGCCATAATAGATAATCAGTAAAAAAAAAAAATAGAGAATTAGTAAAATTAATGCATTCATATTTTGCCCTTCTCTTCCTGTGTTACCCAACTTTCTGCCACTGTGACAAAACACCTGAGATAATCAACTTATAAGGATGAAAGGTTTCTTTTGCTCATGGCTTCAGAGGCTTCATTCCTGGTTCCTTGGTCCTGTTGCTTTCGGCCTGTAGCAGCTCAGCCCTTGATGATGGAGCAGGTGGCCAGGAGGTGAGAGTCCCAACGCCCCCAAGCCCTCACCTCTTCCCACTAGGCCCCACCTCTTAAAGGTTCCACCACCTCCCAAAAGTGCCACAGGCTGACACTACAGTACATGGCTTTGTGGACATTTGAGGTCCAAACTGGAGCCCTCCCTCAAAGAAAAAGCCAACGTGTCCTTGTCTCCTCTGCCCTCCCCTCCTCCTGCCCCTCCTCCTCCCACCCAGTGCTGGGGACTGAGCACCAGGCCAGCCCCAGCCCGGCTGCACCCAGACATCTGGACAGTGCGTCCTCGGTGCTTCCCGAGCAGTGTCCTCTGGCACTGCCGCTGGACGTTTCTCGCTGCCACCACAATGCTCACAGGCGTCGCCCTGATTTCCCCAACCTGAGGCTGAGCCACTGAGCTGCACCCCAGTCCCTCTCCAGATTCCAAAAAGCCCGCGAGAGGCATGAGGCCAAGGTCCCCAGGCACTCCCGGGCCTCCCCAGGCAGGCAGAGGGCAAGATGGCGCTGCCTGGCCTTGCGTTCTGCGGGGCCAGGGACTGACCCTGCTAGCGGCTCTCCTTGGAAGTAAGGCCCGCCAGCCAATCACCGCGCAAGTCCCTCCAAGCCCAGCACCCAGCCAGTAGCCGCCAGCCAGGAGGGGCTGTGAGCCCGAGCGGAATTTGAAATGTGGCTCCTGTCGCACAGACCACTCTTCTAGAACTCAGGGGCCACAGGGGTCGGCCGCCTCGCTGGGCAGCACAGGCAGGGAACATTTCCAGAACCTTCCGTCGGACAGCGGACGCTCTCCCAGAGCGCGCTGCTCTTCCGCAAGCCGCTAGCGACACTCCAGCTGGCGAGGGCGCCTTCAGACCGGTCCCTCAGCGGAAATGCCACTGAGCAGAGGGTCTGGGACTGCGGGTCCAGGCGCGGCTCCACCGCCGAGCCCCGAGGCGCGTCCCGGCTTCCTGTTGGCATCCGCTCCGGCGCACCTGGCGCCGTAGGCTGTCCCTGCAGGCTCGGCTTGGAGCTTGGTCTTCAGCGTGGGGACCTTGAACACAACTCAGGTGGCGCCCACGGGGACTCTGGCTCCTTCTCGCAAGAGGGTGGCCTGAAGAACCAGCCTGGCTGCTCCCTGGGCTCTGGCCTCCCCTCTGGAGTGTGGCCCTCCCTCTCCTGTGTGCTGGCACCACTGCGACGTCACAGGCCACCAGGGCTGAGCTGCCACCCACGCCAGCCCCGGAGCCTCCAGCACCATGAGCGGATCAACCTTTTTCCCGCTGCTGTGGTTTGGATCTGGAATGTCCCCAAAGGACCATGTGCTCCAGGTTTGGTCCCCAAGATGGGGCTCTAGGAGGTGGAGGCGGGTCCTTAGCTCATTGGGGGCATGTCCCTGAAGGGGATCCTGGAACCTTTTCTCTTCCTCCTTCCCATCTGCTCCAGGTCTAGTGAGTGAACAGTGTGCTCCTCCTCATGTTCCTGCCATGATGTGCTTCCTCACCTGGGGCCCAAAGCGAGGTGACCACTCGATTGAGGACTGGAACCTGAACCTCAAAACCATGAGCCAAAATAACCCTTTACTTTTTATAAGTTAGCTTGTCTCAGGTATTTTGTTATAGTAACATGAATTTCACTAACACATCCAGCCTCGGGTGTTTTGTTATAGTAGCAGAAAACTGACGAATGCAGCATCTTCCTTAAAATAATTGTGAACAGTAGTCTGAATTCCACTTCTTAAACCAATTACCCAGCCATCAGGCTGACAATTGATCCACAAGTAGGTGCCCAGCCCCACTCAAAGGGCTTTGTGCTGTGGATGGGAACGACAGTTGTAAAGGATCTTCCCACTGTGTACGCTACTTCAGTGCCTGCATCAGTGGGCTGGTGAAGCCGGCACAGTCAGGGAAGGCTTTCTGGAGGAGGTGTTTTGTCTTAAACCGTAAACAAAAGTTAGAAAAGCAAAGCAGGAGGCACGCAGGATAGTTTGTCAAGATACTGATGCTTCATCAGATGTTTCATTACATTATTCTCATAACATCATTACTACTGCTGTATGACTGTCCCAAGTGCTTCACAGACGTCACCCTGCTCACCATAGCCTACTGAGATGGCTGCAGTTGTCATGTGAGGCCTGAGGAGGCTGAACAACCTGCTCATGTTCACACAACCAGCGAGCAGTGCCAGACCCTAACCTGGGCAGCCGGGTGGCCGGGCTGCTGCTTTGGGAAGGAGAGTGGACGTGCGGTGGGTAGAGGGAAAACACTATGGGCAGGACCAGGAGAAGGAGGGTGGATCTGCCTGCAGGTCAGGTGGGCTCCAGGTGGTGGAGAGAAATCACACCCGGCAGCACACCTGGGGCTCTCCTGGGTGAGATGGTGGCCCTCAGAGACACGTCCACATCCAAACTCGGAACCTGAGTGTGACTTTATTTACGGAAAAAGTGTCCCCGCAGATGTGACCCAGTGAAGGAGCTTGGGATGAGTTCGTCTGGGTTCTGAATCCAATGGGGTCCTTCAATGAGATGGAAAGACAGCAGACGGAGGGACGGCCGGGCAGACAGAGGCAAAGACGACTCTGCAGAGGAGGAAGGCTGGCTAATGGCACCCAGGAGCCCCTGGCCTCTGGAGGGCACAGCCTCTGGACACCTGCTGCTGGGCTGCTGGCCTCCAGGCCCGAGCGGGAGTGGGTTTGAACCACCGGCTGTGGCCATGGTCAGAGCAGTCACAGGTGTGCCGCAGGGTGAGGGCACGGCCGCTGGGGGCCTGGGACAGACCCCGAGAGGCACCCACCTTACGGGCAGAGCAGAGAACAGCAGGTCCCCAGAGACGGCAGCCATGGAAGGTGGGGGCAGCTGGCAGGTGGTGGGCGAGGTCATGGACATGGGCGGAGCTGTGGGTCAGCAGCGCCCACAAAGTCAGGCCGGGAACCTGCACTCCCCGCCTGTGACCAGCGTGAGCACCGGGGAGTCCGCAGCCTCCTCATCAGAGTCCAGCGTGGAGCCACACCGAAGGCCCCAGTGGCACACACCTGTCCACACCTGTGCACTGTTACTGCGTACGTCACTGTGTCTGACACCAGGACTTTCTTCTCTTCCCAAGCTGAAGATTCTAGCCCTCCCCGGCCCTGCACGCCCCCTCTGGCTTCCGCCTCTGTGACGTGCTGACTCCAGGGACCTCCAGGGGTCACACGGGTTTGTCCTTCTGTGACTGGCTCATTTCACTTGGCATAATGTCTTCCAGGTTCATCCTGGTTGTGGCATGTGTCCAGATTTTATTCTGTTTTTAAAAATATTTTTAGTTGTAGATGAACACAATACCTTTATCTTGTTTATTTAGTTTTTTTATGTGGTGCTGGGATCAAACCCCATGCCTCACGTGTGCTAGGCAGGCGCTCCACCACTGAGCCACAAGCCAGTCCCATTTTATTCTTTTTCAAGACTGTATAATATTCTGCTGTGCAGAAGCACTACCTTGCATTTGTCCTTCTGCCTCCCGATGGACACTCGGGTTGCTTCCACCTTTGTGCTACAGTGAATACTTCGGGTGTAAACACAGGTGTACAGGTCAGTGTAAGTCCTGCTTTCATTTCTCTGGGGTATAATACACCCAGAAGCAGAATTTCTAGATCTTATGTTCACTTGATGTTTAGTTTTTCTGGTGGTTCACCATCCCATCTTCCACAATGGCTATAGTGTCCTTCACTTAAAAGTACATATTTAAATATTTACAGATGGAATCATGGGAAGAGTGGGGCTTGCCTTAACATACCCCAGGATTTTGCTGAAGCAGACGGAAGTTTGCCTTAATTTTCAAATTAAGGTTGTATGGAAAGTTGAATGAAGGAACACAAGACGGATCACGAATAGATGGTTACCAAGGAGGAATGAAGGATCTGGCAGGCTGTCCTTGCAGGCTCTCCTTCTGTATATGGCTGAACTTTTCCAAAAGGAAAAAAAAAAAAAATCCTTTTCACATAAAGCACTCAAAGAAGACTTGTTTCACATTGCAGCCAGAACCTGGCAATCACAGAAGCAAAGGTGCTCGGCTCACTATATTCTTGCAATTACAAATTACATGCAGCATCCAGCCCCTCTGGTAAGTCGGGAGCTTGATTAAATGCTTGCTTATTTATATATTCATGTACATCCTGAGAAGTTAGCAAGGGAAATTTAATCAAATGAGCCACATCTGCTTTTGGAAACCCTGATCTTGGTTTTCCTTGAGGAAGAACTGAGCAGCCTCCCAGCAACTCACAAGGTAAGTTTTCCCACACCTGGAGATAAAATTCCAGACAACAGAACTGAGTGTGTTATTTCATCTGGAACATGAAAGATGACATGATCTGTTTCATTTGTCCATCTATTCAGTCATCGAACAGATTAATTGAGCAGCTGTTATTTTCCAGGTCCTGCCCCAGGTACTGAGGTTATAACTATGAATAGAACAGCTCTTGAGGAACTCACCTTTGAGGGCAGAGAAACCAGAAAAACAAATGAGTGCAGTTGGGTAGATTCATCTTAGGTCAGGTAGAGTTTTTATCAGAAAAGAGGAGCAGGGAAGGACTCAAAGAGGAGAGGAAGGGGGACTATTCTGGAAAGGCCCCACTGAGAAGGTAACATCTGAACAGAGACCTAAAGGCAGGCAGGAATGGATCTGCGGGTTATCTGAAGGAAGACCAGGCCAAGGGCAGAGACCTGTGTGGATGGAGCTGTGAGCATTTGAGAACCGTGAGCAGACTCAGTGTCCAGAGTGGAGAATGAGAGGATGTGAGGCCAGGCAGGTGGCCATGACAACAGGCCGTCCCCCCTGCGCTGGGCCTTTATAGCTTTCAAATGTAGGTTTTATTGTTATTTAGGTACAGGAAGGCCAACAGACCAGGAAAGCACCACATTGGAAAGGAGTTTATTACTTACAGGACCCAACAGAAGTCACCCAGTGCCACCCAGGACCACAGGGGGAGCACAAGGACCCAGCAGGAGGCAGAGGGGGTCAGGAGGGAGGAGGGCAGGGGCCTTTCCTTTGATTTACGTGGGAAGGAGCAGGCTCAGCAAGGCGACAGCGGGTAGCTAGTTTGAATTGCTCCCAGGCTCTGGGACACAGGGGCTGCCCCTAGCTCTCTGGGACCTGGGGTGATAAGGCAAGGGGACAGTGAGAGCCCAATAGCAGAAGCGGCCTGCTGGGTTAGTTTGCATTTGAGAAGCAAGCTCGTGCCAAATCCTTGGCTGGCTGGGAGAGGCCGCCTCTCCAGGAGTCACAAAGTCCCAGGGAGCAAAGCATCTGAGCCACGAGGCTCATGTGCCTATTTTACAGAACGTGCTCCACAACTTTTCTCCAAAGTCTCCTTGGGGACAGTGGTAGTCAACTTTGCATTACTGTGACCAAGACACCTGATGCAATGGAAGGGGAAGATTCGCTAGGGTTCCTGGTCTGCCAGGGTTTCCGAGGTGTCTGTCGATGGTCAGCAGGTTCCGTTGCTCTGGCCCCGACGTGGCAGAGGGTCACGGGAGAAGAGGTTGCTCAGCTCAGGAGGGCGGCCAGCAAGCAGGCAGGGAGAGACCAGGACGAGATTCTGCCCCCAGAGCACAGCTGGGGGGACACGTGTCTCCATGCTCTGCGCCCAGGTCCCCACCCGCTACCCGCGGGCCATCAGGGAAGCCGGGGATCCATCCCCTGACCAGCCACAAATCTCCCTGAAGAGCCACCTCTGAACGCTGCTGCCTCAGGGACCAAGCCCTCCACACACGAGCTTTGGGGACCTTGAAATGTGTAGAGTCCCAGGACCTCAGCCATAGAGGCAGGTCCGGATGGGAAAACCCAAGGTCTCCACAATGAAGAAGCGAATTCTGGAGAGGTGAGGGTGGCGACCTGTCTTTCAGAAAGGACGCAGCGCACGGAGAGGCAAAGCCGCGCTGGTCTCAAGGAGGATGAAGCAGAACCCGGACCCGCGGCCACCACGGGAGGACAGGCGGGGCCAGGCAGAGACCCGAGCAGGGAGCTTCTCCAGAAAATGAGGCCCGGCCTTGAAGGTGTGCTCTGGTGTGCTGTCCAGCGGGAGGAGAAAGGACAACGGAAACGTGGCCGGAGGCTGAGGCCCGGGGACGCCGCAGGACGGAGCGCACGCAGGTGTGGGTGGGGACGTGGGCCCAGGCGCGTGCACCCGCGGCCCTTCCCACCGCGGAGATGACACCAGCTGAATTATCTCTTGTCCCCTGTGGCAGCCAGACTGTCACAAAGTTGACGGACTCAGAGATCATGAGGACTCGAGATGGAAGAGAAACCTTCAGATGCATCAGGAGACCAGGTCACGGCCCAGCCTCCGGGCCACTCCAGCCCACCGTGCCTGACTCCCCCTGCGACCCAGGGGACTCTCTCCGGCAGCTAGCGCCCCTCCGCAGGTGGGTGCGGAGGGTTCCAAGGAGCAGCCTCCCACCTGTGAGGGACAGGCGGTGGCCCGCCCCTGGGCCTCAGGAGGGGCACCGAGGCTGTGCTCTCTGCTGCCTCCTAGCGGCCCTGCTGCCCCTGAGCCGCGGGTGCCCAGGTGGGTGCCTGGCTCCACCGCTGGCGTCGGGGGCATGTCCCCTTCCCACCCTGCGTGTCTCCCAAGCAGTAAATTCTGGCTTGTGGCTTTGCTTTCGAGGGAAGCCCAAACCAGTCAGTGGAGATGGGCGAGCCTGGGCCGTTTCTGAACCCGCAGGCGCCGGGGGCTGGCGGCCCGCTTCCCTCCCTCCGTCCGATGGGCGTGGGAGGAAACCCAAGCTGAGTAGGTGCCCCTAAGGTAGGGACGCGGCCTCAGCGTGTGACTTTAAAATGCCAAAGATGTTTGGCAAGACTTTGGCCCTGCGCTCTCCCAAACGTAGCCTCAGCCACAGGAGGCCACGGAGCCCTTGAGAGGAGTGTAAGGGGGCCAGGCCAGAGGGCGCAGCCTTGGAGGGAGAACGCAGAGCCCCTCAGCCAGTCTTCACATTCACCCCGCGCGAGTCGCCGTTTATTGGTTAATTAGAATACATCAATAAAACTAACTCGTTTCCTTTTCTCTATTCTAACGTAGCTCCTTGAAATTTTGAGATCACGCACGTGGCCCTATCATATCCTGTGGGATGGTTCAGTCTCCACCACCACTCAGTGTCGCCCCTAGAGCCCCGGGACCTTGGGCAAGACCGTGAACCCCTTCGTGGGGATGGTCTCCTCACTTAGGAAAAAATAAATAAAAATAAAGAGTAATAACACCCTCTCCGTGCTGACGTCCAAGCTGCGTTCCACTGCCTCAACCTGACTGGCATCTGACCTCTCTGAACCTTAGTCTCTTCCTCTGGTAAACGTGAGCCGGGGCTGCGATCATCTTTGCTGGGTGCAGGTGAAACTGCCCTCCCTATCCAGAGATGTGCAGCCACCCGAGAACAGAGAAGGCCACAAGGGGAAGGGCCACTGGAGACACAGACAAAGGTAGCAGAAAGAGCCCCAAGCGGCCCTCGTCCGGGGCGTGAGACATCCATCTAAGAATCACATGTGGAGAGAGAAACAAAGGCGCCTGGCTGCCCGCTGTCCCACAGAGCGAGCATGAGTCGACCTGACAGAACATTAAGCCTCGCTTCTGCGTCTCTTCCATTCCTTCCCCGGCCTTGCTTCTGTCTTTTGTGGTGGAAAATGCTTTCATCCCATGCTGACAGAAATCACTCAACGCTCACACCTGAGGCGACCATTTAAGTACATGTCTCAAAGCATTACCAAGAGGAAAGAAAAAACAAAAACAAAAACATGTCACCCTTTTGAGGCCAGAAGCAAGGGAAAGAGGTTTAATCGGGCTCAAAGATGCATTACAAGGTAGTGCAACATGCGACTCAGCTGTGTGACCTTGGGCAAGTTGCTTGACCTCTCTAGTCTCAGTGTGTTGGTTTACCAAATGGGGAAATGACTCATTAGACAGGCTTAGAGACTGGGTGTAGGTTTTGCTAATTTTCATTGCCTCCAGCTGACCCTTTGGTAATAAAAGTCTTGTTTTATTTTGAGACAGAGTCTTGCTATGTTGCCCAGGCTGGCCTTGAACTCCTGGGCTCAAGTGATCCTCCTGCCTCAGCCTCGGGTCACTGGGCGTGTGCCACTGGACCTGGCACGTTAATGGGTCCCCTCACGAGCTGCTGACCTCACCTTCGTTCCCTGGAGCACCCATCTGTACCATCACAAACACCACTGGAGCGCTCAGAGGGATGCGCTGGGCTCTGGCCGGCGTTCTGAAGTTCCGAAATTTCACAATGCATCCCAGACAGTGCCAATCGACTGCAAGGTGAAAATCGGGAATCTTTGCAAGAGAGCAGGATTTCAGGGAGTCAATAAAAGCGATACCGGAGAAGCCTCGGGATGTGGAGGCCTCTCCTGACCAGGGAGGCGCTGGTGAAGCTGGACCGGCTGACGACCAGCGGGGCGCGGTGGGCACGCCTGTAGTCTCAGGTACTTGGGAGGCTGAGGCAGGAGGATCCCAAGTTTGAGGCCAGCCTGGGCAACTTAGGGAGACCCTGTCTCAAAACAAAAAATAAAAGGTCTGGGGACATAGCTTAGTGGCCGAGCACCCCTGGGTTCAGTGGCTGGTACCCAAAAGAGCGAGAGGCGGCGGATGACCGCGGAAGCTTCCAAGGAGGAGGAGCCGACGGTCAGAGGATCTCAAGGACCCTCTGGGGAAACAGTTACGGCCCCTGACGTGCTTGGAAGCCTGCCTGCCTCGGCGACTCCACCAAGACGAGGCGGAAGGTGCTCTGTGGTCTACCGCGGAATTTCGTTAGGAAATGGCGCGTGCCCCGAAGGCCAACGGTTGATAGTTGTCTTTGTTCATTCCAAGGACTTGGGACTGTTTGCAATCATCACCCAATCTTGTTACACAATGACAAGACGAGCTGGGACTGGGAAGTGTGGATTCCTTTAACGGGACACCAGCCACCCTCCTCCTGCTCACCCAACCTAAGGCGCCCCTGAAATTGCCCTTCCTGTCTTCGCTGGATCCGCCCAAAGCAGCTTGTCCCCTACTGAGCATCCGGGCGTGCGCGGGTCTCCGGCAGCGCCTCCTGGTCTATCGTCACCCGCAGCTCTGATGGCCACGTTTATTTAATTCATTTATTTATTCCCCTTCTATGAATTGTTTGTTGTTGTTGTTGTTGTTGTTGTTGTTGTTCTGGGGATTGAACCCAGGGGCACTTCTCCACTGAGTCACATCCCAGTCCTATTTTTATATTTTATTTAGAGACAGGGCCTCGCTGAGTTGCTGAGGCTGGCTTTGAACTAGAGATCCTCCCGCCTCAGCCTCCCGTGTCGCTGGGATTTCAGGCATGGGCCACCTTGCCAGGCTTCATTTTGTAAACTTTTAGTAATGTTCCCACCTTGACACTTTTAAAAGTGACGCAATGAGTAACGGCATGTGTTGGTGTTCGGAGCTGCTGGATATTGTGCCACCATGCGGAATCACCAGCTCAAATGCGAAACCGTCGCAGTTCTAAGAGCCTTGCTTCGTATTTCCAATTATCTTTCCCAGTTGGCTGTGCAAATGTACTAGTCCTCGGATACATTTGAGGAGCTTTTTCTGCTCCACATATACATTTCAAACATAGATGTCTGCCCGAGATATCTGTATTTGCTGAGCACCTACTATGGACCAAGCGCCATGGGGGTGGGGGATGCAGCCTAGAGTGAGATGACTCAGAGGGCTGACAGTGAAATTCAGAGCAATGCACAAGCCATGCTTGGTGGCACAGCCTGTAATCACAGCTACTTGGGAGGCTGAGGCAGGAGGATCATAAGTTCAAGGCCAGCTTCCACAATTTAGTGAGGCCCTGTCTCAAATTTTTAAAAAGTAAATAAATAAAAAGGGTGGGGGTATAGTTCAGTGCTATAGCATCCTGGGTTCGATTGCCAGTACTAGAAAAAGAAAACGGTGGAAAGAACGTTCTGGCCTCAGGCATCGTGAGGGTAAAGGCCCCCGGTGGAGTGTGCTTGTAGATAAGAAGAGGAGCCAGACCAGGCCTCGGCCTGGGATGAGGGCTCGGGCTTTTCTCGTGGATGAGCCAGAGGCCAGGAGGGGCTCTGCACGGAGGAGGGGCGTCACCTGGCTCAGGTGTGCACGGGGAGAGCGGAAGCTGCGCGTCGTGGGTCTGGCCGAGCACAGCAGGAAGACGCCCCGGAGTGGACGCAGTGGGCGGCAGGGGAGGGAGGAAGAGCGCCCGCCGCAGCCCGAGACCAAAAGCCAGCAGCCAAGGAGACGCTGCCGCTGCCGCTGCCGTCACAGAGCCGAGACGACGGGCGTTGGGAGGTGACGGTTCCCTCACCCTGTCCCCCTTGGATTACAGAATCGCCCCACAGCCGCAATCAGAGAGAATGGAAGTGCAAACATCTATTAATAATTATTTGCAAATGCCGCATATTAGCCAGTTTAGATAAATCCCG
Source organism: Sciurus vulgaris (assembly GCF_902686455.1). Taxonomy (NCBI): domain Eukaryota; kingdom Metazoa; phylum Chordata; class Mammalia; order Rodentia; family Sciuridae; genus Sciurus; species Sciurus vulgaris. Next base: position 12,142,173 of record NC_136477.1, read on the forward strand.
CTCTCTGGGAATGCTGCCAGGAAAAGATCCCCAATGAACCTCTGTCGCCATCAGAGCCCACGAGACGCTGCCGGGCGAGCACGGAGGGCGGCCCCCAAGCCAGCACCTCGCCTCCGGCCAGCCCGCCAGCAGACCGGGTCACCTGGACGGAAAGGTAAGCACTCCGCGCTGACGGTGAGGGGCCGGGTGGGACCTCCGGCAGCGTGGGAACCGAGGTGTGGACGCTCCACCGGAAGAGGTAGTGGCCTGCCCCCGACGGCCCCCCATGGCCTCCCATGGCCTCCAATGGCCCCCGACGGACACTCTCCGCCTCCACCTCCTGCTGAGGCTGTACAGCGCCCATCTCTGCTTCCATCATCGCAGCAAAATCATGGAACTGCCCGGCTACGTGTGGCCTGCAACCAGCAGAAAGTCACAGGGGTGGGATCCCCAAGGCCTCAGACCCCCCCCCCCCCAGGCTCAGTCTGCAAAAGACAGTAGGTTCAAGGACACAGACCACACCTCCCCTGGTCTGGTCCCTTGGAGACAGAACAGGTCCGATACAGAGAAGTTGCTTGTGATAGTCCGCTATCCATGGCTGTGACAAACATCACAGAAAAATCAACTTATGAAGAGAAAAGGTTGACTGTGGCTTACAGTTTTGGAGGTTCCGGTCCACCATCTTATGGCTCTGTGATTTTTGGTCTCTAGTGTGTTGGGGGCAGTGCATGAGAGCAAGCAAAGCAGAACCATTCACCTCCCAGCCAGGGTGCAAGGGAGAGAGAATTCCCTTCAAGGACATGCCCCCAGTGACCTAAGCCCCCTGCCCGGCCCCACCTGTAAAGGTCCCACCACTTCCCCACAGCACCAGGGTCTGAGGACCAAGCCTCCAACACACAAGTGTTGGGGGACATTTAAGATCCAAATATAGGGGGTGGGGTGTAGCTCAGTGGTAGGGAGATTTCCTAGCACATGCCAGACCCTGGGTTCCATTCCCAGTAAAGAAAAGAAAAAAAGAAAAAAGAAAAGAAGAGAAAGAAACTAAATAAGATATATTAGGTGGAGGCAATTGCTTATGACCAAAGAAAAAAAGCATTTGTGTGAGGTCAGAACAGGCAGTTTTCTATGGCTGTGAATGAGTAGTGGAGTATCAGCCCATGGAAACCTACACAGCAATGAAAAAGAACAGACTTCACCTCACAGCAGGGAAAAGATCTCAAGAACATCACAGGGCAAACAGATGTCCACAGGCGTGTGCACAGGACGATTCCATTCACAGAAGTTCAAAGCCAGGTGAGGCCAGTGCACTTGACCGGAATTAGCTGGGGTTGCCTCTGCGAGGGAGGCTGTGAGGGACACAGGGGGTGGGGATTTCCAGGTTTCAGCACAGCATTTACTGAGTCACAGGCTTAAGATCTGTGAGCCTTGCCATGTGGCTCCCACGCCCAACCATGAAGCAGGGACAGGCAGAGGGAGGGGGCCGGGGAGTTGGTGCTGACGTGGGGGGGGGCGCCTCAGGGGAGGTGACTTTGAACAAAGACCCAAAGAGGAAGTGGGGGCCCAGAGGAATCCATCCCAAGACCAAGAGAAGCAGGGAAGGAGGGCCTCCCGGTAGGCGCCAGCGGCCGTGTGGTGGCACCAGGGACTCAGCATCTTCCCAGTGATGGACGCATGGAGCACACTGGACCAGGCCATCCGCATGCTGACCAAGTGGGAGCACCAGGAAGACCTGGCTCAACTCCACACTGACCAGGGGCGGGAAAGAGGACACGCAGGAGGCAGAGGGGGCCGGGAGGGAGATGGGCGGACAGAGCCGTCCCGGCGGGCTGCACGGGGCTCTGGAAGCTCTTCTCGGCTGGACAGTGAGCACGGCAGCCTGGCAATTAGTGCACAGCCGCTCCGTCTCTCCCTCTCGCCTGGGGCTGGCAAAGGTCCTGGAGAAAGGACCAAGGGCTGGAGGCAGCTGGAGGAGAACGGTGCACTGAAGAGGAATAAAACCAGCAGAAAACCGAGCCCGGCCTGAGGCTGTGCGCTGAGAGACCCCCGCCGAGGGAGGCCGGTGGAGAGAGGGCCTTCTAACCAGGCCTGCCTCTGAGGGACCTAGCCCTGCCCACCGTGGGCGCCTGACCCAGTCCTGGCGAGAGGGGGAGGGGACGGAAGGGGAGGGGGAGACACAGAGGAGAAAGGGAGGGAGGGAGGGAAGGAGGGAGAGCGCAGGGACGGGGTAGACATGCCCATCCCCCGCGTCCTCTCTTTTCCTCATCTTCCAGCAAAATCCAGAAGCAATGGGCCTGGGGAAGTGGGTGCAAAGGCCCTTCCTGGAGTCCGCGGGGCTACAGGATGGAAGGCCCTTGGGTCCCTGCGTCACCGCCTGGAGGAGCACCTCCAAGAGAGCCATCGCCAGGCCCGAGTCAGCAGGGCGGGCAGGCTCGAGGCCGCCAGCGTTCACTACCCGGGCGCCCACCCGGTAGAAGGGCCAAGTTCTCTCCTCTCCTAGGCGTTTATCACTGGCCTCGAGAAGCACTCAGCTGTGGTTTGAACGTGCGCCCCCAAAGTTCATGTGTTGGAAATGTAACCCCAGAAAGCCACAGGTTGGCCGTGTTTGGGGGGCGGGGCCTCGGGAGATAGTTAGGATTGGATGAGGTCAGAGGGTGGGGCTCTCTAGGCCAGCGGGTGTTGGCCTTAGAAGAGGAGGAGGCGGACCTGAGACAGCGCCCTGTTCTGGTGCTCCCCCGCTGAGCTACGCCCCAGCCCTTTTTCTTTCTTTTTCTACTTTTGAGACAGGGTCTCACTAAGTGGCCCAGGCTGGCCTCTAACTTGTCCGTCCTCCTGCCTCAGCCTCCTGATTCCCTGGGACATCAGGCCTGCGACCCCGCGCTGGCTCTGTCTCCTCCCGTGATGCTCTCCACCTTGTCTGAGGAGCAGGAAGACCCTCGCCGCCGCCAGCGCTGTGTTCTTACTCCCGCCCCAGAACTCTGAGCCACGTAAACTTCCCTTCTTCATCAGTCACTCGTCTGCTGGATTCAGTTCTGGCAACCGAAACAGAGACAGAGTCTGTCCCTAGGACATGCATCTAGCGTCTCCACCCCCTAGAGGCGTCCTATCTGTGTCCCTGTC